>NW_028187558.1:600000-1078000 GCF_964204655.1 Triturus cristatus
AGAGTTAAGACCTTAACCATTAGGTCAGAGTACAAGTCTAAGACCTTAGCTATTAGGCCAGAGTAAGAGTTAAGACCTTAGCTATTAGGCCAGAGTAAGAGTTAAGACCTTAACCAGTAGGCCATAGTACGAGTCTAAGACCTTAGCTATTAGGCCAGAGTAAGAGTTCAGTCCTTAGCTATTAGGCCAGAGTAAGAGTTAAGACCTTAACCATTAGGCCAGAGTACGAGCCTAAGACCTTAGCTATTAGGCCAGAGTAAGAGTTAAGACCTTAGCTATTAGGCCAGAGTAAGAGTTAAGACCTTAACCTGTAGGCCATAGTACGAGTCTAAGACCTTAGCTATTAGGCCGGAGTAAGAGTTAAGCCCTTAACCATTAGGCCAGAGTACGAGTCTAAGACCTTAGCTATTAGGCCAGAGTAAGAGTTAAGACCTTAACAATTAGGCCTGAGTACGAGTCTAAGACCTTAGCTATTAGGCCAGAGTAAGAGTTAAGACCTTAACCATTAGGCCAGAGTAGGAGTCTAAGACCTTAGCTATTAGGCCAGAGTAAGAGTTAAGACCTTAACCAGTAGGCCAGAGTACGAGTCTAAGACCTTAGCTATTAGGCCAGAGTAAGAGTTAAGACCTTAACCATTAGGCCAGAGTACGAGTCTAAGACTTCAGCTATTAGGCCAGAGTAAGAGTTAAGACCTTAACCAGGAGGCCAGAGTACGAGTCTAAGACCGTAGCTATTAGGCCAGAGTAAGAGTTAAGACCTTAACCAGTAGGCCAGAGTAAGAGTTAAGACCTTAGCTATTAGGCCAGAGTAAGAGTTAAGACCTTAGCTATTAGGCCAGAGTAAGAGTTAAGACCTTAACCAATAGGCCAGAGTACGCGTCTAAGACCATAGCTATTAGGTCAGAGTAAGAGTTAAGATCTTAGCTATTAGGCCAGAGTAAGAGTTAAGACCTTAGCTATTAGGCCAGAGTAAGAGTTAAGACCTTAACCATTAGGCCAGAGTACGAGTCTAAGACCTTAGCTATTAGGCCAGAGTAAGAGTTAAGACCTTAACCAGTAGGCCAGAGTAAGAGTTAAGACCTTAACCATTAGGCCAGAGTACAAGTCTAAGACCTTAGCTATTAGGCCAGAGTAAGAGTTAAGACCTTAGCTATTAGGCCAGAGTAAGAGTTAAGACCTTAACCAGTAGGCAAGAGTAAGAGTTAAGACCTTAACCTGTAGGCCATAGTAAGAGTCTAAGACATTAGCTATTAGGCCTGAGTAAGAGTTAAGACCTTAGCTATTAGGGCAGAGTAAGAGTTAAGACCTTAACCATTAGGCCAGAGTACGAGTCTAAGACCTTAGCTATAAGGCCAGAGTAAGAGTTAAGACCTTAGCTACTAGGCCAGATTAAGAGTTAAGACTTTAACCAGTAGGCCAGAGTCCGAGTATAAGACCTTAGCTATTAGGCCAGAGTAAGAGTTAAGACCTTAACCATTAGGCCAGAATACGAGTCTAAGACCTTAGCTATTAGGCCACAGTAAGAGTTAAGACCTTAGCTATTAGGCCAGAGTAAGAGTTAAGACCTTAACATGTAGGCCATAGTACGAATCTAAGACCTTAGCTATTAGGCCAGAGTAAGAGTTAAGACCTTAGCTATTAGGCCAGAGTAAGAGTTAAGACCTTAACCATTAGACGAGAGTACGAGTCAAAGACCTTAGCTATTAGTCCAGAGTAAGAGTTAAGACCTTAGCTATTAGGCCAGAGTAAGAGCTAAGACCTTAACCAGTAGGCCAGAGTAAGAGTTAAGACCTTAACCAGTAGGCCAGAGTACGAGTCTAAGACCTTAGCTATTAGGCCCGAGTAAGAGTTAAGACCTTAACCATTAGGCCAGAGTACGAGTCTAAGACCTTAGCTATTAGGCCAGAGTAAGAGTTAAGACCTTAACCATTAGGCCAGAGTACGAGTCTAAGACCTTAGCTATTAGGAAAGAGTAAGAGTTAAGACCTTAGCTATTAGACCAGAGTAAGAGTTAAGACCTTAGATATTAGGACAGAGTAAGAGTTAAGACCTTAACCAGTAGGCCAGAGTAAGAGTTAAGACCTTAACCAGTAGGCCAGAGTACGAGTCTAAGACCTTAGCTATTAGGCCAGAGTAAGAGTTAAGACCTTAACCATTAGGCCAGAGTACGAGTCTAAGACCTTAGCTATTAGGCCAGAGTAAGAGTTAAGACCTTAGCTATTAGGCCAGAGTAAGAGTTAAGACCTTATCCTGTAGGCCATAGTACGAGTCTAAGACCTTAGCTATTAGGCCAGATTAAGAGTTAAGACATTAACCATTAGGCCAGAGTACGAGTCTAAGACCTTAGCTATTAGGCCAGAGTAAGAGTTAAGACCATAGCTATTAGGCCAGAGTAAGAGTTAAGACCTTAACCATTAGGCCAGAGTACGAGTCTAAGACCTTAGCTATTAGGCCAGAGTAAGAGTTAAGACCTTAGCTATTAGGCCAGAGTAAGATTTAAGACCTTAGCTATTAGGCCAGAGTAATAGTTAACACCTTAGCTATTAGGCCAGAGTAAGAGTTAAGACCTTAACCAGTAGGCCAGAGTAAGAGTTAAGACCTTAACCATTAGGCCAGAGTACGAGTCTACGACCTTAGCTATTAGGCCAGAGTAAGAGTTAAGACCTTAATCAGTAGGCCAGAGTAAGAGTTAGGACCTTAACCATTAGGTCAGAGTACAAGTCTAAGACCTTAGCTATTAGGCCAGAGTAAGAGTTAAGACCTTAGCTATTAGGCCAGAGTAGGAGTTAAGACCTTAACCAGTAGGCCATAGTACGAGTCTAAGACCTTAGCTATTAGGCCAGAGTAAGAGTTCAGTCCTTAGCTATTAGGCCAGAGTAAGAGTTAAGACCTTAACCATTAGGCCAGAGTACGAGCCTAAGACCTTAGCTATTAGGCCAGAGTAAGAGTTAAGACCTTAGCTATTAGGCCAGAGTAAGAGTTAAGACCTTAACCTGTAGGCCATAGTACGAGTCTAAGACCTTAGCTATTAGGCCGGAGTAAGAGTTAAGCCCTTAACCATTAGGCCAGAGTACGAGTCTAAGACCTTAGCTATTAGGCCAGAGTAAGAGTTAAGACCTTAACCATTAGGCCTGAGTACGAGTCTAAGACCTTAGCTATTAGGCCAGAGTAAGAGTTAAGACCTTAACCATTAGGCCAGAGTAGGAGTCTAAGACCTTAGCTATTAGGCCAGAGTAAGAGTTAAGACCTTAACCAGTAGGCCAGAGTACGAGTCTAAGACCTTAGCTATTAGGCCAGAGTAAGAGTTAAGACCTTAACCATTAGGCCAGAGTACGAGTCTAAGACTTCAGCTATTAGGCCAGAGTAAGAGTTAAGACCTTAACCAGGAGGCCAGAGTACGAGTCTAAGACCGTAGCTATTAGGCCAGAGTAAGAGTTAAGACCTTAACCAGTAGGCCAGAGTAAGAGTTAAGACCTTAGCTATTAGGCCAGAGTAAGAGTTAAGACCTTAGCTATTAGGCCAGAGTAAGAGTTAAGACCTTAACCAATAGGCCAGAGTACGCGTCTAAGACCATAGCTATTAGGTCAGAGTAAGAGTTAAGATCTTAGCTATTAGGCCAGAGTAAGAGTTAAGACCTTAGCTATTAGGCCAGAGTAAGAGTTAAGACCTTAACCATTAGGCCAGAGTACGAGTCTAGGACCTTAGCTATTAGGCCAGAGTAAGAGTTAAGACCTTAACCAGTAGGCCAGAGTAAGAGTTAAGACCTTAACCATTAGGCCAGAGTACAAGTCTAAGACCTTAGCTATTAGGCCAGAGTAAGAGTTAAGACCTTAACCAGTAGGCCAGAGTAAGAGTTAAGACCTTAACCTGTAGGCCATAGTAAGAGTCTAAGACATTAGCTATTAGGCCAGAGTAAGAGTTAAGACCGTAGCTATTAGGGCAGAGTAAGAGTTAAGACCTTAACCATTAGGCCAGAGTACGAGTCTAAGACCTTAGCTATAAGGCCAGAGTAAGAGTTAAGACCTTAGCTATTAGGCCAGAGTAAGAGTTAAGACTTTAACCAGTAGGCCAGAGTCCGAGTATAAGACCTTAGCTATTAGGCCAGAGTAAGAGTTAAGACCTTAACCATTAGGCCAGAATACGAGTCTAAGACCTTAGCTATTAGGCCACAGTAAGAGTTAAGACCTTAGCTATTAGGCCAGAGTAAGAGTTAAGACCTTAACCATTAGACGAGAGTACGAGTCAAAGACCTTAGCTATTAGTCCAGAGTAAGAGTTAAGACCTTAGCTATTAGGCCAGAGTAAGAGCTAAGACCTTAACCAGTAGGCCAGAGTAAGAGTTAAGACCTTAACCAGTAGGCCAGAGTACGAGTCTAAGACCTTAGCTATTAGGCCAGAGTAAGAGTTAAGACCTTAACCATTAGGCCAGAGTACGAGTCTAAGACCTTAGCTATTAGGCCAGAGTAAGAGTTAAGACCTTAACCAGTAGGCCAGAGTAAGAGTTAAGACCTTAACCATTAGGCCAGAGTACGAGTCTAAGACCTTAGCTATTAGGCCAGAGTAAGAGTTAAGACCTTAGCTATGGCCAGAGTAAGAGTTAAGACCTTAACCTGTAGGCCATAGTACGAGTCTAAGACCTTAGCTATTAGGCCAGAGTAAGAGTTAAGACCTTAACCTGTAGGCCATAGTACGAGTCTAAGACCTTAGCTATTAGGCCAGAGTAAGAGTTAAGACCTTAGCTATTAGGCCAGAGTAAGAGTTAAGACCTTAACCAATAGGCCAGAGTACGAGTCTAAGACCATAGCTATTAGGCCAGACTAAGAGTTAAGACCTTAGCTATTAGGCCAGAGTAAGAGTTAAGACCTTAACCATTAGGCCAGAGTACGAGTCTAAGACCTTAGCTATTAGGCCAGAGTAAGAGTTAAGACCTTAGCTATTAGGCCAGAGTAATAGTTAACACCTTAGCTATTAGGCCAGAGTAAGAGTTAAGACCTTAACCAGTAGGCCAGAGTAAGAGTTAAGACCTTAACCATTAGGCCAGAGTACGAGTCTACAACCTTAGCTATTAGGCCAGAGTAAGAGTTAAGACCTTAATCAGTAGGCCAGAGTAAGAGTTAAGGCCTTAACCATTAGGCCAGGGTACGAGTCTAAGACCTTAGCTATTAGGCCAGAGTAAGAGTTAAGACCTTAGCTATTAGGCCAGAGTAAGAGTTAAGACCTTAACCAGTAGGCCAGAGTACGAGTCTAAGACCTTAGCTATTAGGCCAGAGTAAGAGTTAAGACCTTAGCTATTAGGCCAGAGTAAGAGTTAAGACCTTAACCTGTAGGCCATAGTACGAGTCTAAGACCTTAGCTATTAGGCCAGAGTAAGAGTTAAGACCTTAGCTATTAGGCCAGAGTAAGAGTTAAGACCTTAACCTGTAGGCCATAGTACGAGTCTAAGACCTTAGCTATTAGGCCAGAGTAAGAGTTAAGACCTTAACCATTAGGTCAGAGTACGAGTCTAAGACCTTAGCAATTAGGCCAGAGTAAGAGTTAAGACCTTAACCAGTAGGCCATAGTACGAGTCTAAGACCTTAGCTATTAGGCCAGAGGAAGAGTTCAGACCTTAGCTATTAGGCCAGAGTAAGAGTTAAGACCTTAACCATTAGGCCAGAGTACGAGTCTAAGACCTTAGCTATTAGGCCAGAGTAAGAGTTGAGACCTTAGCTATTAGGCCAGAGAAAGAGTTAAGACCTTAACCAGTAGGCCAGAGTAAGAGTTAAGACCTTAACCTGTAGGCCATAGTACGAGTCTAAGACCTTAGCTATTAGGCCAGAGTAAGAGTTAAGACCTTAGCTATTAGGCCAGAGTAAGAGTTAAGACCTTAACCAATAGGCCAGAGTACGAGTCTAAGACCATAGCTATTAGGTCAGAGTAAGAGTTAAGATCTTAGTTATTAGGCCAGAGTAAGAGTTAAGACCTTAGCTATTAGGCCAGAGTAAGAGTTAAGACCTTAACCATTAGGCCAGAGTACGAGTCTAAGACCTTAGCTATTAGGCCAGAGTAAGAGTTAAGACCTTAACCAGTAGGCCAGAGTAAGAGTTAAGACCTTAGCTATTAGGCCAGAGTAAGAGTTAAGACCTTAGCTATTAGGCTAGAGTAAGAGTTAAGACCTTAACCAATAGGCCAGAGTACGAGTCTAAGACCATAGCTATTAGGTCAGAGTAAGAGTTAAGATCTTAGCTATTAGGCCAGAGTAAGAGTTAAGACCTTAGCTATTAGGCCAGAGTAAGAGTTAAGACCTTAACCATTAGGCCAGAGTACGAGTCTAAGACCTTAGCTATTAGGCCAGAGTAAGAGTTAAGACCTTAACCAGTAGGCCAGAGTAAGAGTTAAGACCTTAACCATTAGGCCAGAGTACGAGTCTAAGACCTTAGCTATTAGGCCAGAGTAAGAGTTAAGACCTTAGCTATTAGGCCAGAGTAAGAGTTAAGACCTTAACCAGTAGGCCAGAGTAAGAGTTAAGACCTTAACCTGTAGCCCATAGTAAGAGTCTAAGACATTAGCTATTAGGCCAGAGTAAGAGTTAAGACCTTAGCTATTAGGGCAGAGTAAGAGTTAAGACCTTAACCATTAGGCCAGAGTACAAGTCTAAGACCTCAGCTATAAGGCCAGAGTAAGAGTTAAGACCTTAGCTATTAGGCCAGAGTAAGAGTTAAGACCTTAAACAGTAGGCCAGAGTCCGAGTCTAAGACCTTAGCTATTAGGCCAGAGTAAGAGTTAAGACCTTAACCATTAGGCCAGAATACGAGTCTAAGACCTTAGCTATTAGGCCACAGTAAGAGTTAAGACCTTAGCTATTAGGCCAGAGTAAGAGTTAAGACCTTAACATGTAGGCCATAGTACGAATCTAAGACCTTAGCTATTAGGCCAGAGTAAGAGTTAAGACCTTAGCTATTAAGCCAGAGTAAGAGTTAAGACCTTAACCATTAGACGAGAGTACGAGTCAAAGACCTTAGCTATTAGTCCAGAGTAAGAGTTAAGACCTTAGCTATTAGGCCAGAGTAAGAGCTAAGACCTTAACCAGTAGGCCAGAGTAAGAGTTAAGACCTTAACCAGTAGGCCAGAGTACGAGTCTAAGACCTTAGCTATTAGGCCAGAGTAAGAGTTAAGACCTTAACCATTAGGCCAGAGTACGAGTCTAAGACCTTAGCTATTAGGCCAGAGTAAGAGTTAAGACCTTAACCAGTAGGCCAGAGTAAGAGTTAAGACCTTAACCATTAGGCCAGAGTACGAGTCTAAGACCTTAGCTATTAGGCCAGAGTAAGAGTTAAGACCTTAGCTATGGCCAGAGTAAGAGTTAAGACCCTAACCTGTAGGCCATAGTACGAGTCTAAGACCTTAGCTATTAGGCCAGAGTAAGAGTTAAGACCTTAACCTGTAGGCCATAGTACGAGTCTAAGACCTTAGCTATTAGGCCAGAGTAAGAGTTAAGACCTTAGCTATTAGGCCAGAGTAAGAGTTAAGACCTTAACCAATAGGCCAGAGTACGAGTCTAAGACCATAGCTATTAGGCCAGACTAAGAGTTAAGACCTTAGCTATTAGGCCAGAGTAAGAGTTAAGACCTTAACCATTAGGCCAGAGTACGAGTCTAAGACCTTAGCTATTAGGCCAGAGTAAGAGTTAAGACCTTAGCTATTAGGCCAGAGTAATAGTTAACACCTTAGCTATTAGGCCAGAGTAAGAGTTAAGACCTTAGCTATTAGGCCAGAGTAAGAGTTAAGACCTTAACCTGTAGGCCATAGTACGAGTCTAAGACCTTAGCTATTAGGCCAGAGTAAGAGTTAAGACCTTAACCAGTAGGCCAGAGTAAGAGTTAAGACCTTAACCATTAGGCCAGAGTACGAGTCTACGACCTTAGCTATTAGGCCAGAGTAAGAGTTAAGACCTTAATCAGTAGGCCAGAGTAAGAGTTAAGGCCTTAACCATTAGGCCAGAGTATGAGTCTAAGACCTTAGCTATTAGGCCAGAGTAAGAGTTGAGACCTTAGCTATTAGAGTTAAGCTATAATTAGCTATTAAGAGTAAGAGTTAAGACCTTAGCTATTAGGCCAGAGTAAGAGTTAAGACCTTAACCTGTAGGCCATAGTACGAGTCTAAGACCTTAGCTATTAGGCCAGAGTAAGAGTTCAGACCTTAGCTATTAGGCCAGAGTAAGAGTTAAGACCTTAACCATTAGGCCAGAGTACGAGTCTAAGACCTTAGCTATTAGGCCAGAGTAAGAGTTGAGACCTTAGCTATTAGGCCAGAGAAAGAGTTAAGACCTTAACCAGTAGGCCAGAGTAAGAGTTAAGACCTTAACCTGTAGGCCATAGTACGAGTCTAAGACCTTAGCTATTAGGCCAGAGTAAGAGTTAAGACCTTAGCTATTAGGCCAGAGTAAGAGTTAAGACCTTAACCAATAGGCCAGAGTACGAGTCTAAGACCATAGCTATTAGGTCAGAGTAAGAGTTAAGATCTTAGCTATTAGGCCAGAGTAAGAGTTAAGACCTTAGCTATTAGGCCAGAGTAAGAGTTAAGACCTTAACCATTAGGCCAGAGTACGAGTCTAAGACCTTAGCTATTAGGCCAGAGTAAGAGTTAAGACCTTAGCTATTAGGCCAGAGTAAGAGTTAAGACCTTAACCATTAGGCCAGAGTACGAGTCTAAGACCTTAGCTATTAGGCCAGAGTAAGAGTTAAGACCTTAGCTATTAGACCAGAGTAAGAGTTAAGACCTTAACCAGTAGGCCAGAGTAAGAGTTAAGACCTTAACCTGTAGGCCATAGTAAGAGTCTAAGACCTTAGCTATTAGGCCAGAGTAAGAGTTAAGACCTTAGCTATTAAGGCAGAGTAAGAGTTAAGACCTTAACCATTAGGCCAGAGTACGAGTCTAAGACCTTAGCTATAAGGCCAGAGTAAGAGTTAAGACCATAGCTATTAGGCCAGAGTAAGAGTTAAGACCTTAACCAGTAGGCCAGAGTCCGAGTCTAAGACCTTAGCTATTAGGCCAGAGTAAGAGTTAAGACCTTAACCATTAGGCCAGAATACGAGTCTAAGACCTTAGCTATTAGGCCACAGTAAGAGTTAAGACCTTAGCTATTAGGCCAGAGTAAGAGTTAAGACCTTAACATGTAGGCCATAGTACGAATCTAAGACCTTAGCTATTAGGCCAGAGTAAGAGTTAAGACCTTAGCTATTAGGCCAGAGTAAGAGTTAAGACCTTAACCATTAGACGAGAGTACGAGTCAAAGACCTTAGCTATTAGTCCAGAGTAAGAGTTAAGACCTTAGCTATTAGGCCAGAGTAAGAGCTAAGACCTTAACCAGTAGGCCAGAGTAAGAGTTAAGACCTTAACCAGTAGGCCAGAGTACGAGTCTAAGACCTTAGCTATTAGGCCAGAGTAAGAGTTAAGACCTTAACCATTAGGCCAGAGTACGAGTCTAAGACCTTAGCTATTAGGCCAGAGTAAGAGTTAAGACCTTAACCAGTAGGCCAGAGTAAGAGTTAAGACCTTAACCATTAGGCCAGAGTACGAGTCTAAGACCTTAGCTATTAGGCCAGAGTAAGAGTTAAGACCTTAGCTATGGCCAGAGTAAGATTTAAGACCTTAACCTGTAGGCCATAGTACGAGTCTAAGACCTTAGCTATTAGGCCAGAGTAAGAGTTAAGACCTTAGCTATTAGGCCAGAGTAAGAGTTAAGACCTTAGCTATTAGGCCAGAGTAAGAGTTAAGACCTTAACCAATAGGCCAGAGTACGAGTCTAAGACCATAGCTATTAGGCCAGAGTAAGAGTTAAGACCTTAGCTATTAGGCCAGAGTAAGAGTTAAGACCTTAACCATTAGGCCAGAGTACGAGTCTAAGACCTTAGCTATTAGGCCAGAGTAAGAGTTAAGACCTTAGCTATTAGGCCAGAGTAATAGTTAACACCTTAGCTATTAGGCCAGAGTAAGAGTTAAGACCTTAACCAGTAGGCCAGAGAAAGAGTTAAGACCTTAACCATTAGGCCAGAGTACGAGTCTACGACCTTAGCTATGAGACCAGAGTAAGAGTTAAGACCTTAATCAGTAGGCCAGAGTAAGAGTTAAGGCCTTAACCATTAGGCCAGAGTACGAGTCTAAGACGTTAGCTATTAGGCCAGAGTAAGAGTTAAGACCTTAGCTATTAGGCCAGAGTAAGAGTTAAGACCTTAGCTATTAGGCCAGAGTAAAAGTTAAGACCTTAACCAATAGGCCAGAGTACGAGTCTAAGACCATAGCTATTAGGCCAGAGTAAGAGTTAAGACCTTAGCTATTAGGCCAGAGTAAGAGTTAAGACCTTAACCAGTAGGCCAGAGTAAGAGTTAAGACCTTAACCTGTAGGCCATAGTAAGAGTCTAAGACATTAGCTATTAGGCCAGAGTAAGAGTTAAGACCTTAGCTATTAGGGCAGAGTAAGAGTTAAGACCTTAACCATTAGGCCAGAGTACGAGTCTAAGACCTTAGCTATAAGGCCAGAGTAAGAGTTAAGACCTTAGCTATTAGGCCAGAGTAAGAGTTAAGACTTTAACCAGTAGGCCAGAGTCCGAGTATAGGACCTTAGCTATTAGGCCAGAGTAAGAGTTAAGACCTTAACCATTAGGCCAGAATACGAGTCTAAGACCTTAGCTATTAGGCCACAGTAAGAGTTAAGACCTTAGCTACTAGGCCAGAGTAAGAGTTAAGACCTTAACATGTAGGCCATAGTACGAATCTAAGACCTTAGCTATTAGGCCAGAGTAAGAGTTAAGACCTTAGCTATTAGGACAGAGTAAGAGTTAAGACCTTAACCATTAGACGAGAGTACGAGTCAAAGACCTTAGCTATTAGTCCAGAGTAAGAGTTAAGACCTTAGCTATTAGGCCAGAGTAAGAGCTAAGACCTTAACCAGTAGGCCAGAGTAAGAGTTAAGACCTTAACCAGTAGGCCAGAGTACGAGTCTAAGACCTTAGCTATTAGGCCAGAGAAAGAGTTAAGACCTTAACCATTAGGCCAGAGTACGAGTCTAAGACCTTAGCTATTAGGCCAGAGTAAGAGTTAAGACCTTAACCAGTAGGCCAGAGTAAGAGTTAAGACCTTAACCATTAGGCCAGAGTACGAGTCTAAGACCTTAGCTATTAGGCCAGAGTAAGAGTTAAGACCTTAGCTATGGCCAGAGTAAGAGTTAAGACCTTAACCTGTAGGCCATAGTACGAGTCTAAGACCTTAGCTGTTAGGCCAGAGTAAGAGTTAAGACCTTAACCTGTAGGCCATAGTACGAGTCTAAGACCTTAGCTATTAGGCCAGAGTAAGAGTTAAGACCTTAGCTATTAGGCCAGAGTAAGAGTTAAGACCTTAACCAATAGGCCAGAGTACGAGTCTAAGACCATAGCTATTAGGCCAGACTAAGAGTTAAGACCTTAGCTATTAGGCCAGAGTAAGAGTTAAGACCTTAACCATTAGGCCAGAGTACGAGTCTAAGACCTTAGCTATTAGGCCAGAGTAAGAGTTAAGACCTTAGCTATTAGGCCAGAGTAATAGTTAACACCTTAGCTATTAGGCCAGAGTAAGAGTTAAGACCTTAACCAGTAGGCCAGAGTAAGAGTTAAGACCTTAACCATTAGGCCAGAGTACGAGTCTACAACCTTAGCTATTAGGCCAGAGTAAGAGTTAAGACCTTAATCAGTAGGCCAGAGTAAGAGTTAAGGCCTTAACCATTAGGCCAGGGTACGAGTCTAAGACCTTAGCTATTAGGCCAGAGTAAGAGTTAAGACCTTAGCTATTAGGCCAGAGTAAGAGTTAAGACCTTAACCAGTAGGCCAGAGTACGAGTCTAAGACCTTAGCTATTAGGCCAGAGTAAGAGTTAAGACCTTAGCTATTAGGCCAGAGTAAGAGTTAAGACCTTAACCTGTAGGCCATAGTACGATTCTAAGACCTTAGCTATTAGGCCAGAGTAAGAGTTAAGACCTTAGCTATTAGGCCAGAGTAAGAGTTAAGACCTTAACCTGTAGGCCATAGTACGAGTCTAAGACCTTAGCTATTAGGCCAGAGTAAGAGTTAAGACCTTAACCATTAGGTCAGAGTATGAGTCTAAGACCTTAGCAATTAGGCCAGAGTAAGAGTTAAGACCTTAACCAGTAGGCCATAGTACGAGTCTAAGACCTTAGCTATTAGGCCAGAGGAAGAGTTCAGACCTTAGCTATTAGGCCAGAGTAAGAGTTAAGACCTTAACCATTAGGCCAGAGTACGAGTCTAAGACCTTAGCTATTAGGCCAGAGTAAGAGTTGAGACCTTAGCTATTAGGCCAGAGAAAGAGTTAAGACCTTAACCAGTAGGCCAGAGTAAGAGTTAAGACCTTAACCTGTAGGCCATAGTACGAGTCTAAGACCTTAGCTATTAGGCCAGAGTAAGAGTTAAGACCTTAGCTATTAGGCCAGAGTAAGAGTTAAGACCTTATCTATTAGACCAGAGTAAGAGTTAAGACCTTAACCAGTAGGCCAGAGTAAGAGTTAAGACCTTAACCTGTAGGCCATAGTAAGAGTCTAAGACCTTAGCTATTAGGCCAGAGTAAGAGTTAAGACCTTAGCTATTAAGGCAGAGTAAGAGTTAAGACCTTAACCATTAGGCCAGAGTACGAGTCTAAGACCTTAGCTATAAGTCCAGAGTAAGAGTTAAGATCTTAGCTATTAGGCCAGAGTAAGAGTTAAGACCTTAACCAGTAGGCCAGAGTCCGAGTCTAAGACCTTAGCTATTAGGCCAGAGTAAGAGTTAAGACCTTAACCATTAGGCCAGAATACGAGTCTAAGACCTTAGCTATTAGGCCACAGTAAGAGTTAAGACCTTAGCTATTAGGCCAGAGTAAGAGTTAAGACCTTAACATGTAGGCCATAGTACGAATCTAAGACCTTAGCTATTAGGCCAGAGTAAGAGTTAAGACCTTAGCTATTAGGCCAGAGTAAGAGTTAAGACATTAACCATTAGACGAGAGTACGAGTCAAAGACCTTAGCTATTAGTCCAGAGTAAGAGTTAAGACCTTAGCTATTAGGCCAGAGTAAGAGCTAAGACCTTAACCAGTAGGCCAGAGTAAGAGTTAAGACCTTAACCAGTAGGCCAGAGTACGAGTCTAAGACCTTAGCTATTAGGCCAGAGTAAGTGTTAAGACCTTAACCATTAGGCCAGAGTACGAGTCTAAGACCTTAGCTATTAGGCCAGAGTAAGAGTTAAGACCTTAACCAGTAGGCCAGAGTAAGAGTTAAGACCTTAACCATTAGGCCATAGTACGAGTCTAAGACCTTAGCTATTAGGCCAGAGTAAGAGTTAAGACCTTAGCTATTAGGCCAGAGTAAGAGTTAAGACCTTAACCAATAGGCAAGAGTACGAGTCTAAGACCATAGCTATTAGGCCAGAGTAAGAGTTAAGACCTTAGCTATTAGGCCAGAGTAAGAGTTAAGACCTTAACCATTAGGCCAGAGTACGAGTCTAAGACCTTAGCTATTAGGCCAGAGTAAGAGTTAAGACCTTAGCTATTAGGCCAGAGTAATAGTTAACACCTTAGCTATTAGGCCAGAGTAAGAGTTAAGACCTTAACCAGTAGGCCAGAGAAAGAGTTAAGACCTTAACCATTAGGCCAGAGTACGAGTCTACGACCTTAGCTATTAGGCCAGAGTAAGAGTTAAGACCTTAATCAGTAGGCCAGAGTAAGAGTTAAGGCCTTAACCATTAGGCCAGAGTACGAGTCTAAGACGTTAGCTATTAGGCCAGAGTAAGAGTTAAGACCTTAGCTATTAGGCCAGAGTAAGAGTTAAGACCTTAGCTATTAGGCCAGAGTAAGAGTTAAGACCTTAACCAATAGGCCAGAGTACGAGTCTAAGACCATAGCTATTAGGCCAGAGTAAGAGTTAAGACCTTAGCTATTAGGCCAGAGTAAGAGTTAAGACCTTAACCATTAGGCCAGAGTACGAGTCTAAGACCTTAGCTATTAGGCCAGAGTAATAGTTAACACCTTAGCTATTAGGCCAGAGTAAGAGTTAAGACCTTAGCTATTAGGCCAGAGTAATAGTTAACACCTTAGCTATTAGGCCAGAGTAAGAGTTAAGACCTTAACCAGTAGGCCAGAGAAAGAGTTAAGACCTTAACCATTAGGCCAGAGTACGAGTCTACGACCTTAGCTATTAGGCCAGAGTAAGAGTTAAGACCTTAATCAGTAGGCCAGAGTAAGAGTTAAGGCCTTAACCATTAGGCCAGAGTACGAGTCTAAGACGTTAGCTATTAGGCCAGAGTAAGAGTTAAGACCTTAGCTATTAGGCCAGAGTAAGAGTTAAGACCTTAACCAGTAGGCCAGAGTACGAGTCTAAGACCTTAGCTATTAGGCCAGAGTAAGAGTTAAGACCTTAGCTATTAGGCCAGAGTAAGAGTTAAGACCTTAACCTGTAGGCCATAGTACAAGTCTAAGACCTTAGCTATTAGGCCAGAGTAAGAGTTAAGACCTTAACCATTAGGCCAGAGTACGAGTCTAAGACCTTAGCTATTAGGCCAGAGTATGAGTTAAGACCTTAACCATTAGGCCTGAGTACGAGTCTAAGACCTTAGCTATAAGGCCAGAGTAAGAGTTAAGACCTTAACCATTAGGCCAGAGTACGAGTCTAAGACCTTAGCTATTAGGCCAGAGTAAGAGTTAAGACCTTAACCAGTAGGCCAGAGTACGAGTCTACGACCTTAGCTATTAGGCCAGAGTAAGAGTTAAGACCTTAACCATTAGGCCAGAGTACGAGTCTAAGACCTTAGCTATTAGGCCAGAGTAAGAGTTAAGACCTTAACCAGTAGGCCAGAGTACGAGTCTAAGACCTTAGCTATTAGGCAAGAGTAAGAGTTGAGACCTTAGCTATTAGAGTTAAGCCATAATTAGCTATTAAGAGTAAGAGTTAAGACCTTAGCTATTAGGCCAGAGTAAGAGTTAAGACCTTAACCTGTAGGCCATAGTACGAGTCTAAGACCTTAGCTATTAGGCCAGAGTAAGAGTTCAGACCTTAGCTATTAGGCCAGAGTAAGAGTTAAGACCTTAACCATTAGGCCAGAGTACGAGTCTAAGACCTTAGCTATTAGGCCAGAGTAAGAGTTGAGACCTTAGCTATTAGGCCAGAGAAAGAGTTAAGACCTTAACCAGTAGGCCAGAGTAAGAGTTAAGACCTTAACCTGTAGGCCATAGTACGAGTCTAAGACCTTAGCTATTAGGCCAGAGTAAGAGTTAAGACCTTAGCTATTAGGCCAGAGTAAGAGTTAAGACCTTAACCAATAGGCCAGAGTACGAGTCTAAGACCATAGCTATTAGGTCAGAGTAAGAGTTAAGATCTTAGCTATTAGGCCAGAGTAAGAGTTAAGACCTTAGCTATTAGGCCAGAGTAAGAGTTAAGACCTTAACCATTAGGCCAGAGTACGAGTCTAAGACCTTAGCTATTAGGCCAGAGTAAGAGTTAAGACCTTAACCAGTAGGCCAGAGTAAGAGTTAAGACCTTAACCATTAGGCCAGAGTACGAGTCTAAGACCTTAGCTATTAGGCCAGAGTAAGAGTTAAGACCTTATCTATTAGACCAGAGTAAGAGTTAAGACCTTAACCAGTAGGCCAGAGTAAGAGTTAAGACCTTAACCTGTAGGCCATAGTAAGAGTCTAAGACCTTAGCTATTAGGCCAGAGTAAGAGTTAAGACCTTAGCTATTAAGGCAGAGTAAGAGTTAAGACCTTAACCATTAGGCCAGATTACGAGTCTAAGACCTTAGCTATAAGGCCAGAGTAAGAGTTAAGACCTTAGCTATTAGGCCAGAGTAAGAGTTAAGACCTTAACCAGTAGGCCAGAGTCCGAGTCTAAGACCTTAGCTATTAGGCCAGAGTAAGAGTTAAGACCTTAACCATTAGGCCAGAATACGAGTCTAAGACCTTAGCTATTAGGCCACAGTAAGAGTTAAGACCTTAGCTATTAGGCCAGAGTAAGAGTTAAGACCTTAACATGTAGGCCATAGTACGAATCTAAGACCTTAGCTATTAGGCCAGAGTAAGAGTTAAGACCTTAGCTATTAGGCCAGAGTAAGAGTTAAGACATTAACCATTAGACGAGAGTACGAGTCAAAGACCTTAGCTATTAGTCCAGAGTAAGAGTTAAGACCTTAGCTATTAGGCCAGAGTAAGAGCTAAGACCTTAACCAGTAGGCCAGAGTAAGAGTTAAGACCTTAACCAGTAGGCCAGAGTACGAGTCTAAGACCTTAGCTATTAGGCCAGAGTAAGAGTTAAGACCTTAACCATTAGGCCAGAGTACGAGTCTAAGACCTTAGCTATTAGGCCAGAGTAAGAGTTAAGACCTTAACCAGTAGGCCAGAGTAAGAGTTAAGACCTTAACCATTAGGCCAGAGTACGAGTCTAAGACCTTAGCTATTAGGCCAGTGTAAGAGTTAAGACCTTAGCTATGGCCAGAGTAAGAGTTAAGACCTTAACCTGTAGGCCATAGTACGAGTCTAAGACCTTAGCTATTAGGCCAGAGTAAGAGTTAAGACCTTAGCTATTAGGCCAGAGTAAGAGTTAAGACCTTAGCTATTAGGCCAGAGTAAGAGTTAAGACCTTAACCAATAGGCCAGAGTACGAGTCTAAGACCATAGCTATTAGGCCAGAGTAAGAGTTAAGACCTTAGCTATTAGGCCAGAGTAAGAGTTAAGACCTTAACCATTAGGCCAGAGTACGAGTCTAAGACCTTAGCTATTAGGCCAGAGTAAGAGTTAAGACCTTAGCTATTAGGCCAGAGTAATAGTTAACACCTTAGCTATTAGGCCAGAGTAAGAGTTAAGACCTTAACCAGTAGGCCAGAGAAAGAGTTAAGACCTTAACCATTAGGCCAGAGTACGAGTCTACGACCTTAGCTATTAGGCCAGAGTAAGAGTTAAGACCTTAATCAGTAGGCCAGAGTAAGAGTTAAGGCCTTAACCATTAGGCCAGAGTACGAGTCTAAGACGTTAGCTATTAGGCCAGAGTAAGAGTTAAGACCTTAGCTATTAGGCCAGAGTAAGAGTTAAGACCTTAGCTATTAGGCCAGAGTAAGAGTTAAGACCTTAACCAATAGGCCAGAGTACAAGTCTAAGACCATAGCTATTAGGCCAGAGTAAGAGTTAAGACCTTAGCTATTAGGCCAGAGTAAGAGTTAAGACCTTAACCATTAGGCCAGAGTACGAGTCTAAGACCTTAGCTATTAGGCCAGAGTAAGAGTTAAGACCTTAGCTATTAGGCCAGAGTAATAGTTAACACCTTAGCTATTAGGCCAGAGTAAGAGTTAAGACCTTAACCAGTAGGCCAGAGAAAGAGTTAAGACCTTAACCATTAGGCCAGAGTACGAGTCTACGACCTTAGCTATTAGGCCAGAGTAAGAGTTAAGACCTTAATCAGTAGGCCAGAGTAAGAGTTAAGGCCTTAACCATTAGGCCAGAGTACGAGTCTAAGACGTTAGCTATTAGGCCAGAGTAAGAGTTAAGACCTTAGCTATTAGGCCAGAGTAAGAGTTAAGACCTTAACCAGTAGGCCAGAGTACGAGTCTAAGACCTTAGCTATTAGGCAAGAGTAAGAGTTAAGACCTTAGCTATTAGGCCAGAGTAAGAGTTAAGACCTTAACCTGTAGGCCATAGTACAAGTCTAAGACCTTAGCTATTAGGCCAGAGTAAGAGTTAAGACCTTAACCATTAGGCCAGAGTACGAGTCTAAGACCTTAGCTATTAGGCCAGAGTATGAGTTAAGACCTTAACCATTAGGCCTGAGTACGAGTCTAAGACCTTAGCTATAAGGCCAGAGTAAGAGTTAAGACCTTAACCATTAGGCCAGAGTACGAGTCTAAGACCTTAGCTATTAGGCCAGAGTAAGAGTTAAGACCTTAACCAGTAGGCCAGAGTACGAGTCTACGACCTTAGCTATTAGGCCAGAGTAAGAGTTAAGACCTTAACCATTAGGCCAGAGTACGAGTCTAAGACCTTAGCTATTAGGCCAGAGTAAGAGTTAAGACCTTAACCAGTAGGCCAGAGTACGAGTCTAAGACCTTAGCTATTAGGCCAGAGTAAGAGTTAAGACCTTAACCATTAGGCCAGAGTAAGAGTTAAGACCTTAGCTATTAGGCCAGAGTAAGAGTTAAGACCTTAACCATTAGGCCAGAGTATGAGTCTAAGACCATAGCTATTAGGCCAGAGTAAGAGATAAGACCTGAGCTATTCGGCCAGAGTAAGAGTTAAGACCTTAGCTATTAGGCCAGAGTAAGAGTAAAGACCTTAACCAGTAGGCCAGCGTAAGAGTTAAGACCTTAACCAGTAGGCCAGAGTAAGAGTTAAGACCTTAACCATTAGACCAGAGTATGAGTCTAAGACCTTAGCTATTAGGCCAGAGTAAGAGTTAAGACCTTAACCAGTGGGCCAGAGTATGAGTCTAAGACCTTAGCTATTAGGCCAGAGTAAGAGTTAAGACCTTAACCAGTAGGCCAGAGCAAGAGTTAAGACCTTAACCTGTAGGCCATAGTACGAGTCTAAGACCTTAGCTATTAGGCCAGAGTAAGAGTTAAGACCTTAACCAGTAGGCCAGAGTACGAGTCGAAGACCTTAGCTATTAGGCCAGAGTAAGAGTTAAGACCTTAGCCATTAGGCCAGAGTACGAGTCTAAGACCTTAGCTATTAGGCCAGAGTAAGAGTTAAGACCTTAGCTATTAGGCCAGAGTAAGAGTTAAGACCTTAACCTGTAGGCCATAGTACGAGTCTAAGACCTTAGCTATTAGGCCAGAGTAAGAGTTAAGACCTTAACCATTAGGCCAGAGTACGAGTCTAAGACCTTAGCTATTAGGCCAGAGTAAGAGTTAAGACCTTAACCAGTAGAACAGAGTACGAGTCTAAGACCTTAGCTATTAGGCCAGAGTAAGAGTTAAGACCTTAACCATTAGGCCAGAGTATGAGTCTAAGACCTTTGCTATTAGGCCAGAGTAAGAGTTAAGACCTTAACCAGTAGGCCAGAGTAAGAGTAAAGACCTTAACCATTAGGCCAGAGTACGAGTCTAAGACCTTAACTATTAGGCAAGAGTAAGAGTTAAGACCTTAGCTATTAGACCAGAGTAAGAGTTAAGACCTTAGATATTAGGCCAGAGTAAGAGTTAAGACCTTAACCAGTAGGCCAGAGTACGAGTCTAAGACTTTAGCTATTAGGCCAGAGTAAGAGTTAAGACCTTAACCATTAGGCCAGAGTACGAGTCTAAGACCTTAGCTATTAGGCCAGAGTAAGAGTTAAGACCTTAACCAGTAGGCCAGAGTAAGAGTTAAGACCTTAACCATTAGGCCAGAGTACGAGTCTAAGACCTTAGCTATTAGGCCAGAGTAAGAGTTAAGACCTTAGCTATGGCCAGAGTAAGAGTTAAGACCTTAACCTGTAGGCCATAGTACGAGTCTAAGACCTTAGCTATTAGGCCAGAGTAAGAGTTAAGACCTTAACCATTAGGTCAGAGTATGAGTCTAAGACCTTAGCAATTAGGCCAGAGTAAGAGTTAAGACCTTAACCAGTAGGCCATAGTACGAGTCTAAGACCTTAGCTATTAGGCCAGAGGAAGAGTTCAGACCTTAGCTATTAGGCCAGAGTAAGAGTTAAGACCTTAACCATTAGGCCAGAGTACGAGTCTAAGACCTTAGCTATTAGGCCAGAGTAAGAGTTGAGACCTTAGCTATTAGGCCAGAGAAAGAGTTAAGACCTTAACCAGTAGGCCAGAGTAAGAGTTAAGACCTTAACCTGTAGGCCATAGTACGAGTCTAAGACCTTAGCTATTAGGCCAGAGTAAGAGTTAAGACCTTAGCTATTAGGCCAGAGTAAGAGTTAAGACCTTATCTATTAGACCAGAGTAAGAGTTAAGACCTTAACCAGTAGGCCAGAGTAAGAGTTAAGACCTTAACCTGTAGGCCATAGTAAGAGTCTAAGACCTTAGCTATTAGGCCAGAGTAAGAGTTAAGACCTTAGCTATTAAGGCAGAGTAAGAGTTAAGACCTTAACCATTAGGCCAGAGTACGAGTCTAAGACCTTAGCTATAAGGCCAGAGTAAGAGTTAAGACCTTAGCTATTAGGCCAGAGTAAGAGTTAAGACCTTAACCAGTAGGCCAGAGTCCGAGTCTAAGACCTTAGCTATTAGGCCAGAGTAAGAGTTAAGACCTTAACCATTAGGCCAGAATACGAGTCTAAGACCTTAGCTATTAGGCCACAGTAAGAGTTAAGACCTTAGCTATTAGGCCAGAGTAAGAGTTAAGACCTTAACATGTAGGCCATAGTACAAATCTAAGACCTTAGCTATTAGGCCAGAGTAAGAGTTAAGACCTTAGCTATTAGGCCAGAGTAAGAGTTAAGACATTAACCATTAGACGAGAGTACGAGTCAAAGACCTTAGCTATTAGTCCAGAGTAAGAGTTAAGACCTTAGCTATTAGGCCAGAGTAAGAGCTAAGACCTTAACCAGTAGGCCAGAGTAAGAGTTAAGACCTTAACCAGTAGGCCAGAGTACGAGTCTAAGACCTTAGCTATTAGGCCAGAGTAAGTGTTAAGACCTTAACCATTAGGCCAGAGTACGAGTCTAAGACCTTAGCTATTAGGCCAGAGTAAGAGTTAAGACCTTAACCAGTAGGCCAGAGTAAGAGTTAAGACCTTAACCATTAGGCCATAGTACGAGTCTAAGACCTTAGCTATTAGGCCAGAGTAAGAGTTAAGACCTTAGCTATTAGGCCAGAGTAAGAGTTAAGACCTTAGCTATTAGGCCAGAGTAAGAGTTAAGACCTTAACCAATAGGCAAGAGTACGAGTCTAAGACCATAGCTATTAGGCCAGAGTAAGAGTTAAGACCTTAGCTATTAGGCCAGAGTAAGAGTTAAGACCTTAACCATTAGGCCAGAGTACGAGTCTAAGACCTTAGCTATTAGGCCAGAGTAAGAGTTAAGACCTTAGCTATTAGGCCAGAGTAATAGTTAACACCTTAGCTATTAGGCCAGAGTAAGAGTTAAGACCTTAACCAGTAGGCCAGAGAAAGAGTTAAGACCTTAACCATTAGGCCAGAGTACGAGTCTACGACCTTAGCTATTAGGCCAGAGTAAGAGTTAAGACCTTAATCAGTAGGCCAGAGTAAGAGTTATGGCCTTAACCATTAGGCCAGAGTACGAGTCTAAGACGTTAGCTATTAGGCCAGAGTAAGAGTTAAGACCTTAGCTATTAGGCCAGAGTAAGAGTTAAGACCTTAGCTATTAGGCCAGAGTAAGAGTTAAGACCTTAACCAATAGGCCAGAGTACGAGTCTAAGACCATAGCTATTAGGCCAGAGTAAGAGTTAAGACCTTAGCTATTAGGCCAGAGTAAGAGTTAAGACCTTAACCATTAGGCCAGAGTACGAGTCTAAGACCTTAGCTATTAGGCCAGAGTAAGAGTTAAGACCTTAGCTATTAGGCCAGAGTAATAGTTAACACCTTAGCTATTAGGCCAGAGTAAGAGTTAAGACCTTAACCAGTAGGCCAGAGAAAGAGTTAAGACCTTAACCATTAGGCCAGAGTACGAGTCTACGACCTTAGCTATTAGGCCAGAGTAAGAGTTAAGACCTTAATCAGTAGGCCAGAGTAAGAGTTAAGGCCTTAACCATTAGGCCAGAGTACGAGTCTAAGACGTTAGCTATTAGGCCAGAGTAAGAGTTAAGACCTTAGCTATTAGGCCAGAGTAAGAGTTAAGACCTTAACCAGTAGGCCAGAGTACGAGTCTAAGACCTTAGCTATTAGGCCAGAGTAAGAGTTAAGACCTTAGCTATTAGGCCAGAGTAAGAGTTAAGACCTTAACCTGTAGGCCATAGTACAAGTCTAAGACCTTAGCTATTAGGCCAGAGTAAGAGTTAAGACCTTAACCATTAGGCCAGAGTACGAGTCTAAGACCTTAGCTATTAGGCCAGAGTATGAGTTAAGACCTTAACCATTAGGCCTGAGTACGAGTCTAAGACCTTAGCTATAAGGCCAGAGTAAGAGTTAAGACCTTAACCATTAGGCCAGAGTACGAGTCTAAGACCTTAGCTATTAGGCCAGAGTAAGAGTTAAGACCTTAACCAGTAGGCCAGAGTACGAGTCTACGACCTTAGCTATTAGGCCAGAGTAAGAGTTAAGACCTTAACCATTAGGCCAGAGTACGAGTCTAAGACCTTAGCTATTAGGCCAGAGTAAGAGTTAAGACCTTAACCAGTAGGCCAGAGTACGAGTCTAAGACCTTAGCTATTAGGCAAGAGTAAGAGTTGAGACCTTAGCTATTAGAGTTAAGCCATAATTAGCTATTAAGAGTAAGAGTTAAGACCTTAGCTATTAGGCCAGAGTAAGAGTTAAGACCTTAACCTGTAGGCCATAGTACGAGTCTAAGACCTTAGCTATTAGGCCAGAGTAAGAGTTCAGACCTTAGCTATTAGGCCAGAGTAAGAGTTAAGACCTTAACCATTAGGCCAGAGTACGAGTCTAAGACCTTAGCTATTAGGCCAGAGTAAGAGTTGAGACCTTAGCTATTAGGCCAGAGAAAGAGTTAAGACCTTAACCAGTAGGCCAGAGTAAGAGTTAAGACCTTAACCTGTAGGCCATAGTACGAGTCTAAGACCTTAGCTATTAGGCCAGAGTAAGAGTTAAGACCTTAGCTATTAGGCCAGAGTAAGAGTTAAGACCTTAACCAATAGGCCAGAGTACGAGTCTAAGACCATAGCTATTAGGTCAGAGTAAGAGTTAAGATCTTAGCTATTAGGCCAGAGTAAGAGTTAAGACCTTAGCTATTAGGCCAGAGTAAGAGTTAAGACCTTAACCATTAGGCCAGAGTACGAGTCTAAGACCTTAGCTATTAGGCCAGAGTAAGAGTTAAGACCTTAACCAGTAGGCCAGAGTAAGAGTTAAGACCTTAACCATTAGGCCAGAGTACGAGTCTAAGACCTTAGCTATTAGGCCAGAGTAAGAGTTAAGACCTTATCTATTAGACCAGAGTAAGAGTTAAGACCTTAACCAGTAGGCCAGAGTAAGAGTTAAGACCTTAACCTGTAGGCCATAGTAAGAGTCTAAGACCTTAGCTATTAGGCCAGAGTAAGAGTTAAGACCTTAGCTATTAAGGCAGAGTAAGAGTTAAGACCTTAACCATTAGGCCAGAGTACGAGTCTAAGACCTTAGCTATAAGGCCAGAGTAAGAGTTAAGACCTTAGCTATTAGGCCAGAGTAAGAGTTAAGACCTTAACCAGTAGGCCAGAGTCCGAGTCTAAGACCTTAGCTATTAGGCCAGAGTAAGAGTTAAGACCTTAACCATTAGGCCAGAATACGAGTCTAAGACCTTAGCTATTAGGCCACAGTAAGAGTTAAGACCTTAGCTATTAGGCCAGAGTAAGAGTTAAGACCTTAACATGTAGGCCATAGTACGAATCTAAGACCTTAGCTATTAGGCCAGAGTAAGAGTTAAGACCTTAGCTATTAGGCCAGAGTAAGAGTTAAGACATTAACCATTAGACGAGAGTACGAGTCAAAGACCTTAGCTATTAGTCCAGAGTAAGAGTTAAGACCTTAGCTATTAGGCCAGAGTAAGAGCTAAGACCTTAACCAGTAGGCCAGAGTAAGAGTTAAGACCTTAACCAGTAGGCCAGAGTACGAGTCTAAGACCTTAGCTATTAGGCCAGAGTAAGAGTTAAGACCTTAACCATTAGGCCAGAGTACGAGTCTAAGACCTTAGCTATTAGGCCAGAGTAAGAGTTAAGACCTTAACCAGTAGGCCAGAGTAAGAGTTAAGACCTTAACCATTAGGCCAGAGTACGAGTCTAAGACCTTAGCTATTAGGCCAGAGTAAGAGTTAAGACCTTAGCTATGGCCAGAGTAAGAGTTAAGACCTTAACCTGTAGGCCATAGTACGAGTCTAAGACCTTAGCTATTAGGCCAGAGTAAGAGTTAAGACCTTAGCTATTAGGCCAGAGTAAGAGTTAAGACCTTAGCTATTAGGCCAGAGTAAGAGTTAAGACCTTAACCAATAGGCCAGAGTACGAGTCTAAGACCATAGCTATTAGGCCAGAGTAAGAGTTAAGACCTTAGCTATTAGGCCAGAGTAAGAGTTAAGACCTTAACCATTAGGCCAGAGTACGAGTCTAAGACCTTAGCTATTAGGCCAGAGTAAGAGTTAAGACCTTAGCTATTAGGCCAGAGTAATAGTTAACACCTTAGCTATTAGGCCAGAGTAAGAGTTAAGACCTTAACCAGTAGGCCAGAGAAAGAGTTAAGACCTTAACCATTAGGCCAGAGTACGAGTCTACGACCTTAGCTATTAGGCCAGAGTAAGAGTTAAGACCTTAATCAGTAGGCCAGAGTAAGAGTTAAGGCCTTAACCATTAGGCCAGAGTACGAGTCTAAGACGTTAGCTATTAGGCCAGAGTAAGAGTTAAGACCTTAGCTATTAGGCCAGAGTAAGAGTTAAGACCTTAGCTATTAGGCCAGAGTAAGAGTTAAGACCTTAACCAATAGGCCAGAGTACAAGTCTAAGACCATAGCTATTAGGCCAGAGTAAGAGTTAAGACCTTAGCTATTAGGCCAGAGTAAGAGTTAAGACCTTAACCATTAGGCCAGAGTACGAGTCTAAGACCTTAGCTATTAGGCCAGAGTAAGAGTTAAGACCTTAGCTATTAGGCCAGAGTAATAGTTAACACCTTAGCTATTAGGCCAGAGTAAGAGTTAAGACCTTAACCAGTAGGCCAGAGAAAGAGTTAAGACCTTAACCATTAGGCCAGAGTACGAGTCTACGACCTTAGCTATTAGGCCAGAGTAAGAGTTAAGACCTTAATCAGTAGGCCAGAGTAAGAGTTAAGGCCTTAACCATTAGGTCAGAGTAGGAGTCTAAGACGTTAGCTATTAGGCCAGAGTAAGAGTTAAGACCTTAGCTATTAGGCCAGAGTAAGAGTTAAGACCTTAACCAGTAGGCCAGAGTACGAGTCTAAGACCTTAGCTATTAGGCCAGAGTAAGAGTTAAGACCTTAGCTATTAGGCCAGAGTAAGAGTTAAGACCTTAACCTGTAGGCCATAGTACAAGTCTAAGACCTTAGCTATTAGGCCAGAGTAAGAGTTAAGACCTTAACCATTAGGCCAGAGTACGAGTCTAAGACCTTAGCTATTAGGCCAGAGTATGAGTTAAGACCTTAACCATTAGGCCTGAGTACGAGTCTAAGACCTTAGCTATAAGGCCAGAGTAAGAGTTAAGACCTTAACCATTAGGCCAGAGTACGAGTCTAAGACCTTAGCTATTAGGCCAGAGTAAGAGTTAAGACCTTAACCAGTAGGCCAGAGTACGAGTCTACGACCTTAGCTATTAGGCCAGAGTAAGAGTTAAGACCTTAACCATTAGGCCAGAGTACGAGTCTAAGACCTTAGCTATTAGGCCAGAGTAAGAGTTAAGACCTTAACCAGTAGGCCAGAGTACGAGTCTAAGACCTTAGCTATTAGGCCAGAGTAAGAGTTAAGACCTTAACCATTAGGCCAGAGTAAGAGTTAAGACCTTAGCTATTAGGCCAGAGTAAGAGTTAAGACCTTAACCATTAGGCCAGAGTATGAGTCTAAGACCATAGCTATTAGGCCAGAGTAAGAGATAAGACCTGAGCTATTCGGCCAGAGTAAGAGTTAAGACCTTAGCTATTAGGCCAGAGTAAGAGTAAAGACCTTAACCAGTAGGCCAGCGTAAGAGTTAAGACCTTAACCAGTAGGCCAGAGTAAGAGTTAAGACCTTAACCATTAGACCAGAGTATGAGTCTAAGACCTTAGCTATTAGGCCAGAGTAAGAGTTAAGACCTTAACCAGTGGGCCAGAGTATGAGTCTAAGACCTTAGCTATTAGGCCAGAGTAAGAGTTAAGACCTTAACCAGTAGGCCAGAGCAAGAGTTAAGACCTTAACCTGTAGGCCATAGTACGAGTCTAAGACCTTAGCTATTAGGCCAGAGTAAGAGTTAAGACCTTAACCAGTAGGCCAGAGTACGAGTCTAAGACCTTAGCTATTAGGCCAGAGTAAGAGTTAAGACCTTAGCCATTAGGCCAGAGTACGAGTCTAAGACCTTAGCTATTAGGCCAGAGTAAGAGTTAAGACCTTAGCTATTAGGCCAGAGTAAGAGTTAAGACCTTAACCTGTAGGCCATAGTACGAGTCTAAGACCTTAGCTATTAGGCCAGAGTAAGAGTTAAGACCTTAACCATTAGGCCAGAGTACGAGTCTAAGACCTTAGCTATTAGGCCAGAGTAAGAGTTAAGACCTTAACCAGTAGAACAGAGTACGAGTCTAAGACCTTAGCAATTAGGCCAGAGTAAGAGTTAAGACCTTAACCATTAGGCCAGAGTATGAGTCTAAGACCTTAGCTATTAGGCCAGAGTAAGAGTTAAGACCTTAACCAGTAGGCCAGAGTAAGAGTAAAGACCTTAACCATTAGGCCAGAGTACGAGTCTAAGACCTTAACTATTAGGCAAGAGTAAGAGTTAAGACCTTAGCTATTAGACCAGAGTAAGAGTTAAGACCTTAGATATTAGGCAAGAGTAAGAGTTAAGACCTTAACCAGTAGGCCAGAGTAAGAGTTAAGACCTTAACCAGTAGGCCAGAGTACGAGTCTAAGACCTTAGCTATTAGGCCAGAGTAAGAGTTAAGACCTTAACCATTAGGCCAGAGTACGAGTCTAAGACCTTAGCTATTAGGCCAGAGTAAGAGTTAAGACCTTAGCTATGGCCAGAGTAAGAGTTAAGACCTTAACCTGTAGGCCATAGTACGAGTCTAAGACCTTAGCTATTAGGCCAGAGTAAGAGTTAAGACCTTAACCTGTAGGCCATAGTACGAGTCTAAGACCTTAGCTATTAGGCCAGAGTAAGAGTTAAGACCTTAGCTATTAGGCCAGAGTAAGAGTTAAGACCTTAACCAATAGGCCAGAGTACGAGTCTAAGACCATAGCTATTAGGCCAGACTAAGAGTTAAGACCTTAGCTATTAGGCCAGAGTAAGAGTTAAGACCTTAACCATTAGGCCAGAGTACGAGTCTAAGACCTTAGCTATTAGGCCAGAGTAAGAGTTAAGACCTTAGCTATTAGGCCAGAGTAAGAGTTAAGACCTTAACATGTAGGCCATAGTACGAATCTAAGACCTTAGCTATTAGGCCAGAGTAAGAGTTAAGACCTTAGCTATTAGGCCAGAGTAAGAGTTAAGACCTTAACCATTAGACGAGAGTACGAGTCAAAGACCTTAGCTATTAGTCCAGAGTAAGAGTTAAGACCTTATCTATTAGGCCAGAGTAAGAGCTAAGACCTTAACCAGTAGGCCAGAGTAAGAGTTAAGACCTTAACCAGTAGGCCAGAGTACGAGTCTAAGACATTAGCTATTAGGCCAGAGTAAGAGTTAAGACCTTAACCATTAGGCCAGAGTACGAGTCTAAGACCTTAGCTATTAGGCCAGAGTAAGAGTTAAGACCTTAACCAGTAGGCCAGAGTAAGAGTTAAGACCTTAACCATTAGGCCAGAGTACGAGTCTAAGACCTTAGCTATTAGGCCAGAGTAAGAGTTAAGACCTTAGCTATGGCCAGAGTAAGAGTTAAGACCTTAACCTGTAGGCCATAGTACGAGTCTAAGACCTTAGCTATTAGGCCAGAGTAAGAGTTAAGACCTTAACCTGTAGGCCATAGTACGAGTCTAAGACCATAGCTATTAGGCCAGAGTAAGAGTTAAGACCTTAGCTATTAGGCCAGAGTAAGAGTTAAGACCTTAACCAATAGGCCAGAGTACGAGTCTAAGACCATAGCTATTAGGCCAGAGTAAGAGTTAAGACCTTAGCTATTAGGCCAGAGTAAGAGTTAAGACCTTAACCATTAGGCCAGAGTACGAGTCTAAGACCTTAGCTATTAGGCCATAGTAAGAGTTAAGACCTTAGCTATTAGGCCAGAGTAATAGTTAACACCTTAGCTATTAGGCCAGAGTAAGAGTTAAGACCTTAACCAGTAGGCCAGAGTAAGAGTTAAGACCTTAACCATTAGGCCAGAGTACGAGTCTACGACCTTAGCTATTAGGCTAGAGTAAGAGTTAAGACCTTAATCAGTAGGCCAGAGTAAGAGTTAAGGCCTTAACCATTAGGCCAGAGTACGAGTCTAAGACGTTAGCTATTAGGCCAGAGTAAGAGTTAAGACCTTAGCTATTAGGCCAGAGTAAGAGTTAAGACCTTAACCAGTAGGCCAGAGTACGAGTCTAAGACCTTAGCTATTAGGCCAGAGTAAGAGTTAAGACCTTAGCTATTAGGCCAGAGTAAGAGTTAAGACCTTAACCTGTAGGCCATAGTACAAGTCTAAGACCTTAGCTATTAGGCCAGAGTAAGAGTTAAGACCTTAACCATTAGGCCAGAGTACGAGTCTAAGACCTTAGCTATTAGGCCAGAGTAAGAGTTAAGACCTTAGCTATTAGGCCAGAGTAATAGTTAACACCTTAGCTATTAGGCCAGAGTAAGAGTTAAGACCTTAACCAGTAGGCCAGAGTAAGAGTTAAGACCTTAACCATTAGGCCAGAGTACGAGTCTACGACCTTAGCTATTAGGCCAGAGTAAGAGTTAAGACCTTAATCAGTAGGCCAGAGTAAGAGTTAAGGCCTTAACCATTAGGCCAGAGTACGAGTCTAAGACGTTAGCTATTAGGCCAGAGTAAGAGTTAAGACCTTAGCTATTAGGCCAGAGTAAGAGTTAAGACCTTAACCAGTAGGCCAGAGTACGAGTCTAAGACCTTAGCTATTAGGCCAGAGTAAGAGTTAAGACCTTAGCTATTAGGCCAGAGTAAGAGTTAAGACCTTAACCATTAGGCCAGAGTACGAGTCTAAGACCTTAGCTATTAGGCCAGAGTATGAGTTAAGACCTTAACCATTAGGCCTGAGTACGAGTCTAAGACCTTAGCTATAAGGCCAGAGTAAGAGTTAAGACCTTAACCATTAGGCAAGAGTACGAGTCTAAGACCTTAGCTATTAGGCCAGAGTAAGAGTTAAGACCTTAACCAGTAGGCCAGAGTACGAGTCTACGACCTTAGCTATTAGGCCAGAGTAAGAGTTAAGACCTTAACCATTAGGCCAGAGTACGAGTCTAAGACCTTAGCTATTAGGCCAGAGTAAGAGTTAAGACCTTAACCAGTAGGCCAGAGTACGAGTCTAAGACCTTAGCTATTAGGCCAGAGTAAGAGTTAAGACCTTAACCATTAGGCCAGAGTACGAGTCTAAGACCTTAGCTATTAGGCCAGAGTAAGAGTTAAGACCTTAGCTATTAGGCCAGAGTAAGAGTTAAGACCTTAACCATTAGGCCAGAGTATGAGTCTAAGACCATAGCTATTAGGCCAGAGTAAGAGATAAGACCTTAGCTAGTAGGCCAGAGTAAGAGTAAAGACCTTAACCAGTAGGCCAGCGTAAGAGTTAAGACCTTAACCAGTAGGCCAGAGTAAGAGTTAAGACCTTAACCATTAGACCAGAGTATGAGTCTAAGACCTTAGCTATTAGGCCAGAGTAAGAGTTAAGACCTTAACCAGTAGGCCAGAGTATGAGTCTAAGACCTTAGCTATTAGGCCAGAGTAAGAGTTAAGACCTTAACCAGTAGGCCAGAGCAAGAGTTAAGACCTTAACCTGTAGGCCATAGTACGAGTCTAAGACCTTAGCTATTAGGCCAGAGTAAGAGTTAAGACCTTAACCAGTAGGCCAGAGTACGAGTCTAAGACCTTAGCTATTAGGCCAGAGTAAGAGTTAAGACCTTAGCCATTAGGCCAGAGTACGAGTCTAAGACCTTAGCTATTAGGCCAGAGTAAGAGTTAAGACCTTAGCTATTAGGCCAGAGTAAGAGTTAAGACCTTAACCTGTAGGCCATAGTACGAGTCTAAGACCTTAGCTATTAGGCCAGAGTAAGAGTTAAGACCTTAACCATTAGGTCACAGTACGAGCCTAAGACCTTAGCTATTAGGCCAGAGTAAGAGTTAAGACCTTAGCTATTAGGCCAGAGTAAGAGTTAAGACCTTAACCATTAGGCCAGAGTACGAGTCTAAGACCTTAGCTATTAGGCCAGAGTAAGAGTTAAGACCTTAACCATTAGGCCAGAGTACGAGTCTAAGACCTTAGCTATTAGGCCAGAGTAAGAGTTAAGACCTTAACCAGTAGGACAGAGTACGAGTCTAAGACCTTAGCTATTAGGCCAGAGTAAGAGTTAAGACCTTAACCATTAGGCCAGAGTATGAGTCTAAGACCTTAGCTATTAGGCCAGAGTAATAGTTAAGACCTTAACCAGTAGGCCAGAGTAAGAGTTAAGACCTTAACCATTAGGCCAGAGTACGAGTCTAAGACCTTAGCTATTAGGCCAGAGTAAGAGTTAAGACCTTAACCAGTAGGCCAGAGTAAGAGTTAAGACCTTAACCATTAGCCAGAGTACGAGTCTAAGACCTTAGCTATTAGGCCAGAGTAAGAGTTAGGACCTTAGCTATGGCCAGAGTAAGAGTTAAGACCTTAACCTGTAGGCCATAGTACGAGTCTAAGACCTTAGCTATTAGGCCAGAGTAAGAGTTAAGACCTTAACCTGTAGGCCATAGTACGAGTCTAAGACCTTAGCTATTAGGCCAGAGTAAGAGTTAAGACCTTAGCTATTAGGCCAGAGTAAGAGTTAAGACCTTAACCAATAGGCCACAGTACGAGTCTAAGACCATAGCTATTAGGCCAGACTAAGAGTTAAGACCTTAGCTATTAGGCCAGAGTAAGAGTTAAGACCTTAACCATTAGGCCAGAGTACGAGTCTAAGACCTTAGCTATTAGGCCAGAGTAAGAGTTAAGACCTTAGCTATTAGGCCAGAGTAATAGTTAACACCTTAGCTATTAGGCCAGAGTAAGAGTTAAGACCTTAACCAGTAGGCCAGAGTAAGAGTTAAGACCTTAACCATTAGGCCAGAGTACGAGTCTACGACCTTAGCTATTAGGCCAGAGTAAGAGTTAAGACCTTAATCAGTAGGCCAGTGTAAGAGTTAAGGCCTTAACCATTAGGCCAGAGTACGAGTCTAAGACCTTAGCTATTAGGCCAGAGTAAGAGTTAAGACCTTAGCTATTAGGCCAGAGTAAGAGTTAAGACCTTAACCAGTAGGCCAGAGTACGAGTCTAAGACCTTAGCTATTAGGCCAGAGTAAGAGTTAAGACCTTAGCTATTAGGCCAGAGTAAGAGTTAAGACCTTAACCTGTAGGCCATAGTACGAGTCTAAGACCTTAGCTATTAGGCCAGAGTAAGAGTTAAGACCTATGCTATTAGGCCAGAGTAAGAGTTAAGACCTTAACCTGTAGGCCATAGTACGAGTCTAAGACCTTAGCTATTAGGCCAGAGTAAGAGTTAAGACCTTAACCATTAGGTCAGAGTACGAGTCTAAGACCTTAGCAATTAGGCCAGAGTAAGAGTTAAGACCTTAACCAGTAGGCCATAGTACGAGTCTAAGACCTTAGCTATTAGGCCAGAGGAAGAGTTCAGACCTTAGCTATTAGGCCAGAGTAAGAGTTAAGACCTTAACCATTAGGCCAGAGTACGAGTCTAAGACCTTAGCTATTAGGCCACAGTAAGAGTTGAGACCTTAGCTATTAGGCCAGAGAAAGAGTTAAGACCTTAACCAGTAGGCCAGAGTAAGAGTTAAGACCTTAACCTGTAGGCCATAGTACGAGTCTAAGACCTTAGCTATTAGGCCAGAGTAAGAGTGAAGACCTTAGCTATTAGGCCAGAGTAAGAGTTAAGACCTTAACCAATAGGCCAGAGTACGAGTCTAAGACCATAACTATTAGGTCAGAGTAAGAGTTAAGATCTTAGCTATTAGGCCAGAGTAAGAGTTAAGACCTTAGCTATTAGGCCAGAGTAAGAGTCTAAGACCTTAACCATTAGGCCAGAGTACGAGTCTAAGACCTTAGCTATTAGGCCAGAGTAAGAGTTAAGACCTTAACCAGTAGGCCAGAGTAAGAGTTAAGACCTTAGCTATTAGGCCAGTGTAAGAGTTAAGACCTTAGCTATTAGGCCAGAGTAAGAGTTAAGACCTTAACCAATAGGCCAGAGTACGAGTCTAAGACCATAGCTATTAGGTCAGAGTAAGAGTTAAGATCTTAGCTATTAGGCCAGAGTAAGAGTTAAGACCTTAGCTATTAGGCCAGAGTAAGAGTTAAGACCTTACACATTAGGCCAGAGTACGAGTCTAAGACCTTAGCTATTAGGCCAGAGTAAGAGTTAAGACCTTAACCAGTAGGCCAGAGTAAGAGTTAAGACCTTAACCATTAGGCCAGAGTACGAGTCTAAGACCTTAGCTATTAGGCCAGAGTAAGAGTTAAGACCTTAGCTATTAGGCCAGAGTAAGAGTTAAGACCTTAACCAGTAGGCCAGAGTAAGAGTTAAGACCTTAACCTGTAGGCCATAGTAAGAGTCTAAGACATTAGCTATTAGGCCAGAGTAAGAGTTAAGACCTTAGCTATTAGGGCAGAGTAAGAGTTAAGACCTTAACCATTAGGCCAGAGTACGAGTCTAAGACCTTAGCTATAAGGCCAGAGTAAGAGTTAAGACCTTAGCTATTAGGCCAGAGTAAGAGTTAAGACTTTAACCAGTAGGCCAGAGTCCGAGTCTAAGACCTTAGCTATTAGGCCAGAGTAAGAGTTAAGACCTTAACCATTAGGCCAGAATACGAGTCTAAGACCTTAGCTATTAGGCCACAGTAAGAGTTAAGACCTTAGCTATTAGGCCAGAGTAAGAGTTAAGACCTTAACATGTAGGCCATAGTACGAATCTAAGACCTTAGCTATTAGGCCAGAGTAAGAGTTAAGACCTTAGCTATTAGGCCAGAGTAAGAGTTAAGACCTTAACCATTAGACGAGAGTACGAGTCAAAGACCTTAGCTATTAGTCCTGAGTAAGAGTTAAGACCTTAACTATTAGGCCAGAGTAAGAGCTAAGACCTTAACCAGTAGGCCAGAGTAAGAGTTAAGACCTTAACCAGTAGGCCAGAGTACGAGTCTAAGACCTTAGCTATTAGGCCAGAGTAAGAGTTAAGACCTTAACCATTAGGCCAGAGTACGAGTCTAAGACCTTAGCTATTAGGCCAGAGTAAGAGTTAAGACCTTAACCAGTAGGCCAGAGTAAGAGTTAAGACCTTAACCATTAGGCCAGAGTACGAGTCTAAGACCTTAGCTATGGCCAGAGTAAGAGTTAAGACCTTAACCTGTAGGCCATAGTACGAGTCTAAGACCTTAGCTATTAGGCCAGAGTAAGAGTTAAGACCTTAACCTGTAGGCCATAGTACGAGTCTAAGACCTTAGCTATTAGGCCAGAGTAAGAGTTAAGACCTTAGCTATTAGGCCAGAGTAAGAGTTAAGACCTTAACCAATAGGCCAGAGTACGAGTCTAAGACCATAGCTATTAGGCCAGACTAAGAGTTAAGACCTTAGCTATTAGGCCAGAGTAAGAGTTAAGACCTTAACCATTAGGCCAGAGTACGAGTCTAAGACCTTAGCTATTAGGCCAGAGTAAGAGTTAAGACCTTAGCTATTAGGCCAGAGTAAGAGTTAAGACCTTAACATGTAGGCCATAGTACGAATCTAAGACCTTAGCTATTAGGCCAGAGTAAGAGTTAAGACCTTAGCTATTAGGCCAGAGTAAGAGTTAAGACCTTAACCATTAGACGAGAGTACGAGTCAAAGACCTTAGCTATTAGTCCAGAGTAAGAGTTAAGACCTTATCTATTAGGCCAGAGTAAGAGCTAAGACCTTAACCAGTAGGCCAGAGTAAGAGTTAAGACCTTAACCAGTAGGCCAGAGTACGAGTCTAAGACATTAGCTATTAGGCCAGAGTAAGAGTTAAGACCTTAACCATTAGGCCAGAGTACGAGTCTAAGACCTTAGCTATTAGGCCAGAGTAAGAGTTAAGACCTTAACCAGTAGGCCAGAGTAAGAGTTAAGACCTTAACCATTAGGCCAGAGTACGAGTCTAAGACCTTAGCTATTAGGCCAGAGTAAGAGTTAAGACCTTAGCTATGGCCAGAGTAAGAGTTAAGACCTTAACCTGTAGGCCATAGTACGAGTCTAAGACCTTAGCTATTAGGCCAGAGTAAGAGTTAAGACCTTAACCTGTAGGCCATAGTACGAGTCTAAGACCATAGCTATTAGGCCAGAGTAAGAGTTAAGACCTTAGCTATTAGGCCAGAGTAAGAGTTAAGACCTTAACCAATAGGCCAGAGTACGAGTCTAAGACCATAGCTATTAGGCCAGAGTAAGAGTTAAGACCTTAGCTATTAGGCCAGAGTAAGAGTTAAGACCTTAACCATTAGGCCAGAGTACGAGTCTAAGACCTTAGCTATTAGGCCAGAGTAAGAGTTAAGACCTTAGCTATTAGGCCAGAGTAATAGTTAACACCTTAGCTATTAGGCCAGAGTAAGAGTTAAGACCTTAACCAGTAGGCCAGAGTAAGAGTTAAGACCTTAACCATTAGGCCAGAGTACGAGTCTACGACCTTAGCTATTAGGCTAGAGTAAGAGTTAAGACCTTAATCAGTAGGCCAGAGTAAGAGTTAAGGCCTTAACCATTAGGCCAGAGTACGAGTCTAAGACGTTAGCTATTAGGCCAGAGTAAGAGTTAAGACCTTAGCTATTAGGCCAGAGTAAGAGTTAAGACCTTAACCAGTAGGCCAGAGTACGAGTCTAAGACCTTAGCTATTAGGCCAGAGTAAGAGTTAAGACCTTAGCTATTAGGCCAGAGTAAGAGTTAAGACCTTAACCTGTAGGCCATAGTACAAGTCTAAGACCTTAGCTATTAGGCCAGAGTAAGAGTTAAGACCTTAACCATTAGGCCAGAGTACGAGTCTAAGACCTTAGCTATTAGGCCAGAGTAAGAGTTAAGACCTTAGCTATTAGGCCAGAGTAATAGTTAACACCTTAGCTATTAGGCCAGAGTAAGAGTTAAGACCTTAACCAGTAGGCCAGAGTAAGAGTTAAGACCTTAACCATTAGGCCAGAGTACGAGTCTACGACCTTAGCTATTAGGCCAGAGTAAGAGTTAAGACCTTAATCAGTAGGCCAGAGTAAGAGTTAAGGCCTTAACCATTAGGCCAGAGTACGAGTCTAAGACGTTAGCTATTAGGCCAGAGTAAGAGTTAAGACCTTAGCTATTAGGCCAGAGTAAGAGTTAAGACCTTAACCAGTAGGCCAGAGTACGAGTCTAAGACCTTAGCTATTAGGCCAGAGTAAGAGTTAAGACCTTAGCTATTAGGCCAGAGTAAGAGTTAAGACCTTAACCATTAGGCCAGAGTACGAGTCTAAGACCTTAGCTATTAGGCCAGAGTATGAGTTAAGACCTTAACCATTAGGCCTGAGTAGGAGTCTAAGACCTTAGCTATAAGGCCAGAGTAAGAGTTAAGACCTTAACCATTAGGCAAGAGTACGAGTCTAAGACCTTAGCTATTAGGCCAGAGTAAGAGTTAAGACCTTAACCAGTAGGCCAGAGTACGAGTCTACGACCTTAGCTATTAGGCCAGAGTAAGAGTTAAGACCTTAACCATTAGGCCAGAGTACGAGTCTAAGACCTTAGCTATTAGGCCAGAGTAAGAGTTAAGACCTTAACCAGTAGGCCAGAGAACGAGTCTAAGACCTTAGCTATTAGGCCAGAGTAAGAGTTAAGACCTTAACCATTAGGCCAGAGTACGAGTCTAAGACCTTAGCTATTAGGCCAGAGTAAGAGTTAAGACCTTAGCTATTAGGCCAGAGTAAGAGTTAAGACCTTAACCATTAGGCCAGAGTATGAGTCTAAGACCATAGCTATTAGGCCAGAGTAAGAGATAAGACCTTAGCTAGTAGGCCAGAGTAAGAGTAAAGACCTTAACCAGTAGGCCAGCGTAAGAGTTAAGACCTTAACCAGTAGGCCAGAGTAAGAGTTAAGACCTTAACCATTAGACCAGAGTATGAGTCTAAGACCTTAGCTATTAGGCCAGAGTAAGAGTTAAGACCTTAACCAGTAGGCCAGAGTATGAGTCTAAGACCTTAGCTATTAGGCCAGAGTAAGAGTTAAGACCTTAACCAGTAGGCCAGAGCAAGAGTTAAGACCTTAACCTGTAGGCCATAGTACGAGTCTAAGACCTTAGCTATTAGGCCAGAGTAAGAGTTAAGACCTTAACCAGTAGGCCAGAGTACGAGTCTAAGACCTTAGCTATTAGGCCAGAGTAAGAGTTAAGACCTTAGCCATTAGGCCAGAGTACGAGTCTAAGACCTTAGCTATTAGGCCAGAGTAAGAGTTAAGACCTTAGCTATTAGGCCAGAGTAAGAGTTAAGACCTTAACCTGTAGGCCATAGTACGAGTCTAAGACCTTAGCTATTAGGCCAGAGTAAGAGTTAAGACCTTAACCATTAGGTCACAGTACGAGCCTAAGACCTTAGCTATTAGGCCAGAGTAAGAGTTAAGACCTTAGCTATTAGGCCAGAGTAAGAGTTAAGACCTTAACCATTAGGCCAGAGTACGAGTCTAAGACCTTAGCTATTAGGCCAGAGTAAGAGTTAAGACCTTAACCATTAGGCCAGAGTACGAGTCTAAGACCTTAGCTATTAGGCCAGAGTAAGAGTTAAGACCTTAACCAGTAGGACAGAGTACGAGTCTAAGACCTTAGCTATTAGGCCAGAGTAAGAGTTAAGACCTTAACCATTAGGCCAGAGTATGAGTCTAAGACCTTAGCTATTAGGCCAGAGTAATAGTTAAGACCTTAACCAGTAGGCCAGAGTAAGAGTTAAGACCTTAACCATTAGGCCAGAGTACGAGTCTAAGACCTTAGCTATTAGGCCAGAGTAAGAGTTAAGACCTTAACCAGTAGGCCAGAGTAAGAGTTAAGACCTTAACCATTAGCCAGAGTACGAGTCTAAGACCTTAGCTATTAGGCCAGAGTAAGAGTTAGGACCTTAGCTATTAGGCCAGAGTAAGAGTTAAGACCTTAACCTGTAGGCCATAGTACGAGTCTAAGACCTTAGCTATTAGGCCAGAGTAAGAGTTAAGACCTTAACCTGTAGGCCATAGTACGAGTCTAAGACCTTAGCTATTAGGCCAGAGTAAGAGTTAAGACCTTAGCTATTAGGCCAGAGTAAGAGTTAAGACCTTAACCAATAGGCCACAGTACGAGTCTAAGACCATAGCTATTAGGCCAGACTAAGAGTTAAGACCTTAGCTATTAGGCCAGAGTAAGAGTTAAGACCTTAACCATTAGGCCAGAGTACGAGTCTAAGACCTTAGCTATTAGGCCAGAGTAAGAGTTAAGACCTTAGCTATTAGGCCAGAGTAATAGTTAACACCTTAGCTATTAGGCCAGAGTAAGAGTTAAGACCTTAACCAGTAGGCCAGAGTAAGAGTTAAGACCTTAACCATTAGGCCAGAGTACGAGTCTACGACCTTAGCTATTAGGCCAGAGTAAGAGTTAAGACCTTAATCAGTAGGCCAGAGTAAGAGTTAAGGCCTTAACCATTAGGCCAGAGTACGAGTCTAAGACCTTAGCTATTAGGCCAGAGTAAGAGTTAAGACCTTAGCTATTAGGCCAGAGTAAGAGTTAAGACCTTAACCAGTAGGCCAGAGTACGAGTCTAAGACCTTAGCTATTAGGCCAGAGTAAGAGTTAAGACCTTAACCAGTAGGCCAGAGTAAGAGTTAAGACCTTAACCATTAGGCCAGAGTCCGAGTCTAAGACCTTAGCTATTAGGCCAGAGTAAGAGTTAAGACCTTAACCATTAGGCCAGAATACGAGTCTAAGACCTTAGCTATTAGGCCACAGTAAGAGTTAAGACCTTAGCTATTAGGCCAGAGTAAGAGTTAAGACCTTAACATGTAGGCCATAGTACGAATCTAAGACCTTAGCTATTAGGCCAGAGTAAGAGTTAAGACCTTAGCTATTAGGCCAGAGTAAGAGTTAAGACATTAACCATTAGACGAGAGTACGAGTCAAAGACCTTAGCTATTAGTCCAGAGTAAGAGTTAAGACCTTAGCTATTAGGCCAGAGTAAGAGCTAAGACCTTAACCAGTAGGCCAGAGTAAGAGTTAAGACCTTAACCAGTAGGCCAGAGTACGAGTCTAAGACCTTAGCTATTAGGCCAGAGTAAGAGTTAAGACCTTAACCATTAGGCCAGAGTACGAGTCTAAGACCTTAGCTATTAGGCCAGAGTAAGAGTTAAGACCTTAACCAGTAGGCCAGAGTAAGAGTTAAGACCTTAACCATTAGGCCAGAGTACGAGTCTAAGACCTTAGCTATTAGGCCAGAGTAAGAGTTAAGACCTTAGCTATGGCCAGAGTAAGAGTTAAGACCTTAACCTGTAGGCCATAGTACGAGTCTAAGACCTTAGCTATTAGGCCAGAGTAAGAGTTAAGACCTTAGCTATTAGGCCAGAGTAAGAGTTAAGACCTTAGCTATTAGGCCAGAGTAAGAGTTAAGACCTTAACCAATAGGCCAGAGTACGAGTCTAAGACCATAGCTATTAGGCCAGAGTAAGAGTTAAGACCTTAGCTATTAGGCCAGAGTAAGAGTTAAGACCTTAACCATTAGGCCAGAGTACGAGTCTAAGACCTTAGCTATTAGGCCAGAGTAAGAGTTAAGACCTTAGCTATTAGGCCAGAGTAATAGTTAACACCTTAGCTATTAGGCCAGAGTAAGAGTTAAGACCTTAACCAGTAGGCCAGAGAAAGAGTTAAGACCTTAACCATTAGGCCAGAGTACGAGTCTACGACCTTAGCTATTAGGCCAGAGTAAGAGTTAAGACCTTAATCAGTAGGCCAGAGTAAGAGTTAAGGCCTTAACCATTAGGCCAGAGTACGAGTCTAAGACGTTAGCTATTAGGCCAGAGTAAGAGTTAAGACCTTAGCTATTAGGCCAGAGTAAGAGTTAAGACCTTAGCTATTAGGCCAGAGTAAGAGTTAAGACCTTAACCAATAGGCCAGAGTACAAGTCTAAGACCATAGCTATTAGGCCAGAGTAAGAGTTAAGACCTTAGCTATTAGGCCAGAGTAAGAGTTAAGACCTTAACCATTAGGCCAGAGTACGAGTCTAAGACCTTAGCTATTAGGCCAGAGTAAGAGTTAAGACCTTAGCTATTAGGCCAGAGTAATAGTTAACACCTTAGCTATTAGGCCAGAGTAAGAGTTAAGACCTTAACCAGTAGGCCAGAGAAAGAGTTAAGACCTTAACCATTAGGCCAGAGTACGAGTCTACGACCTTAGCTATTAGGCCAGAGTAAGAGTTAAGACCTTAATCAGTAGGCCAGAGTAAGAGTTAAGGCCTTAACCATTAGGCCAGAGTAGGAGTCTAAGACGTTAGCTATTAGGCCAGAGTAAGAGTTAAGACCTTAGCTATTAGGCCAGAGTAAGAGTTAAGACCTTAACCAGTAGGCCAGAGTACGAGTCTAAGACCTTAGCTATTAGGCCAGAGTAAGAGTTAAGACCTTAGCTATTAGGCCAGAGTAAGAGTTAAGACCTTAACCTGTAGGCCATAGTACAAGTCTAAGACCTTAGCTATTAGGCCAGAGTAAGAGTTAAGACCTTAACCATTAGGCCAGAGTACGAGTCTAAGACCTTAGCTATTAGGCCAGAGTATGAGTTAAGACCTTAACCATTAGGCCTGAGTACGAGTCTAAGACCTTAGCTATAAGGCCAGAGTAAGAGTTAAGACCTTAACCATTAGGCCAGAGTACGAGTCTAAGACCTTAGCTATTAGGCCAGAGTAAGAGTTAAGACCTTAACCAGTAGGCCAGAGTACGAGTCTACGACCTTAGCTATTAGGCCAGAGTAAGAGTTAAGACCTTAACCATTAGGCCAGAGTACGAGTCTAAGACCTTAGCTATTAGGCCAGAGTAAGAGTTAAGACCTTAACCAGTAGGCCAGAGTACGAGTCTAAGACCTTAGCTATTAGGCCAGAGTAAGAGTTAAGACCTTAACCATTAGGCCAGAGTAAGAGTTAAGACCTTAGCTATTAGGCCAGAGTAAGAGTTAAGACCTTAACCATTAGGCCAGAGTATGAGTCTAAGACCATAGCTATTAGGCCAGAGTAAGAGATAAGACCTGAGCTATTCGGCCAGAGTAAGAGTTAAGACCTTAGCTATTAGGCCAGAGTAAGAGTAAAGACCTTAACCAGTAGGCCAGCGTAAGAGTTAAGACCTTAACCAGTAGGCCAGAGTAAGAGTTAAGACCTTAACCATTAGACCAGAGTATGAGTCTAAGACCTTAGCTATTAGGCCAGAGTAAGAGTTAAGACCTTAACCAGTGGGCCAGAGTATGAGTCTAAGACCTTAGCTATTAGGCCAGAGTAAGAGTTAAGACCTTAACCAGTAGGCCAGAGCAAGAGTTAAGACCTTAACCTGTAGGCCATAGTACGAGTCTAAGACCTTAGCTATTAGGCCAGAGTAAGAGTTAAGACCTTAACCAGTAGGCCAGAGTACGAGTCTAAGACCTTAGCTATTAGGCCAGAGTAAGAGTTAAGACCTTAGCCATTAGGCCAGAGTACGAGTCTAAGACCTTAGCTATTAGGCCAGAGTAAGAGTTAAGACCTTAGCTATTAGGCCAGAGTAAGAGTTAAGACCTTAACCTGTAGGCCATAGTACGAGTCTAAGACCTTAGCTATTAGGCCAGAGTAAGAGTTAAGACCTTAACCATTAGGCCAGAGTACGAGTCTAAGACCTTAGCTATTAGGCCAGAGTAAGAGTTAAGACCTTAACCAGTAGAACAGAGTACGAGTCTAAGACCTTAGCAATTAGGCCAGAGTAAGAGTTAAGACCTTAACCATTAGGCCAGAGTATGAGTCTAAGACCTTAGCTATTAGGCCAGAGTAAGAGTTAAGACCTTAACCAGTAGGCCAGAGTAAGAGTAAAGACCTTAACCATTAGGCCAGAGTACGAGTCTAAGACCTTAACTATTAGGCAAGAGTAAGAGTTAAGACCTTAGCTATTAGACCAGAGTAAGAGTTAAGACCTTAGATATTAGGCAAGAGTAAGAGTTAAGACCTTAACCAGTAGGCCAGAGTAAGAGTTAAGACCTTAACCAGTAGGCCAGAGTACGAGTCTAAGACCTTAGCTATTAGGCCAGAGTAAGAGTTAAGACCTTAACCATTAGGCCAGAGTACGAGTCTAAGACCTTAGCTATTAGGCCAGAGTAAGAGTTAAGACCTTAACCAGTAGGCCAGAGTAAGAGTTAAGACCTTAACCATTAGGCCAGAGTACGAGTCTAAGACCTTAGCTATTAGGCCAGAGTAAGAGTTAAGACCTTAGCTATGGCCAGAGTAAGAGTTAAGACCTTAACCTGTAGGCCATAGTACGAGTCTAAGACCTTAGCTATTAGGCCAGAGTAAGAGTTAAGACCTTAACCTGTAGGCCATAGTACGAGTCTAAGACCTTAGCTATTAGGCCAGAGTAAGAGTTAAGACCTTAGCTATTAGGCCAGAGTAAGAGTTAAGACCTTAACCAATAGGCCAGAGTACGAGTCTAAGACCATAGCTATTAGGCCAGACTAAGAGTTAAGACCTTAGCTATTAGGCCAGAGTAAGAGTTAAGACCTTAACCATTAGGCCAGAGTACGAGTCTAAGACCTTAGCTATTAGGCCAGAGTAAGAGTTAAGACCTTAGCTATTAGGCCAGAGTAAGAGTTAAGACCTTAACATGTAGGCCATAGTACGAATCTAAGACCTTAGCTATTAGGCCAGAGTAAGAGTTAAGACCTTAGCTATTAGGCCAGAGTAAGAGTTAAGACCTTAACCATTAGACGAGAGTACGAGTCAAAGACCTTAGCTATTAGTCCAGAGTAAGAGTTAAGACCTTATCTATTAGGCCAGAGTAAGAGCTAAGACCTTAACCAGTAGGCCAGAGTAAGAGTTAAGACCTTAACCAGTAGGCCAGAGTACGAGTCTAAGACATTAGCTATTAGGCCAGAGTAAGAGTTAAGACCTTAACCATTAGGCCAGAGTACGAGTCTAAGACCTTAGCTATTAGGCCAGAGTAAGAGTTAAGACCTTAACCAGTAGGCCAGAGTAAGAGTTAAGACCTTAACCATTAGGCCAGAGTACGAGTCTAAGACCTTAGCTATTAGGCCAGAGTAAGAGTTAAGACCTTAGCTATGGCCAGAGTAAGAGTTAAGACCTTAACCTGTAGGCCATAGTACGAGTCTAAGACCTTAGCTATTAGGCCAGAGTAAGAGTTAAGACCTTAACCTGTAGGCCATAGTACGAGTCTAAGACCATAGCTATTAGGCCAGAGTAAGAGTTAAGACCTTAGCTATTAGGCCAGAGTAAGAGTTAAGACCTTAACCAATAGGCCAGAGTACGAGTCTAAGACCATAGCTATTAGGCCAGAGTAAGAGTTAAGACCTTAGCTATTAGGCCAGAGTAAGAGTTAAGACCTTAACCATTAGGCCAGAGTACGAGTCTAAGACCTTAGCTATTAGGCCAGAGTAAGAGTTAAGACCTTAGCTATTAGGCCAGAGTAATAGTTAACACCTTAGCTATTAGGCCAGAGTAAGAGTTAAGACCTTAACCAGTAGGCCAGAGTAAGAGTTAAGACCTTAACCATTAGGCCAGAGTACGAGTCTACGACCTTAGCTATTAGGCTAGAGTAAGAGTTAAGACCTTAATCAGTAGGCCAGAGTAAGAGTTAAGGCCTTAACCATTAGGCCAGAGTACGAGTCTAAGACGTTAGCTATTAGGCCAGAGTAAGAGTTAAGACCTTAGCTATTAGGCCAGAGTAAGAGTTAAGACCTTAACCAGTAGGCCAGAGTACGAGTCTAAGACCTTAGCTATTAGGCCAGAGTAAGAGTTAAGACCTTAGCTATTAGGCCAGAGTAAGAGTTAAGACCTTAACCTGTAGGCCATAGTACAAGTCTAAGACCTTAGCTATTAGGCCAGAGTAAGAGTTAAGACCTTAACCATTAGGCCAGAGTACGAGTCTAAGACCTTAGCTATTAGGCCAGAGTAAGAGTTAAGACCTTAGCTATTAGGCCAGAGTAATAGTTAACACCTTAGCTATTAGGCCAGAGTAAGAGTTAAGACCTTAACCAGTAGGCCAGAGTAAGAGTTAAGACCTTAACCATTAGGCCAGAGTACGAGTCTACGACCTTAGCTATTAGGCCAGAGTAAGAGTTAAGACCTTAATCAGTAGGCCAGAGTAAGAGTTAAGGCCTTAACCATTAGGCCAGAGTACGAGTCTAAGACGTTAGCTATTAGGCCAGAGTAAGAGTTAAGACCTTAGCTATTAGGCCAGAGTAAGAGTTAAGACCTTAACCAGTAGGCCAGAGTACGAGTCTAAGACCTTAGCTATTAGGCCAGAGTAAGAGTTAAGACCTTAGCTATTAGGCCAGAGTAAGAGTTAAGACCTTAACCATTAGGCCAGAGTACGAGTCTAAGACCTTAGCTATTAGGCCAGAGTATGAGTTAAGACCTTAACCATTAGGCCTGAGTACGAGTCTAAGACCTTAGCTATAAGGCCAGAGTAAGAGTTAAGACCTTAACCATTAGGCAAGAGTACGAGTCTAAGACCTTAGCTATTAGGCCAGAGTAAGAGTTAAGACCTTAACCAGTAGGCCAGAGTACGAGTCTACGACCTTAGCTATTAGGCCAGAGTAAGAGTTAAGACCTTAACCATTAGGCTAGAGTACGAGTCTAAGACCTTAGCTATTAGGCCAGAGTAAGAGTTAAGACCTTAACCAGTAGGCCAGAGTACGAGTCTAAGACCTTAGCTATTAGGCCAGAGTAAGAGTTAAGACCTTAACCATTAGGCCAGAGTACGAGTCTAAGACCTTAGCTATTAGGCCAGAGTAAGAGTTAAGACCTTAGCTATTAGGCCAGAGTAAGAGTTAAGACCTTAACCATTAGGCCAGAGTATGAGTCTAAGACCATAGCTATTAGGCCAGAGTAAGAGATAAGACCTTAGCTAGTAGGCCAGAGTAAGAGTAAAGACCTTAACCAGTAGGCCAGCGTAAGAGTTAAGACCTTAACCAGTAGGCCAGAGTAAGAGTTAAGACCTTAACCATTAGACCAGAGTATGAGTCTAAGACCTTAGCTATTAGGCCAGAGTAAGAGTTAAGACCTTAACCAGTAGGCCAGAGTATGAGTCTAAGACCTTAGCTATTAGGCCAGAGTAAGAGTTAAGACCTTAACCAGTAGGCCAGAGCAAGAGTTAAGACCTTAACCTGTAGGCCATAGTACGAGTCTAAGACCTTAGCTATTAGGCCAGAGTAAGAGTTAAGACCTTAACCAGTAGGCCAGAGTACGAGTCTAAGACCTTAGCTATTAGGCCAGAGTAAGAGTTAAGACCTTAGCCATTAGGCCAGAGTACGAGTCTAAGACCTTAGCTATTAGGCCAGAGTAAGAGTTAAGACCTTAGCTATTAGGCCAGAGTAAGAGTTAAGACCTTAACCTGTAGGCCATAGTACGAGTCTAAGACCTTAGCTATTAGGCCAGAGTAAGAGTTAAGACCTTAACCATTAGGTCACAGTACGAGCCTAAGACCTTAGCTATTAGGCCAGAGTAAGAGTTAAGACCTTAGCTATTAGGCCAGAGTAAGAGTTAAGACCTTAACCATTAGGCCAGAGTACGAGTCTAAGACCTTAGCTATTAGGCCAGAGTAAGAGTTAAGACCTTAACCATTAGGCCAGAGTACGAGTCTAAGACCTTAGCTATTAGGCCAGAGTAAGAGTTAAGACCTTAACCAGTAGGACAGAGTACGAGTCTAAGACCTTAGCTATTAGGCCAGAGTAAGAGTTAAGACCTTAACCATTAGGCCAGAGTATGAGTCTAAGACCTTAGCTATTAGGCCAGAGTAATAGTTAAGACCTTAACCAGTAGGCCAGAGTAAGAGTTAAGACCTTAACCATTAGGCCAGAGTACGAGTCTAAGACCTTAGCTATTAGGCCAGAGTAAGAGTTAAGACCTTAACCAGTAGGCCAGAGTAAGAGTTAAGACCTTAACCATTAGCCAGAGTACGAGTCTAAGACCTTAGCTATTAGGCCAGAGTAAGAGTTAGGACCTTAGCTATGGCCAGAGTAAGAGTTAAGACCTTAACCTGTAGGCCATAGTACGAGTCTAAGACCTTAGCTATTAGGCCAGAGTAAGAGTTAAGACCTTAACCTGTAGGCCATAGTACGAGTCTAAGACCTTAGCTATTAGGCCAGAGTAAGAGTTAAGACCTTAGCTATTAGGCCAGAGTAAGAGTTAAGACCTTAACCAATAGGCCACAGTACGAGTCTAAGACCATAGCTATTAGGCTAGAGTAAGAGTTAAGACCTTAATCAGTAGGCCAGAGTAAGAGTTAAGGCCTTAACCATTAGGCCAGAGTACGAGTCTAAGACGTTAGCTATTAGGCCAGAGTAAGAGTTAAGACCTTAGCTATTAGGCCAGAGTAAGAGTTAAGACCTTAACCAGTAGGCCAGAGTACGAGTCTAAGACCTTAGCTATTAGGCCAGAGTAAGAGTTAAGACCTTAGCTATTAGGCCAGAGTAAGAGTTAAGACCTTAACCTGTAGGCCATAGTACAAGTCTAAGACCTTAGCTATTAGGCCAGAGTAAGAGTTAAGACCTTAACCATTAGGCCAGAGTACGAGTCTAAGACCTTAGCTATTAGGCCAGAGTAAGAGTTAAGACCTTAGCTATTAGGCCAGAGTAATAGTTAACACCTTAGCTATTAGGCCAGAGTAAGAGTTAAGACCTTAACCAGTAGGCCAGAGTAAGAGTTAAGACCTTAACCATTAGGCCAGAGTACGAGTCTACGACCTTAGCTATTAGGCCAGAGTAAGAGTTAAGACCTTAATCAGTAGGCCAGAGTAAGAGTTAAGGCCTTAACCATTAGGCCAGAGTACGAGTCTAAGACGTTAGCTATTAGGCCAGAGTAAGAGTTAAGACCTTAGCTATTAGGCCAGAGTAAGAGTTAAGACCTTAACCAGTAGGCCAGAGTACGAGTCTAAGACCTTAGCTATTAGGCCAGAGTAAGAGTTAAGACCTTAGCTATTAGGCCAGAGTAAGAGTTAAGACCTTAACCATTAGGCCAGAGTACGAGTCTAAGACCTTAGCTATTAGGCCAGAGTATGAGTTAAGACCTTAACCATTAGGCCTGAGTACGAGTCTAAGACCTTAGCTATAAGGCCAGAGTAAGAGTTAAGACCTTAACCATTAGGCAAGAGTACGAGTCTAAGACCTTAGCTATTAGGCCAGAGTAAGAGTTAAGACCTTAACCAGTAGGCCAGAGTACGAGTCTACGACCTTAGCTATTAGGCCAGAGTAAGAGTTAAGACCTTAACCATTAGGCTAGAGTACGAGTCTAAGACCTTAGCTATTAGGCCAGAGTAAGAGTTAAGACCTTAACCAGTAGGCCAGAGTACGAGTCTAAGACCTTAGCTATTAGGCCAGAGTAAGAGTTAAGACCTTAACCATTAGGCCAGAGTACGAGTCTAAGACCTTAGCTATTAGGCCAGAGTAAGAGTTAAGACCTTAGCTATTAGGCCAGAGTAAGAGTTAAGACCTTAACCATTAGGCCAGAGTATGAGTCTAAGACCATAGCTATTAGGCCAGAGTAAGAGATAAGACCTTAGCTAGTAGGCCAGAGTAAGAGTAAAGACCTTAACCAGTAGGCCAGCGTAAGAGTTAAGACCTTAACCAGTAGGCCAGAGTAAGAGTTAAGACCTTAACCATTAGACCAGAGTATGAGTCTAAGACCTTAGCTATTAGGCCAGAGTAAGAGTTAAGACCTTAACCAGTAGGCCAGAGTATGAGTCTAAGACCTTAGCTATTAGGCCAGAGTAAGAGTTAAGACCTTAACCAGTAGGCCAGAGCAAGAGTTAAGACCTTAACCTGTAGGCCATAGTACGAGTCTAAGACCTTAGCTATTAGGCCAGAGTAAGAGTTAAGACCTTAACCAGTAGGCCAGAGTACGAGTCTAAGACCTTAGCTATTAGGCCAGAGTAAGAGTTAAGACCTTAGCCATTAGGCCAGAGTACGAGTCTAAGACCTTAGCTATTAGGCCAGAGTAAGAGTTAAGACCTTAGCTATTAGGCCAGAGTAAGAGTTAAGACCTTAACCTGTAGGCCATAGTACGAGTCTAAGACCTTAGCTATTAGGCCAGAGTAAGAGTTAAGACCTTAACCATTAGGTCACAGTACGAGCCTAAGACCTTAGCTATTAGGCCAGAGTAAGAGTTAAGACCTTAGCTATTAGGCCAGAGTAAGAGTTAAGACCTTAACCATTAGGCCAGAGTACGAGTCTAAGACCTTAGCTATTAGGCCAGAGTAAGAGTTAAGACCTTAACCATTAGGCCAGAGTACGAGTCTAAGACCTTAGCTATTAGGCCAGAGTAAGAGTTAAGACCTTAACCAGTAGGACAGAGTACGAGTCTAAGACCTTAGCTATTAGGCCAGAGTAAGAGTTAAGACCTTAACCATTAGGCCAGAGTATGAGTCTAAGACCTTAGCTATTAGGCCAGAGTAATAGTTAAGACCTTAACCAGTAGGCCAGAGTAAGAGTTAAGACCTTAACCATTAGGCCAGAGTACGAGTCTAAGACCTTAGCTATTAGGCCAGAGTAAGAGTTAAGACCTTAACCAGTAGGCCAGAGTAAGAGTTAAGACCTTAACCATTAGCCAGAGTACGAGTCTAAGACCTTAGCTATTAGGCCAGAGTAAGAGTTAGGACCTTAGCTATGGCCAGAGTAAGAGTTAAGACCTTAACCTGTAGGCCATAGTACGAGTCTAAGACCTTAGCTATTAGGCCAGAGTAAGAGTTAAGACCTTAACCTGTAGGCCATAGTACGAGTCTAAGACCTTAGCTATTAGGCCAGAGTAAGAGTTAAGACCTTAGCTATTAGGCCAGAGTAAGAGTTAAGACCTTAACCAATAGGCCACAGTACGAGTCTAAGACCATAGCTATTAGGCCAGACTAAGAGTTAAGACCTTAGCTATTAGGCCAGAGTAAGAGTTAAGACCTTAACCATTAGGCCAGAGTACGAGTCTAAGACCTTAGCTATTAGGCCAGAGTAAGAGTTAAGACCTTAGCTATTAGGCCAGAGTAATAGTTAACACCTTAGCTATTAGGCCAGAGTAAGAGTTAAGACCTTAACCAGTAGGCCAGAGTAAGAGTTAAGACCTTAACCATTAGGCCAGAGTACGAGTCTACGACCTTAGCTATTAGGCCAGAGTAAGAGTTAAGACCTTAATCAGTAGGCCAGAGTAAGAGTTAAGGCCTTAACCATTAGGCCAGAGTACGAGTCTAAGACCTTAGCTATTAGGCCAGAGTAAGAGTTAAGACCTTAGCTATTAGGCCAGAGTAAGAGTTAAGACCTTAACCAGTAGGCCAGAGTACGAGTCTAAGACCTTAGCTATTAGGCCAGAGTAAGAGTTAAGACCTTAGCTATTAGGCCAGAGTAAGAGTTAAGACCTTAACCTGTAGGCCATAGTACGAGTCTAAGACCTTAGCTATTAGGCCAGAGTAAGAGTTAAGACCTATGCTATTAGGCCAGAGTAAGAGTTAAGACCTTAACCTGTAGGCCATAGTACGAGTCTAAGACCTTAGCTATTAGGCAAGAGTAAGAGTTAAGACCTTAACCATTAGGTCAGAGTACGAGTCTAAGACCTTAGCAATTAGGCCAGAGTAAGAGTTAAGACCTTAACCAGTAGGCTATAGTACGAGTCTAAGACCTTAGCTATTAGGCCAGAGGAAGAGTTCAGACCTTAGCTATTAGGCCAGAGTAAGAGTTAAGACCTTAACCATTAGGCCAGAGTACGAGTCTAAGACCTTAGCTATTAGGCCACAGTAAGAGTTGAGACCTTAGCTATTAGGCCAGAGAAAGAGTTAAGACCTTAACCAGTAGGCCAGAGTAAGAGTTAAGACCTTAACCTGTAGGCCATAGTACGAGTCTAAGACCTTAGCTATTAGGCCAGAGTAAGAGTTAAGACCTTAGCTATTAGGCCAGAGTAAGAGTTAAGACCTTAACCAATAGGCCAGAGTACGAGTCTAAGACCATAGCTATTAGGTCAGAGTAAGAGTTAAGATCTTAGCTATTAGGCCAGAGTAAGAGTTAAGACCTTAGCTATTAGGCCAGAGTAAGAGTCTAAGACCTTAACCATTAGGCCAGAGTACGAGTCTAAGACCTTAGCTATTAGGCCAGAGTAAGAGTTAAGACCTTAACCAGTAGGCCAGAGTAAGAGTTAAGACCTTAGCTATTAGGCCAGTGTAAGAGTTAAGACCTTAGCTATTAGGCCAGAGTAAGAGTTAAGACCTTAACCAATAGGCCAGAGTACGAGTCTAAGACCATAGCTATTAGGTCAGAGTAAGAGTTAAGATCTTAGCTATTAGGCCAGAGTAAGAGTTAAGACCTTAGCTATTAGGCCAGAGTAAGAGTTAAGACCTTACACATTAGGCCAGAGTACGAGTCTAAGACCTTAGCTATTAGGCCAGAGTAAGAGTTAAGACCTTAACCAGTAGGCCAGAGTAAGAGTTAAGACCTTAACCATTAGGCCAGAGTACGAGTCTAAGACCTTAGCTATTAGGCCAGAGTAAGAGTTAAGACCTTAGCTATTAGGCCAGAGTAAGAGTTAAGACCTTAACCAGTAGGCCAGAGTAAGAGTTAAGACCTTAACCTGTAGGCCATAGTAAGAGTCTAAGACATTAGCTATTAGGCCAGAGTAAGAGTTAAGACCTTAGCTATTAGGGCAGAGTAAGAGTTAAGACCTTAACCATTAGGCCAGAGTACGAGTCTAAGACCTTAGCTATAAGGCCAGAGTAAGAGTTAAGACCTTAGCTATTAGGCCAGAGTAAGAGTTAAGACTTTAACCAGTAGGCCAGAGTCCGAGTCTAAGACCTTAGCTATTAGGCCAGAGTAAGAGTTAAGACCTTAACCATTAGGCCAGAATACGAGTCTAAGACCTTAGCTATTAGGCCACAGTAAGAGTTAAGACCTTAGCTATTAGGCCAGAGTAAGAGTTAAGACCTTAACATGTAGGCCATAGTACGAATCTAAGACCTTAGCTATTAGGCCAGAGTAAGAGTTAAGACCTTAGCTATTAGGCCAGAGTAAGAGTTAAGACCTTAACCATTAGACGAGAGTACGAGTCAAAGACCTTAGCTATTAGTCCTGAGTAAGAGTTAAGACCTTAACTATTAGGCCAGAGTAAGAGCTAAGACCTTAACCAGTAGGCCAGAGTAAGAGTTAAGACCTTAACCAGTAGGCCAGAGTACGAGTCTAAGACCTTAGCTATTAGGCCAGAGTAAGAGTTAAGACCTTAACCATTAGGCCAGAGTACGAGTCTAAGACCTTAGCTATTAGGCCAGAGTAAGAGTTAAGACCTTAACCAGTAGGCCAGAGTAAGAGTTAAGACCTTAACCATTAGGCCAGAGTACGAGTCTAAGACCTTAGCTATGGCCAGAGTAAGAGTTAAGACCTTAACCTGTAGGCCATAGTACGAGTCTAAGACCTTAGCTATTAGGCCAGAGTAAGAGTTAAGACCTTAACCTGTAGGCCATAGTACGAGTCTAAGACCTTAGCTATTAGGCCAGAGTAAGAGTTAAGACCTTAGCTATTAGGCCAGAGTAAGAGTTAAGACCTTAACCAATAGGCCAGAGTACGAGTCTAAGACCATAGCTATTAGGCCAGACTAAGAGTTAAGACCTTAGCTATTAGGCCAGAGTAAGAGTTAAGACCTTAACCATTAGGCCAGAGTACGAGTCTAAGACCTTAGCTATTAGGCCAGAGTAAGAGTTAAGACCTTAGCTATTAGGCCAGAGTAAGAGTTAAGACCTTAACATGTAGGCCATAGTACGAATCTAAGACCTTAGCTATTAGGCCAGAGTAAGAGTTAAGACCTTAGCTATTAGGCCAGAGTAAGAGTTAAGACCTTAACCATTAGACGAGAGTACGAGTCAAAGACCTTAGCTATTAGTCCAGAGTAAGAGTTAAGACCTTATCTATTAGGCCAGAGTAAGAGCTAAGACCTTAACCAGTAGGCCAGAGTAAGAGTTAAGACCTTAACCAGTAGGCCAGAGTACGAGTCTAAGACATTAGCTATTAGGCCAGAGTAAGAGTTAAGACCTTAACCATTAGGCCAGAGTACGAGTCTAAGACCTTAGCTATTAGGCCAGAGTAAGAGTTAAGACCTTAACCAGTAGGCCAGAGTAAGAGTTAAGACCTTAACCATTAGGCCAGAGTACGAGTCTAAGACCTTAGCTATTAGGCCAGAGTAAGAGTTAAGACCTTAGCTATGGCCAGAGTAAGAGTTAAGACCTTAACCTGTAGGCCATAGTACGAGTCTAAGACCTTAGCTATTAGGCCAGAGTAAGAGTTAAGACCTTAACCTGTAGGCCATAGTACGAGTCTAAGACCATAGCTATTAGGCCAGAGTAAGAGTTAAGACCTTAGCTATTAGGCCAGAGTAAGAGTTAAGACCTTAACCAATAGGCCAGAGTACGAGTCTAAGACCATAGCTATTAGGCCAGAGTAAGAGTTAAGACCTTAGCTATTAGGCCAGAGTAAGAGTTAAGACCTTAACCATTAGGCCAGAGTACGAGTCTAAGACCTTAGCTATTAGGCCAGAGTAAGAGTTAAGACCTTAGCTATTAGGCCAGAGTAATAGTTAACACCTTAGCTATTAGGCCAGAGTAAGAGTTAAGACCTTAACCAGTAGGCCAGAGTAAGAGTTAAGACCTTAACCATTAGGCCAGAGTACGAGTCTACGACCTTAGCTATTAGGCTAGAGTAAGAGTTAAGACCTTAATCAGTAGGCCAGAGTAAGAGTTAAGGCCTTAACCATTAGGCCAGAGTACGAGTCTAAGACGTTAGCTATTAGGCCAGAGTAAGAGTTAAGACCTTAGCTATTAGGCCAGAGTAAGAGTTAAGACCTTAACCAGTAGGCCAGAGTACGAGTCTAAGACCTTAGCTATTAGGCCAGAGTAAGAGTTAAGACCTTAGCTATTAGGCCAGAGTAAGAGTTAAGACCTTAACCTGTAGGCCATAGTACAAGTCTAAGACCTTAGCTATTAGGCCAGAGTAAGAGTTAAGACCTTAACCATTAGGCCAGAGTACGAGTCTAAGACCTTAGCTATTAGGCCAGAGTAAGAGTTAAGACCTTAGCTATTAGGCCAGAGTAATAGTTAACACCTTAGCTATTAGGCCAGAGTAAGAGTTAAGACCTTAACCAGTAGGCCAGAGTAAGAGTTAAGACCTTAACCATTAGGCCAGAGTACGAGTCTACGACCTTAGCTATTAGGCCAGAGTAAGAGTTAAGACCTTAATCAGTAGGCCAGAGTAAGAGTTAAGGCCTTAACCATTAGGCCAGAGTACGAGTCTAAGACGTTAGCTATTAGGCCAGAGTAAGAGTTAAGACCTTAGCTATTAGGCCAGAGTAAGAGTTAAGACCTTAACCAGTAGGCCAGAGTACGAGTCTAAGACCTTAGCTATTAGGCCAGAGTAAGAGTTAAGACCTTAGCTATTAGGCCAGAGTAAGAGTTAAGACCTTAACCATTAGGCCAGAGTACGAGTCTAAGACCTTAGCTATTAGGCCAGAGTATGAGTTAAGACCTTAACCATTAGGCCTGAGTAGGAGTCTAAGACCTTAGCTATAAGGCCAGAGTAAGAGTTAAGACCTTAACCATTAGGCAAGAGTACGAGTCTAAGACCTTAGCTATTAGGCCAGAGTAAGAGTTAAGACCTTAACCAGTAGGCCAGAGTACGAGTCTACGACCTTAGCTATTAGGCCAGAGTAAGAGTTAAGACCTTAACCATTAGGCCAGAGTACGAGTCTAAGACCTTAGCTATTAGGCCAGAGTAAGAGTTAAGACCTTAACCAGTAGGCCAGAGTACGAGTCTAAGACCTTAGCTATTAGGCCAGAGTAAGAGTTAAGACCTTAACCATTAGGCCAGAGTACGAGTCTAAGACCTTAGCTATTAGGCCAGAGTAAGAGTTAAGACCTTAGCTATTAGGCCAGAGTAAGAGTTAAGACCTTAACCATTAGGCCAGAGTATGAGTCTAAGACCATAGCTATTAGGCCAGAGTAAGAGATAAGACCTTAGCTAGTAGGCCAGAGTAAGAGTAAAGACCTTAACCAGTAGGCCAGCGTAAGAGTTAAGACCTTAACCAGTAGGCCAGAGTAAGAGTTAAGACCTTAACCATTAGACCAGAGTATGAGTCTAAGACCTTAGCTATTAGGCCAGAGTAAGAGTTAAGACCTTAACCAGTAGGCCAGAGTATGAGTCTAAGACCTTAGCTATTACGCCAGAGTAAGAGTTAAGACCTTAACCAGTAGGCCAGAGCAAGAGTTAAGACCTTAACCTGTAGGCCATAGTACGAGTCTAAGACCTTAGCTATTAGGCCAGAGTAAGAGTTAAGACCTTAACCAGTAGGCCAGAGTACGAGTCTAAGACCTTAGCTATTAGGCCAGAGTAAGAGTTAAGACCTTAGCCATTAGGCCAGAGTACGAGTCTAAGACCTTAGCTATTAGGCCAGAGTAAGAGTTAAGACCTTAGCTATTAGGCCAGAGTAAGAGTTAAGACCTTAACCTGTAGGCCATAGTACGAGTCTAAGACCTTAGCTATTAGGCCAGAGTAAGAGTTAAGACCTTAACCATTAGGTCACAGTACGAGCCTAAGACCTTAGCTATTAGGCCAGAGTAAGAGTTAAGACCTTAGCTATTAGGCCAGAGTAAGAGTTAAGACCTTAACCATTAGGCCAGAGTACGAGTCTAAGACCTTAGCTATTAGGCCAGAGTAAGAGTTAAGACCTTAACCATTAGGCCAGAGTACGAGTCTAAGACCTTAGCTATTAGGCCAGAGTAAGAGTTAAGACCTTAACCAGTAGGACAGAGTACGAGTCTAAGACCTTAGCTATTAGGCCAGAGTAAGAGTTAAGACCTTAACCATTAGGCCAGAGTATGAGTCTAAGACCTTAGCTATTAGGCCAGAGTAATAGTTAAGACCTTAACCAGTAGGCCAGAGTAAGAGTTAAGACCTTAACCATTAGGCCAGAGTACGAGTCTAAGACCTTAGCTATTAGGCCAGAGTAAGAGTTAAGACCTTAACCAGTAGGCCAGAGTAAGAGTTAAGACCTTAACCATTAGCCAGAGTACGAGTCTAAGACCTTAGCTATTAGGCCAGAGTAAGAGTTAGGACCTTAGCTATGGCCAGAGTAAGAGTTAAGACCTTAACCTGTAGGCCATAGTACGAGTCTAAGACCTTAGCTATTAGGCCAGAGTAAGAGTTAAGACCTTAACCTGTAGGCCATAGTACGAGTCTAAGACCTTAGCTATTAGGCCAGAGTAAGAGTTAAGACCTTAGCTATTAGGCCAGAGTAAGAGTTAAGACCTTAACCAATAGGCCACAGTACGAGTCTAAGACCATAGCTATTAGGCCAGACTAAGAGTTAAGACCTTAGCTATTAGGCCAGAGTAAGAGTTAAGACCTTAACCATTAGGCCAGAGTACGAGTCTAAGACCTTAGCTATTAGGCCAGAGTAAGAGTTAAGACCTTAGCTATTAGGCCAGAGTAATAGTTAACACCTTAGCTATTAGGCCAGAGTAAGAGTTAAGACCTTAACCAGTAGGCCAGAGTAAGAGTTAAGACCTTAACCATTAGGCCAGAGTACGAGTCTACGACCTTAGCTATTAGGCCAGAGTAAGAGTTAAGACCTTAATCAGTAGGCCAGAGTAAGAGTTAAGGCCTTAACCATTAGGCCAGAGTACGAGTCTAAGACCTTAGCTATTAGGCCAGAGTAAGAGTTAAGACCTTAGCTATTAGGCCAGAGTAAGAGTTAAGACCTTAACCAGTAGGCCAGAGTACGAGTCTAAGACCTTAGCTATTAGGCCAGAGTAAGAGTTAAGACCTTAGCTATTAGGCCAGAGTAAGAGTTAAGACCTTAACCTGTAGGCCATAGTACGAGTCTAAGACCTTAGCTATTAGGCCAGAGTAAGAGTTAAGACCTATGCTATTAGGCCAGAGTAAGAGTTAAGACCTTAACCTGTAGGCCATAGTACGAGTCTAAGACCTTAGCTATTAGGCCAGAGTAAGAGTTAAGACCTTAACCATTAGGTCAGAGTACGAGTCTAAGACCTTAGCAATTAGGCCAGAGTAAGAGTTAAGACCTTAACCAGTAGGCCATAGTACGAGTCTAAGACCTTAGCTATTAGGCCAGAGGAAGAGTTCAGACCTTAGCTATTAGGCCAGAGTAAGAGTTAAGACCTTAACCATTAGGCCAGAGTACGAGTCTAAGACCTTAGCTATTAGGCCACAGTAAGAGTTGAGACCTTAGCTATTAGGCCAGAGAAAGAGTTAAGACCTTAACCAGTAGGCCAGAGTAAGAGTTAAGACCTTAACCTGTAGGCCATAGTACGAGTCTAAGACCTTAGCTATTAGGCCAGAGTAAGAGTTAAGACCTTAGCTATTAGGCCAGAGTAAGAGTTAAGACCTTAACCAATAGGCCAGAGTACGAGTCTAAGACCATAGCTATTAGGTCAGAGTAAGAGTTAAGATCTTAGCTATTAGGCCAGAGTAAGAGTTAAGACCTTAGCTATTAGGCCAGAGTAAGAGTCTAAGACCTTAACCATTAGGCCAGAGTACGAGTCTAAGACCTTAGCTATTAGGCCAGAGTAAGAGTTAAGACCTTAACCAGTAGGCCAGAGTAAGAGTTAAGACCTTAGCTATTAGGCCAGTGTAAGAGTTAAGACCTTAGCTATTAGGCCAGAGTAAGAGTTAAGACCTTAACCAATAGGCCAGAGTACGAGTCTAAGACCATAGCTATTAGGTCAGAGTAAGAGTTAAGATCTTAGCTATTAGGCCAGAGTAAGAGTTAAGACCTTAGCTATTAGGCCAGAGTAAGAGTTAAGACCTTACACATTAGGCCAGAGTACGAGTCTAAGACCTTAGCTATTAGGCCAGAGTAAGAGTTAAGACCTTAACCAGTAGGCCAGAGTAAGAGTTAAGACCTTAACCATTAGGCCAGAGTACGAGTCTAAGACCTTAGCTATTAGGCCAGAGTAAGAGTTAAGACCTTAGCTATTAGGCCAGAGTAAGAGTTAAGACCTTAACCAGTAGGCCAGAGTAAGAGTTAAGACCTTAACCTGTAGGCCATAGTAAGAGTCTAAGACATTAGCTATTAGGCCAGAGTAAGAGTTAAGACCTTAGCTATTAGGGCAGAGTAAGAGTTAAGACCTTAACCATTAGGCCAGAGTACGAGTCTAAGACCTTAGCTATAAGGCCAGAGTAAGAGTTAAGACCTTAGCTATTAGGCCAGAGTAAGAGTTAAGACTTTAACCAGTAGGCCAGAGTCCGAGTCTAAGACCTTAGCTATTAGGCCAGAGTAAGAGTTAAGACCTTAACCATTAGGCCAGAATACGAGTCTAAGACCTTAGCTATTAGGCCACAGTAAGAGTTAAGACCTTAGCTATTAGGCCAGAGTAAGAGTTAAGACCTTAACATGTAGGCCATAGTACGAATCTAAGACCTTAGCTATTAGGCCAGAGTAAGAGTTAAGACCTTAGCTATTAGGCCAGAGTAAGAGTTAAGACCTTAACCATTAGACGAGAGTACGAGTCAAAGACCTTAGCTATTAGTCCTGAGTAAGAGTTAAGACCTTAACTATTAGGCCAGAGTAAGAGCTAAGACCTTAACCAGTAGGCCAGAGTAAGAGTTAAGACCTTAACCAGTAGGCCAGAGTACGAGTCTAAGACCTTAGCTATTAGGCCAGAGTAAGAGTTAAGACCTTAACCATTAGGCCAGAGTACGAGTCTAAGACCTTAGCTATTAGGCCAGAGTAAGAGTTAAGACCTTAACCAGTAGGCCAGAGTAAGAGTTAAGACCTTAACCATTAGGCCAGAGTACGAGTCTAAGACCTTAGCTATTAGGCCAGAGTAAGAGTTAAGACCTTAGCTATGGCCAGAGTAAGAGTTAAGACCTTAACCTGTAGGCCATAGTACGAGTCTAAGACCTTAGCTATTAGACCAGAGTAAGAGATAAGACCTTAACCTGTAGGCCATAGTACGAGTCTAAGACCTTAGCTATTAGGCCAGAGTAAGAGTTAAGACCTTAGCTATTAGGCCAGAGTAAGAGTTAAGACCTTAACCATTAGGCCAGAGTACGAGTCTAAGACCTTAGCTATTAGGCCAGAGTAAGAGTTAAGACCTTAGCTATTAGGCCAGAGTAATAGTTAACACCTTAGCTATTAGGCCAGAGTAAGAGTTAAGACCTTAGCTGTTAGGCCAGAGTAAGAGTTAAGACCTTAACCTGTAGGCCATAGTACGAGTCTAAGACCTTAGCTATTAGGCCAGAGGAAGAGTTAAGACCTTAACCAGTAGGCCAGAGTAAGAGTTAAGACCTTAACCATTAGGCCAGAGTACGAGTCTACGACCTTAGCTATTAGGCCAGTGTAAGAGTTACGACCTTAATCAGTAGGCCAGAGTAAGAGTTAAGGCCTTAACCATTAGGCCAGAGTACGAGTCTAAGACCTTAGCTATTAGGCCAGAGTAAGAGTTAAGACCTTAGCTATTAGGCCAGATTAAGAGTTAAGACCTTAACCAGTAGGCCAGAGTACGAGTCTAAGACCTTAGCTATTAGGCCAGAGTAAGAGTTAAGACCTTAGCTATTAGGCCAGAGTAAGAGTTAAGACCTTAACCTGTAGGCCATAGTACGAGTCTAAGACCTTAGCTATTAGGCCAGAGTAAGAGTTAAGACCTTAGCTATTAGGCCAGAGTAAGAGTTAAGACCTTAACCTGTAGGCCATAGTACGAGTCTAAGACCTTAGCTATTAGGCCAGAGTAAGAGTTCAGACCTTAGCTATTAGGCCAGAGTAAGAGTTAAGACCTTAACCATTAGGCCAGAGTACGAGTCTAAGACCTTAGCTATTAGGCCAGAGTAAGAGTTGAGACCTTAGCTATTAGGCCAGAGAAAGAGTTAAGACCTTAACCAGTAGGCCAGAGTAAGAGTTAAGACCTTAACCTGTAGGCCATAGTACGAGTCTAAGACCTTAGCTATTAGGCCAGAGTAAGAGTTAAGACCTTAGCTATTAGGCCAGAGTAAGAGTTAAGACCTTAACCAATAGGCCAGAGTACGAGTCTAAGACCATAGCTATTAGGTCAGAGTAAGAGTTAAGATCTTAGCTATTAGGCCAGAGTAAGAGTTAAGACCTTAGCTATTAGGCCAGAGTAAGAGTTAAGACCTTAACCATTAGGCCAGAGTACGAGTCTAAGACCTTAGCTATTAGGCCAGAGTAAGAGTTAAGACCTTAACCAGTAGGCCAGAGTAAGAGTTAAGACCTTAACCATTAGGCCAGAGTACGAGTCTAAGACCTTAGCTATTAGGCCAGAGTAAGAGTTAAGACCTTAGCTATTAGACCAGAGTAAGAGTTAAGACCTTAACCAGTAGGCCAGAGTAAGAGTTAAGACCTTAACCATTAGGCCAGAGTACGAGTCTAAGACCTTAGCTATTAGGCCAGAGTAAGAGTTAAGACCTTAACCATTAGGCCAGAGTACGAGTCTAAGACCTTAGCTATTAGGCCAGAGTAAGAGTTAAGACCTTAACCAGTAGGACAGAGTACGAGTCTAAGACCTTAGCTATTAGGCCAGAGTAAGAGTTAAGACCTTAACCATTAGGCCAGAGTATGAGTCTAAGACCTTAGCTATTAGGCCAGAGTAAGAGTTAAGACCTTAACCAGTAGGCCAGAGTAAGAGTTAAGACCTTAACCATTAGGCCAGAGTACGAGTCTAAGACCTTAACTATTAGGCAAGAGTAAGAGTTAAGACCTTAGCTATTAGACCAGAGTAAGAGTTAAGACCTTAGATATTAGGCAAGAGTAAGAGTTAAGACCTTAACCAGTAGGTCAGAGTAAGAGTTAAGACCTTAACCAGTAGGCCAGAGTACGAGTCTAAGACCTTAGCTATTAGGCCAGAGTAAGAGTTAAGACCTTAACCATTAGGCCAGAGTACGAGTCTAAGACCTTAGCTATTAGGCCAGAGTAAGAGTTAAGACCTTAACCAGTAGGCCAGAGTAAGAGTTAAGACCTTAACCATTAGGCCAGAGTACGAGTCTAAGACCTTAGCTAGTAGGCCAGAGTAAGAGTTAAGACCTTAGCTATGGCCAGAGTAAGAGTTAAGACCTTAACCTGTAGGCCATAGTACGAGTCTAAGACCTTAGCTATTAGGCCAGAGTAAGAGTTAAGACCTTAACCTGTAGGCCATAGTACTAGTCTAAGACCTTAGCTATTAGGCCAGAGTAAGAGTTAAGACCTTAGCTATTAGGCCAGAGTAAGAGTTAAGACCTTAACCAATAGGCCAGAGTACGAGTCTAAGACCATAGCTATTAGGCCAGACTAAGAGTTAAGACCTTAGCTATTAGGCCAGAGTAAGAGTTAAGACCTTAACCATTAGGCCAGAGTATGAGTCTAAGACCTTAGCTATTAGGCCAGAGTAAGAGTTAAGACCTTAGCTATTAGGCCAGAGTAATAGTTAACACCTTAGCTATTAGGCCAGAGTAAGAGTTAAGACCTTAACAAGTAGGCCAGAGTAAGAGTTAAGACCTTAACCATTAGGCCAGAGTACGAGTCTACGACCTTAGCTATTAGGCCAGAGTAAGAGTTAAGACCTTAATCAGTAGGCCAGAGTAAGAGTTAAGGCCTTAACCATTAGGCCAGAGTACGAGTCTAAGACCTTAGCTATTAGGCCAGAGTAAGAGTTAAGACCTTAGCTATTAGGCCAGAGTAAGAGTTAAGACCTTAACCAGTAGGCCAGAGTACGAGTCTAAGACCTTAGCTATTAGGCCAGAGTAAGAGTTAAGACCTTAGCTATTAGGCCAGAGTAAGAGTTAAGACCTTAACCTGTAGGCCATAGTACGAGTCTAAGACCTTAGCTATTAGGCCAGAGTAAGAGTTAAGACCTTAGCTATTAGGCCAGAGTAAGAGTTAAGACCTTAACCTGTAGGCCATAGTACGAGTCTAAGACCTTAGCTATTAGGCCAGAGTAAGAGTTAAGACCTTAACCATTAGGTCAGAGTACGAGTCTAAGACCTTAGCAATTAGGCCAGAGTAAGAGTTAAGACCTTAACCAGTAGGCCATAGTACGAGTCTAAGACCTTAGCTATTAGGCCAGAGGAAGTGTTCAGACCTTAGCTATTAGGCCAGAGTAAGAGTTAAGACCTTAACCATTAGGCCAGAGTATGAGTCTAAGACCTTAGCTATTAGGCCAGAGTAAGAGTTGAGACCTTAGCTATTAGGCCAGAGAAAGAGTTAAGACCTTAACCAGTAGGCCAGAGTAAGAGTTAAGAGCTTAACCTGTAGGCCATAGTACGAGTCTAAGACCTTAGCTATTAGGCCAGAGTAAGATTTAAGACCTTAGCTATTAGGCCAGAGTAAGAGTTAAGACCTTAACCAATAGGCCAGAGTACGAGTCTAAGACCATAGCTATTAGGTCAGAGTAAGAGTTAAGATCTTAGCTATTAGGCCAGAGTAAGAGTTAAGACCTTAGCTATTAGGCCAGAGTAAGAGTTAAGACCTTAACCATTAGGCCAGAGTACGAGTCTAAGACCTTAGCTATTAGGCCAGAGTAAGAGTTAAGACCTTAACCAGTAGGCCAGAGTAAGAGTTAAGACCTTAACCAATAGGCCAGAGTACGAGTCTAAGACCATAGCTATTAGGTCAGAGTAAGAGTTAAGATCTTAGCTATTAGGCCAGAGTAAGAGTTAAGACCTTAGCTATTAGGCCAGAGTAAGAGTTAAGACCTTAACCATTAGGCCAGAGTACGAGTCTAAGACCTTAGCTATTAGGCCAGAGTAAGAGTTAAGACCTTAACCAGTAGGCCAGAGTAAGAGTTAAGACCTTAACCATTAGGCCAGAGTACGAGTCTAAGACCTTAGCTATTAGGCCAGAGTAAGAGTTAAGACCTTAGCTATTAGGCCAGAGTAAGAGTTAAGACCTTAGCTATTAGGCCAGAGTAAGAGTTAAGACCTTAACCAATAGGCCAGAGTACGAGTCTAAGACCATAGCTATTAGGCCAGACTAAGAGTTAAGACCTTAGCTATTAGGCCAGAGTAAGAGTTAAGACCTTAACCATTAGGCCAGAGTACGAGTCTAAGACCTTAGCTATTAGGCCAGAGTAAGAGTTAAGACCTTAGCTATTAGGCCAGAGTAATAGTTAAAACCTTAGCTATTAGGCCAGAGTAAGAGTTAAGACCTTAGCTATTAGGCCAGAGTAAGAGTTAAGACCTTAACCTGTAGGCCATAGTACGAGTGTAAGACCTTAGCTATTAGGCCAGAGTAAGAGTTAAGACCTTAACCATTAGGCCAGAGTACGAGTCTACGACCTTAGCTATTAGGCCAGTGTAAGAGTTAAGACCTTAATCAGTAGGCCAGAGTAAGAGTTAAGGCCTTAACCATTAGGCCAGAGTACGAGTCTAAGACCTTAGCTATTAGGCCAGACTAAGAGTTAAGACCTTAGCTATTAGGCCAGAGTAAGAGTTAAGACCTTAGCTATTAGGCCAGAGTAAGAGTTAAGACCTTAACCATTAGGCCAGAGTACGAGTCTAAGACCTTAGCTATAAGGCCAGAGTAAGAGTTAAGACCTTAGCTATTAGGCCAGAGTAAGAGTTAAGACCTTAACCAGTAGGCCAGAGTCCGAGTCTAAGACCTTAGCTATTAGGCCAGAGTAAGAGTTAAGACCTTAACCATTAGGCCAGAGTACGAGTCTAAGACCTTAGCTATTAGGCCAGAGTAAGAGTTAAGACCTTAACCATTAGGCCAGAGTACGAGTCTAAGACCTTAGCTATTTGCCATAGTAAGAGTTAAGACCTTAACAAGTAGGCCAGAGTAAAAGTTAAGACCTTAACCTGTAGGCCATAGTACGAGTCTAAGACCTTAGCTATTAGGCCAGAGTAAGAGTTAAGACCTTAGCTATTAGGCCAGAGTAAGAGTTAAGACCTTAACCATTAGGCCAGAGTACGAGTCTAAGACCTTAGCTATAAGGCCAGAGTAAGAGTTAAGACCTTAGCTATTAGGCCAGAGTAAGAGTTAAGACCTTAACCAGTAGGCCAGAGTCCGAGTCTAAGACCTTAGCTATTAGGCCAGAGTAAGAGTTAAGACCTTAGCCATTAGGCCAGAGTACGAGTCTAAGACCTTAGCTATTAGGCCAGAGTAAGAGTTAAGACCTTAACCATTAGGCCAGAGTATGAGTCTAAGACCTTAGCTATTAGGCCAGAGTAAGAGTTAAGACCTTAACCAGTAGGCCAGAGTAAGAGTTAAGACCTTAACCTGTAGGCCATAGTACAAGTCTAAGACCTTAGCTATTAGGCCAGAGTAAGATTTAAGACCTTAGCTATTAGGCCAGAGTAAGAGTTAAGACCTTAACCAATAGGCCAGAGTACGAGTCTAAGACCTTAGCTATTAGGCCAGAGTAAGAGTTAAGACCTTAACCTGTAGGCCATAGTACTATTCTAAGACCTTAGCTATTAGGCCAGAGTAAGAGTTAAGACCTTAGCTATTAGGCCAGAGTAAGAGTTAAGACCTTAACCAATAGGCCAGAGTACGAGTCTAAGACCATAGCTATTAGGCCAGACTAAGAGTTAAGACCTTAGCTATTAGGCCAGAGTAAGAGTTAAGACCTTAACCATTAGGCCAGAGTACGAGTCTAAGACCTTAGCTATTAGGCCAGAGTAAGAGTTAAGACCTTAGCTATTAGGCCAGAGTAATAGTTAACACCTTAGCTATTAGGCCAGAGTAAGAGTTAAGACCTTAACAAGTAGGCCAGAGTAAGAGTTAAGACCTTAACCATTAGGCCAGAGTACGAGTCTACGACCTTAGCTATTAGGCCAGAGTAAGAGTTAAGACCTTAATCAGTAGGCCAGAGTAAGAGTTAAGGCCTTAACCATTAGGCCAGAGTACGAGTCTAAGACCTTAGCTATTAGGCCAGAGTAAGAGTTAAGACCTTAGCTATTAGGCCAGAGTAAGAGTTAAGACCTTAACCAGTAGGCCAGAGTACGAGTCTAAGACCTTAGCTATTAGGCCAGAGTAAGAGTTAAGACCTTAGCTATTAGGCCAGAGTAAGAGTTAAGACCTTAACCTGTAGGCCATAGTACGAGTCTAAGACCTTAGCTATTAGGCCAGAGTAAGAGTTAAGACCTTAGCTATTAGGCCAGAGTAAGAGTTAAGACCTTAACCTGTAGGCCATAGTACGAGTCTAAGACCTTAGCTATTAGGCCAGAGTAAGAGTTAAGACCTTAACCATTAGGTCAGAGTACGAGTCTAAGACCTTAGCAATTAGGCCAGAGTAAGAGTTAAGACCTTAACCAGTAGGCCATAGTACGAGTCTAAGACCTTAGCTATTAGGCCAGAGGAAGTGTTCAGACCTTAGCTATTAGGCCAGAGTAAGAGTTAAGACCTTAACCATTAGGCCAGAGTATGAGTCTAAGACCTTAGCTATTAGGCCAGACTAAGAGTTAAGACCTTAGCTATTAGGCCAGAGTAAGAGTTAAGACCTTAACCATTAGGCCAGAGTACGAGTCTAAGACCTTAGCTATTAGGCCAGAGTAAGAGTTAAGACCTTAGCTATTAGGCCAGAGTAATAGTTAAAACCTTAGCTATTAGGCCAGAGTAAGAGTTAAGACCTTAGCTATTAGGCCAGAGTAAGAGTTAAGACCTTAACCTGTAGGCCATAGTACGAGTGTAAGACCTTAGCTATTAGGCCAGAGTAAGAGTTAAGACCTTAACCAGTAGGCCAGAGTAAGAGTTAAGACCTTAACCATTAGGCCAGAGTACGAGTCTACGACATTAGCTATTAGGCCAGTGTAAGAGTTAAGACCTTAATCAGTAGGCCAGAGTAAGAGTTAAGGCCTTAACCATTAGGCCAGAGTACGAGTCTAAGACCTTAGCTATTAGGCCAGACTAAGAGTTAAGACCTTAGCTATTAGGCCAGAGTAAGAGTTAAGACCTTAGCTATTAGGCCAGAGTAAGAGTTAAGACCTTAACCATTAGGCCAGAGTACGAGTCTAAGACCTTAGCTATAAGGCCAGAGTAAGAGTTAAGACCTTAGCTATTAGGCCAGAGTAAGAGTTAAGACCTTAACCAGTAGGCCAGAGTCCGAGTCTAAGACCTTAGCTATTAGGCCAGAGTAAGAGTTAAGACCTTAACCATTAGGCCAGAGTACGAGTCTAAGACCTTAGCTATTAGGCCAGAGTAAGAGTTAAGACCTTAACCATTAGGCCAGAGTACGAGTCTAAGACCTTAGCTATTTGCCATAGTAAGAGTTAAGACCTTAACAAGTAGGCCAGAGTAAAAGTTAAGACCTTAACCTGTAGGCCATAGTACGAGTCTAAGACCTTAGCTATTAGGCCAGAGTAAGAGTTAAGACCTTAGCTATTAGGCCAGAGTAAGAGTTAAGACCTTAACCATTAGGCCAGAGTACGAGTCTAAGACCTTAGCTATAAGGCCAGAGTAAGAGTTAAGACCTTAGCTATTAGGCCAGAGTAAGAGTTAAGACCTTAACCAGTAGGCCAGAGTCCGAGTCTAAGACCTTAGCTATTAGGCCAGAGTAAGAGTTAAGACCTTAGCCATTAGGCCAGAGTACGAGTCTAAGACCTTAGCTATTAGGCCAGAGTAAGAGTTAAGACCTTAACCATTAGGCCAGAGTATGAGTCTAAGACCTTAGCTATTAGGCCAGAGTAAGAGTTAAGACCTTAACCAGTAGGCCAGAGTAAGAGTTAAGACCTTAACCTGTAGGCCATAGTACAAGTCTAAGACCTTAGCTATTAGGCCAGAGTAAGATTTAAGACCTTAGCTATTAGGCCAGAGTAAGAGTTAAGACCTTAACCAATAGGCCAGAGTACGAGTCTAAGACCTTAGCTATTAGGCCAGAGTAAGAGTTAAGACCTTAACCTGTAGGCCATAGTACTATTCTAAGACCTTAGCTATTAGGCCAGAGTAAGAGTTAAGACCTTAGCTATTAGGCCAGAGTAAGAGTTAAGACCTTAACCAATAGGCCAGAGTACGAGTCTAAGACCATAGCTATTAGGCCAGACTAAGAGTTAAGACCTTAGCTATTAGGCCAGAGTAAGAGTTAAGACCTTAACCATTAGGCCAGAGTACGAGTCTAAGACCTTAGCTATTAGGCCAGAGTAAGAGTTAAGACCTTAGCTATTAGGCCAGAGTAATAGTTAACACCTTAGCTATTAGGCCAGAGTAAGAGTTAAGACCTTAACAAGTAGGCCAGAGTAAGAGTTAAGACCTTAACCATTAGGCCAGAGTACGAGTCTACGACCTTAGCTATTAGGCCAGAGTAAGAGTTAAGACCTTAATCAGTAGGCCAGAGTAAGAGTTAAGGCCTTAACCATTAGGCCAGAGTACGAGTCTAAGACCTTAGTTATTAGGCCAGAGTAAGAGTTAAGACCTTAGCTATTAGGCCAGAGTAAGAGTTAAGACCTTAACCAGTAGGCCAGAGTACGAGTCTAAGACCTTAGCTATTAGGCCAGAGTAAGAGTTAAGACCTTAGCTATTAGGCCAGAGTAAGAGTTAAGACCTTAACCTGTAGGCCATAGTACGAGTCTAAGACCTTAGCTATTAGGCCAGAGTAAGAGTTAAGACCTTAGCTATTAGGCCAGAGTAAGAGTTAAGACCTTAACCTGTAGGCCATAGTACGAGTCTAAGACCTTAGCTATTAGGCCAGAGTAAGAGTTAAGACCTTAACCATTAGGTCAGAGTACGAGTCTAAGACCTTAGCAATTAGGCCAGAGTAAGAGTTAAGACCTTAACCAGTAGGCCATAGTACGAGTCTAAGACCTTAGCTATTAGGCCAGAGGAAGTGTTCAGACCTTAGCTATTAGGCCAGAGTAAGAGTTAAGACCTTAACCATTAGGCCAGAGTATGAGTCTAAGACCTTAGCTATTAGGCCAGAGTAAGAGTTGAGACCTTAGCTATTAGGCCAGAGAAAGAGTTAAGACCTTAACCAGTAGGCCAGAGTAAGAGTTAAGAGCTTAACCTGTAGGCCATAGTACGAGTCTAAGACCTTTGCTATTAGGCCAGAGTAAGATTTAAGACCTTAGCTATTAGGCCAGAGTAAGAGTTAAGACCTTAACCAATAGGCCAGAGTACGAGTCTAAGACCATAGCTATTAGGTCAGAGTAAGAGTTAAGATCTTAGCTATTAGGCCAGAGTAAGAGTTAAGACCTTAGCTATTAGGCCAGAGTAAGAGTTAAGACCTTAACCATTAGGCCAGAGTACGAGTCTAAGACCTTAGCTATTAGGCCAGAGTAAGAGTTAAGACCTTAACCAGTAGGCCAGAGTAAGAGTTAAGACCTTAACCAATAGGCCAGAGTACGAGTCTAAGACCATAGCTATTAGGTCAGAGTAAGAGTTAAGATCTTAGCTATTAGGCCAGAGTAAGAGTTAAGACCTTAGCTATTAGGCCAGAGTAAGAGTTAAGACCTTAACCATTAGGCCAGAGTACGAGTCTAAGACCTTAGCTATTAGGCCAGAGTAAGAGTTAAGACCTTAACCAGTAGGCCAGAGTAAGAGTTAAGACCTTAACCATTAGGCCAGAGTACGAGTCTAAGACCTTAGCTATTAGGCCAGAGTAAGAGTTAAGACCTTAGCTATTAGGCCAGAGTAAGAGTTAAGACCTTAGCTATTAGGCCAGAGTAAGAGTTAAGACCTTAACCAATAGGCCAGAGTACGAGTCTAAGACCATAGCTATTAGGCCAGACTAAGAGTTAAGACCTTAGCTATTAGGCCAGAGTAAGAGTTAAGACCTTAACCATTAGGCCAGAGTACGAGTCTAAGACCTTAGCTATTAGGCCAGAGTAAGAGTTAAGACCTTAGCTATTAGGCCAGAGTAATAGTTAAAACCTTAGCTATTAGGCCAGAGTAAGAGTTAAGACCTTAGCTATTAGGCCAGAGTAAGAGTTAAGACCTTAACCTGTAGGCCATAGTACGAGTGTAAGACCTTAGCTATTAGGCCAGAGTAAGAGTTAAGACCTTAACCAGTAGGCCAGAGTAAGAGTTAAGACCTTAACCATTAGGCCAGAGTACGAGTCTACGACCTTAGCTATTAGGCCAGTGTAAGAGTTAAGACCTTAATCAGTAGGCCAGAGTAAGAGTTAAGGCCTTAACCATTAGGCCAGAGTACGAGTCTAAGACCTTAGCTATTAGGCCAGACTAAGAGTTAAGACCTTAGCTATTAGGCCAGAGTAAGAGTTAAGACCTTAGCTATTAGGCCAGAGTAAGAGTTAAGACCTTAACCATTAGGCCAGAGTACGAGTCTAAGACCTTAGCTATAAGGCCAGAGTAAGAGTTAAGACCTTAGCTATTAGGCCAGAGTAAGAGTTAAGACCTTAACCAGTAGGCCAGAGTCCGAGTCTAAGACCTTAGCTATTAGGCCAGAGTAAGAGTTAAGACCTTAACCATTAGGCCAGAGTACGAGTCTAAGACCTTAGCTATTAGGCCAGAGTAAGAGTTAAGACCTTAACCATTAGGCCAGAGTACGAGTCTAAGACCTTAGCTATTTGCCATAGTAAGAGTTAAGACCTTAACAAGTAGGCCAGAGTAAAAGTTAAGACCTTAACCTGTAGGCCATAGTACGAGTCTAAGACCTTAGCTATTAGGCCAGAGTAAGAGTTAAGACCTTAGCTATTAGGCCAGAGTAAGAGTTAAGACCTTAACCATTAGGCCAGAGTACGAGTCTAAGACCTTAGCTATAAGGCCAGAGTAAGAGTTAAGACCTTAGCTATTAGGCCAGAGTAAGAGTTAAGACCTTAACCAGTAGGCCAGAGTCCGAGTCTAAGACCTTAGCTATTAGGCCAGAGTAAGAGTTAAGACCTTAGCCATTAGGCCAGAGTACGAGTCTAAGACCTTAGCTATTAGGCCAGAGTAAGAGTTAAGACCTTAACCATTAGGCCAGAGTATGAGTCTAAGACCTTAGCTATTAGGCCAGAGTAAGAGTTAAGACCTTAACCAGTAGGCCAGAGTAAGAGTTAAGACCTTAACCTGTAGGCCATAGTACAAGTCTAAGACCTTAGCTATTAGGCCAGAGTAAGAGTTAAGACCTTAGCTATTAGGCCAGAGTAAGAGTTAAGACCCTAACCATTAGACGAGAGTACGAGTCAAAGACCTTAGCTATTAGGCCAGAGTAAAAGTTAAGACCTTAGCTATTAGGCCACAGTAAGAGCTAAGACCTTAACCAGTAGGCCAGAGTAAGAGTTAAGACCTTAACCATTAGGCCAGAGTACGAGTCTAAGACCTTAGCTATTAGGCCAGAGTAAAAGTTAAGACCTTAACCATTAGGCCAGAGTACGAGTCTAAGACCTTAGCTATTAGGCCAGAGTAAGAGTTAAGACCTTAGCTATTAGACCAGAGTAAGAGTTAAGACCTCAGATATTAGGCCAGAGTAAGAGTTAAGACTATAACCAGTAGGCCAGAGTAAGAGTTAAGACCTTAACCAGTAGGCCAGAGTACGAGTCTAAGACCTTAGCTATTAGGCCAGTGTAAGAGTTAAGACCTTAACCATTAGGCCAGAGTACGAGTCTAAGACCTTAGCTATTAGGCCAGAGTAAGAGTTAAGACCTTAACCAGTAGGCCAGAGTAAGAGTTAAGACCTTAACCATTAGGCCAGAGTACGAGTCTAAGACCTTAGATATTAGGCCAGATTAAGAGATAAGACCTTAGCTATTATGCCAGAGTAAGAGTTAAGACCTTAACCTGTAGGCCATAGTACGAGTCTAAGACCTTAGCTATTAGGCCAGAGTAAGAGTTAAGACCTTAACCATTAGGCCAGAGTACGAGTCTAAGACCTTAGCTATTAGGCCAGAGTAAGAGTTAAGACCTTAGCTATTAGGCCAGAGTAAGAGTTAAGACCTTAACCATTAGGCCAGAGTACGAGTCTAAGACCTTAGCTATTAGGCCAGAGTGAGAGTTAAGACCTTAGCTATTGGGCCAGAGTAAGAGTTAAGACCTTAACTATTAGGCCAGAGTACGAGTCTAAGACCTTAGCAATTAGGCCAGAGTAAGATTTAAGACCTTAGCTATTAGGCCAGAGTAATAGTTAACCCCTTAGCTATTAGGCCAGAGTAAGAGTTAAGACCTTAACCAGTAGGCCAGAGTAAGAGTTAAGACCTTAACCATCAGGCCAGAGTACGAGTCTAAGACCTTAGCTATTAGGCCAGAGTAAGAGTTAAGACCTTAGCTATTAGGCCAGAGTAAGAGTTAAGACCTTAACCAGTAGGCCAGAGTACGAGTCTAAGACCTTAGCTATTAGGCCAGAGTAGGAGTTAAGACCTTAACCAGTAGGCCAGAGTAAAAGTTAAGACCTTAACCTGAAGGCCATAGTATTAGTCTAAGATATTAGTTATTATGCCAGAGTAAGAGTTAAGACCTTAGCTATTAGGCCATAGTAAGAGTTAAGACCTTAACCATTAGGCCAGTGTACGAGTCTAAGACCTTAGCTATTAGGCCAGAGTAAGAGTTAAGACCTTAGCTATTAGGCCAGAGTAAGAGTTAAGACCTTAACCAATAGGCCAGAGTACGAGTCTAAGACCATAGCTATTAGACCAGGGTAAGAGTTAAGACCTTAACCAGTAGGCCAGAGTAAGAGTTAAGACCTTAACCATTAGGCCAGATTAAGAGTCTAAGACCTTAGCTATTAGGCCAGAGTAAGAGTTAAGACCTTAGCTATTAGGCCAGAGTAAGAGTTAAGACCTTAACCAGTAGGCCAGAGTAAGAGTTAAGACCTTAACCTGTAGGCCATAGTACGAGTGTAAGACCTTAGCTATTAGGCCAGAGTAAGAGTTAAGACCTAGCTATTAGGCCAGAGTAAGAGTTAAGACCTTAACCATTAGGCCAGAGTACGAGTCTAAGACCTTAGCTATAAGGCCAGAGTAAGAGTTAAGACCTTAGCTATTAGGCCAGAGTAAGAGTTAAGACCTTAACCAGTAGGCCAGAGTCCGAGTCTAAGACCTTAGCTATAAGGCCAGAGTGAGAGTTAAGACCTTAACCAGTAGGCCAGAGTACAAGTCTAAGACCTTAGCTATTAGGCCAGAGTAAGAGTTAAGACCTTAACCATTAGACCAGAGTACGAGTCTAAGACCTTAGCTATTAGGCCACAGTAAGAGTTACGACCTTAACCATTAGGCCAGAGTACGAGTCTAAGACCTTAACTATTAGGCCAGAGTAAGAGTTAAGACCTTAGCTATTAGGCCAGTGTAAGAGTTAAGACCATAACCAGTAGGCCAGAGTATGAGTCTAAGTCCTTAGCTTTTAGGCCAGAGTAAGAGTTAAGACCCTAACAATTAGGCCAGAGTACGAGTCTAGGACCTTAGCTATTAGGCCAGAGTAAGAGTTAAAACCTTAACCAGTAGGCCAGAGTACGAGTCTAAGACCTTAGCTATTAGGCCAGAGTAAGTGTTACGACCTTAACCATTAGGCCAGAGTACGAGTCTAAGACCTTAACTATTAGGCCAGAGTAAGAGTTAAGACCTTAGCTATTAGGCCAGAGTAAGAGTTAAGACCTTATCCATTAGGCCAGAGTACGAGTCTAAGACCATAGCTATTAGGCCAGAGTAAGATTTAAGACCTTAGCATTTAGGCCAGAGTAAGAGTAAAGACCTTAACCAGTAGGCCAGAGTAAGAGTTACGACCTTAACCAGTAGGCCAGAGTAAGTGTTAAGACCTTAACCATTAGGCCAGAGTACGAGTCTAAGACCTTAGCTATTAGGCCAGAGTAAGAGTTAAGACCTTAACCAGTAGGCCAGAGTAAGAGTTAAGACCTTAACCAGTAGGCCAGAGTACGAGTCTAAGACCTTAGCTATTAGGCCAGAGTACGAGTCTAAGACCTTAGCTATTAGGCCAGAGTAAGAGTTAAGACCTTAACCATTAGGCCAGAGTACGAATCTAAGACCTTAGCTATTAGGCCAGAGTAAGAGTTAAGACCTTAGCTATTAGGCCAGAGTAAGAGTTAAGACCTTAACCAGTAGGCCAGAGTACGAGTCTAAGACCTTAGCTATTAGGCCAGCGTAAGAGTTAAGACCTTAACTAGTAGGCCAGAGTAAGAGTTAAGACCTTAACCTGTAGGCCATAGTACGAGTCTAAGACCTTAGCTATTAGGCCACAGAAAGAGTTAAGACCTTAGCTTTTAGGCCAGAGTAAGAGTTAAGACCTTAACCAGTAGGCCATAGTACGAGTCTAAGACGTTTGCTATTAGGCCAGAGTACGAGTTAAGACCTTAGCTATTAGGCCAGAGTAAGAGTTAAGACCTTAACCATTAGGCCAGAGTACGAGTCTAAGACCTTAGCTGTAGGCCAGAGTAAGAGTTGAGACCTTAGCTATTAGGCCAGAGTAAGAGTTAAAACCTTAACCAGTAGGCCAGAGTAAGAGTTAAGACCTTAACCATTAGGCCAGAGTACGAGTCTAAGACCTTAGCTATTTGCCATAGTAAGAGTTAAGACCTTAACAAGTAGGCCAGAGTAAAAGTTAAGACCTTAACCTGTAGGCCATAGTACGAGTCTAAGACCTTAGCTATTAGGCCAGAGTAAGAGTTAAGACCTTAGCTATTAGGCCAGAGTAAGAGTTTAGACCTTAACCATTAGGCCAGAGTACGAGTCTAAGACCTTAGCTATAAGGCCAGAGTAAGAGCTAAGACCTTAGCTATTAGGCCAGAGTAAGAGTTAAGACCTTAACCAGTAGGCCAGAGTCCGAGTCTAAGACCTTAGCTATTAGGCCAGAGTAAGAGTTAAGACCTTAACCATTAGGCCAGAGTACGAGTCTAAGACCTTAGCTATTAGGCCAGAGTAAGAGTTAAGACCTTAACCATTAGGCCAGAGTATGAGTCTAAGACCTTAGCTATTAGGCCAGAGTAAGAGTTAAGACCTTAACCAGTAGGCCAGAGTAAGAGTTAAGACCTTAACCTGTAGGCCATAGTACAAGTCTAAGACCTTAGCTATTAGGCCAGAGTAAGAGTTAAGACCTTAGCTATTAGGCCAGAGTAAGAGTTAAGACCCTAACCATTAGACGAGAGTACGAGTCAAAGACCTTAGCTATTAGGCCAGAGTAAAAGTTAAGACCTTAGCTATTAGGCCACAGTAAGAGCTAAGACCTTAACCAGTAGGCCAGAGTAAGAGTTAAGACCTTAACCATTAGGCCAGAGTACGAGTCTAAGACCTTAGCTATTAGGCCAGAGTAAAAGTTAAGACCTTAACCATTAGGCCAGAGTACGAGTCTAAGACCTTAGCTATTAGGCCAAAGTAAGAGTTAAGACCTTAGCTATTAGACCAGAGTAAGAGTTAAGACCTCAGATATTAGGCCAGAGTAAGAGTTAAGACCATAACCAGTAGGCCAGAGTAAGAGTTAAGACCTTAACCAGTAGGCCAGAGTACGAGTCTACGACCTTAGCTATTAGGCCAGTGTAAGAGTTAAGACCTTAGCTATTAGGCCAGAGTAAGAGTTAAGACCTTAACCAGTAGGCCAGAGTAAGAGTTAAGACCTTAACCTGTAGGCCATAGTACGAGTGTAAGACCTTAGCTATTAGGCCAGAGTAAGAGTTAAGACCTAGCTATTAGGCCAGAGTAAGAGTTAAGACCTTAACCATTAGGCCAGAGTATGAGTCTAAGACCTTAGCTATTAGGCCAGAGTAAGATTTAAGACCTTAGCTATTAGGCCAGAGTAATAGTTAACCCCTTAGCTATTAGGCCAGAGTAAGAGTTAAGACCTTAACCAGTAGGCCAGAGTAAGAGTTAAGACCTTAACCATCAGGCCAGAGTACGAGTCTAAGACCTTAGCTATTAGGCCAGAGTAAGAGTTAAGACCTTAGCTATTAGGCCAGAGTAAGAGTTAAGACCTTAACCATTAGGCCAGAGTACGAGTCTAAGACCTTAGCTATTAGGCCAGAGTAAGAGTTAAGACCTTAGCTATTGGGCCAGAGTAAGAGTTAAGACCTTAACTATTAGGCCAGAGTACGAGTCTAAGACCTTAGCTATTAGGCCAGAGTAAGATTTAAGACCTTAGCTATTAGGCCAGAGTAATAGTTAACCCCTTAGCTATTAGGCCAGAGTAAGAGTTAAGACCTTAACCAGTAGGCCAGAGTAAGAGTTAAGACCTTAACCATTAGGCCAGAGTACGAGTCTAAGACCTTAGTTATTAGGCCAGAGTAAGAGTTAATACCTTAGCTATTAGGCCAGAGTAAGAGTTAAGACCTTAACCAGTAGGCCAGAGTACAAGTCTAAGACCTTAGCTATTAGGCCAGAGTAAGAGTTAAGACCTTAACCAGTAGGCCAGAGTAAGACTTAAGACCTTAACCAGTAGGCAAGAGTATGAGTCTAAGACCTTAGCTATTAGGCCAGAGTAAGAGTTAAGACCTTAACCAGTAGGCCAGAGTAAGAGATAAGACCTTAACCTGTAGGCCATAGTACGAGTCTAAGACCTTAGCTATTAGGCCAGAGTAAGAGTTAAGACCTTAACCATTAGGCCAGAGTACGAGTCTAAGACCTTAGCTATTAGGCCAGAGTAAGAGTTAAGACCTTAACCATTAGGCCAGAGTATGAGTCTAAGACCTTAGCTATTAGGCCAGAGTAAGAGTTAAGACCTTAACCAGTAGGCCAGAGTAAGAGTTAAGACCTTAACCTGTAGGCCATAGTACGAGTCTAAGACCTTAGCTATTAGGCCAGAGTAAGAGTTAAGACCTTAGCTATTAGGCCAGAGTAAGAGTTAAGACCCTAACCATTAGACGAGAGTACGAGTCAAAGACCTTAGCTATTAGGCCAGAGTAAAAGTTAAGACCTTAGCTATTAGGCCACAGTAAGAGCTAAGACCTTAACCAGTAGGCCAGAGTGAGAGTTAAGACCTTAACCATTAGGCCAGAGTACGAGTCTAAGACCTTAGCTATTAGGCCAGAGTAAAAGTTAAGACCTTAACCATTAGGCCAGAGTACGAGTCTAAGACCTTAGCTATTAGGCCAGAGTAAGAGTTAATACCTTAGCTATTAGACCAGAGTAAGAGTTAAGACCTTAGATATTAGGCCAGAGTAAGAGTTAAGACCATAACCAGTAGGCCAGAGTAAGAGTTAAGACCTTAACCAGTAGGCCAGAGTACGAGTCTAAGACCTTAGCTATTAGGCCAGTGTAAGAGTTAAGACCTTAAACATTAGGCCAGAGTACGAGTCTAAGACCTTAGCTATTAGGCCAGAGTAAGAGTTAAGACCTTAGCTATTAGGCCAGAGTAAGAGTTAAGACCTTAACCTGTAGGCCATAGTACGAGTCTAAGACCTTAGCTATTAGGCCAGAGTAAGAGTTAAGACCTTAACCATTAGGCCAGAGTACGAGTCTAAGAACTTAGCTATTAGGCCAGAGTAAGAGTTAAGACCTTAGCTATTAAGCCAGAGTAAGAGTTAAGACCTTAACCATTAGGCCAGAGTACGAGTCTAAGACCTTAGCTATTAGGCCAGAGTAAGAGTTAAGACCTTAGCTATTGGGCCAGAGTAAGAGTTAAGACCTTAACTATTAGGCCAGAGTACGAGTCTAAGACCTTAGCTATTAGGCCAGAGTAAGATTTAAGACCTTAGCTATTAGGCCAGAGTAATAGTTAACCCCTTAGCTATTAGGCCAGAGTAAAAGTTAAGACCTTAACCAGTAGGCCAGAGTAAGAGTTAAGACCTTAACCATTAGGCCAGAGTACGAGTCTAAGACCTTAGCTATTAGGCCAGAGTAAGAGTTAAGACCTTAGCTATTAGGCCAGAGTAAGAGTTAAGACCTTAACCAGTAGGCCAGAGTACGAGTCTAAGACCTTAGCTATTGGACCAGAGTAAGAGTTAAGACCTTAACCAGTAGGCCAGAGTAAAAGTTAAGACCTTAACCTGAAGGCCATAGTATGAGTCTAAGATCTTAGTTATTATGCCAGAGTAAGAGTTAAGACCTTAGCTATTAGGCCAGAGTAAGAGTTAAGACCTTAACCATTAGGCCAGTGTACGAGTCTAAGACCTTAGCTATTAGGCCAGAGTAAGAGTTAAGACCTTAGCTATTAGGCCAGAGTAAGAGTTAAGACCTTAACCAATAGGCCAGAGTACGAGACTAAGACCATAGCTATTAGACCAGAGTAAGAGTTAAGACCTTAGCTATTAGGGCAGAGTAAGAGTTAAGACCTTAGCTATTATGCAAGAGTAAGAGTTAAGTCCTTAACCATTAGGCCAGAGTACGAGTCTATGACCTTAGCTATTAGGCCAGAGTAAGAGTTAAGACCTTAACCAGTAGGCCAGAGTAAGAGTTAAGACCTTAACCATTAGGCCAGATTACGAGTCTAAGACCTTAGCTATTTGGCCAGAGTAAGAGTTAAGACCTTAGCTATTAGGCCAGAGTAAGAGTTAAGACCTTAACCAGTAGGCCAGAGTAAGAGTTAAGACCTTAACCTATAGGCCATAGTACGAGTGTAAGACCTTAGCTATTAGGCCAGAGTAAGAGTTAAGACCTAGCTATTAGGCCAGAGTAAGAGTTAAGACCTTAACCATTAGGCCAGAGTACGAGTCTAAGACCTTAGCTATAAGGCCAGAGTAAGAGTTAAGACCTTAGCTATTAGGCCAGAGTAAGAGTTAAGACCTTAACCAGTAGGCCAGAGTCCGAGTCTAAGACCTTAGCTATAAGGCCAGAGTGAGAGTTAAGACCTTAACCAGTAGGCCAGAGTACAAGTCTAAGACCTTAGCTATTAGGCCAGAGTAAGAGTTAAGACCTTAACCATTAGGCCAGAGTACGAGTCTAAGACCTTAGCTATTAGGCCACAGTAAGAGTTACGACCTTAACCATTAGGCCAGAGTACGAGTCTAAGACCTTAACTATTAGGCCAGAGTAAGAGTTAAGACCTTAGCTATTAGGCCAGTGTAAGAGTTAAGACCATAACCAGTAGGCCAGAGTATGAGTCTAAGTCCTTAGCTTTTAGGCCAGAGTAAGAGTTAAGACCCTAACAATTAGGCCAGAGTACGAGTCTAGGACCTTAGCTATTAGGCCAGAGTAAGAGTTAAAACCTTAACCAGTAGGCCAGAGTACGAGTCTAAGACCTTAGCTATTAGGCCAGAGTAAGTGTTACGACCTTAACCATTAGGCCAGAGTACGAGTCTAAGACCTTAACTATTAGGCCAGAGTAAGAGTTAAGACCTTAGCTATTAGGCCAGAGTAAGAGTTAAGACCTTAACCATTAGGCCAGAGTACGAGTCTAAGACCATAGCTATTAGGCCAGAGTAAGAGTTAAGACCTTAGCTATTAGGCCAGAGTAAGATTTAAGACCTTAGCATTTAGGCCAGAGTAAGAGTAAAGACCTTAACCAGTAGGCCAGAGTAAGAGTTAAGACCTTAACCAGTAGGCCAGAGTAAGTGTTAAGACCTTAACCATTAGGCCAGAGTACGAGTCTAAGACCTTAGCTATTAGGCCAGAGTAAGAGTTAAGACCTTAACCAGTAGGCCAGAGTAAGAGTTAAGACCTTAACCAGTAGGCCAGAGTGCGAGTCTAAGACCTTAGCTATTAGGCCAGAGTACGAGTCTAAGACCTTAGCTATTAGGCCAGAGTAAAAGTTAAGACCTTAGCTATTAGGCCACAGTAAGAGCTAAGACCTTAACCAGTAGGCCAGAGTAAGAGTTAAGACCTTAACCATTAGGCCAGAGTACGAGTCTAAGATCTTAGCTATTAGGCCAGAGTAAAAGTTAAGACCTTAACCATTAGGCCAGAGTACGAGTCTAAGACCTTAGCTATTAGGCCAGAGTAAGAGTTAAGACCTTAACCATTAGGCCGGAGTATGAGTCTAAGACCTTAGCTATTAGGCCAGAGTAAGAGTTAAGACCTTAACCAGTAGGCCAGAGTAAGAGTTAAGACCTTAACCTGTAGGCCATAGTACGAGTCTAAGACCTTAGCTATTAGGCCAGAGTAAGAGTTAAGACCTTAGCTATTAGGCCAGAGTAAGAGTTAAGACCCTAACCATTAGACGAGAGTACGAGTCAAAGACCTTAGCTATTAGGCCAGAGTAAAAGTTAAGACCTTAGCTATTAGGCCACAGTAAGAGCTAAGACCTTAACCAGTAGGCCAGAGTACGAGTCTAAGACCTTAGCTAGAGAGGTACTATACCTGATAATTTTTGGCAGTCTACAGCACCCCGCATACGTACCTGCTCCCTGCTGACGAGAGGCAATTACCTCGAAACACGTGTCCAGGGATGGCATTTTAAACTTTTTACTCGTGGCATAGGTGTACCCGCCGCTGTCACTACATCCTCCAGAATCCTATGGGGCTATTTGCTAGTATGACGAGCGGTGTGCGACCCACTTCGCATTTGGTATTTAAAGCTCCCTTAGCTATTAGGCCAGAGTAAGAGTTAAGACCTTAACCATGAGGCCAGAGTACGAGTCTAAGACCTTAGCTATTAGGCCAGAGTAAGAGTTAAGACCTTAGCTATTAGACCAGAGTAAGAGTTAAGACCTTAGATATTAGGCCAGAGTAAGAGTTAAGACCTTAACCAGTAGGCCAGAGTAAGAGTTAAGACCTTAACCAGTAGGCCAGAGTACGAGTCTAAGACCTTAGCTATTAGGCCAGAGTAAGAGTTAAGACCTTAACCATTAGGCCAGAGTACGAGTCTAAGACCTTAGCTATTAGGCCAGAGTAAGAGTTAAGACCTTAACCAGTAGGCCAGAGTAAGAGTTAAGACCTTAACCATTAGGCCAGAGTACGAGTCTAAGACCTTAGCTATTAGGCCAGAGTAAGAGTTAAGACCTTAGCTATTAGGCCAGAGTAAGAGTTAAGACCTTAACCTGTAGGCCATAGTACGAGTCTAAGACCTTAGCTATTAGGCCAGAGTAAGAGTTAAGACCTTAACCATTAGGCCAGAGTACGAGTCTAAGACCTTAGCTATTAGGCCAGAGTAAGAGTTAAGACCTTAGCTATTGGGCCAGAGTAAGAGTTAAGACCTTAACTATTAGGCCAGAGTACGAGTCTAAGACCTTAGCTATTAGGCCAGAGTAAGATTTAAGACCTTAGCTATTAGGCCAGAGTAATAGTTAACCCCTTAGCTATTAGGCCAGAGTAAGAGTTAAGACCTTAACCAGTAGGCCAGAGTAAGAGTTAAGACCTTAACCATTAGGCCAGAGTACGAGTCTAAGACCTTAGTTATTAGGCCAGAGTAAGAGTTAATACCTTAGCTATTAGTCCAGAGTAAGAGTTAAGACCTTAACCAGTAGGCCAGAGTACAAGTCTAAGACCTTAGATATTAGGCCAGAGTAAGAGTTAAGACCTTAACCAGTAGGCCAGAGTACAAGTCTAAGACCTTAGATATTAGGCCAGAGTAAGAGTTAAGACCATAACCAGTAGGCCAGAGTAAGAGTTAAGACCTTAACCAGTAGGCCAGAGTACGAGTCTAAGACCTTAGCTATTAGGCCAGTGTAAGAGTTAAGACCTTAACCATTAGGCCAGAGTACGAGTCTAAGACCTTAGCTATTAGGCCAGAGTAAGAGTTAAGACCTTAACCAGTAGGCCAGAGTAAGAGTTAAGACCTTAACCATTAGGCCAGAGTACGAGTCTAAGACCTTAGCTATTAGGCCAGAGTAAGAGTTAAGACCTTAACCTGTAGGCCATAGTACAAGTCTAAGACCTTAGCTATTAGGCCAGAGTAAGAGTTAAGACCTTAACCATTAGGCCAGAGTACGAGTCTAAGACCTTAGCTATTAGGCCAGAGTAAGAGTTAAGACCTTAGCTATTAGGCCAGAGTAAGAGTTAAGACCTTAACCATTAGGCCAGAGTACGAGTCTAAGACCTTAGCTATTAGGCCAGAGTAAGAGTTAAGACCTTAGCTATTGGGCCAGAGTAAGAGTTAAGACCTTAACTATTAGGCCAGAGTACGAGTCTAAGACCTTAGCTATTAGGCCAGAGTAAGATTTAAGACCTTAGCTATTAGGCCAGAGTAATAGCTAACCCCTTAGCTATTAGGCCAGAGTAAGAGTTAAGACCTTAACCAGTAGGCCAGAGTAAGAGTTAAGACCTTAACCATTAGGCCAGAGTACGAGTCTAAGACCTTAGCTATTAGGCCAGAGTAAGAGTTAAGACCTTAGCTATTAGGCCAGAGTAAGAGTTAAGACCTTAACCAGTAGGCCAGAGTACGAGTCTAAGACCTTAGCTATTAGGCCAGAGTAAGAGTTAAGACCTTAACCAGTAGGCCAGAGTAAAAGTTAAGACCTTAACCTGAAGGCCATAGTATGAGTCTAAGATCTTAGTTATTATGCCAGAGTAAGAGTTAAGACCTTAGCTATTAGGCCAGAGTAAGCGTTAAGACCTTAACCATTAGGCCAGTGCACGAGTCTAAGACCTTAGCTATTAGGCCAGAGTAAGAGTTAAGACCTTAGCTATTAGGCCAGAGTAAAAGTTAAGACCTTAACCAATAGGCCAGAGTACGAGTCTAAGACCATAGCTATTAGACCAGAGTAAGAGTTAAGACCTTAGCTATTAGACCAGAGTAAGAGTTAAGACCTTAGCTATTATGCCAGAGTAAGAGTTAAGTCCTTAACCATTAGGCCAGAGTACGAGTCTATGACCTTAGCTATTAGGCCAGAGTAAGAGTTAAGACCTTAACCAGTAGGCCAGAGTAAGAGTTAAGACCTTAACCATTAGGCCAGATTACGAGTCTAAGACCTTAGCTATTAGGCCAGAGTAAGAGTTAGGACCTTAGCTATTAGGCCAGAGTAAGAGTTAAGACCTTAACCAGTAGGCCAGAGTAAGAGTTAAGACCTTAACCATTAGGCCAGAGTACGAGTCTAAGACCTTAGCTATTAGGCCAGAGTAAGAGTTAAGACCTTAGCTATTAGGCCAGAGTAAGAGTTAAGACCTTAACCTGTAGGCCATAGTACGAGTCTAAGACCTTAGCTATTAGGCCAGAGTAAGAGTTAAGACCTTAACCATTAGGCCAGAGTACGAGTCTAAGAACTTAGCTATTAGGCCAGAGTAAGAGTTAAGACCTTAGCTATTAGGCCAGAGTAAGAGTTAAGACCTTAACCATTAGGCCAGAGTACGAGTCTAAGACCTTAGCTATTAGGCCAGAGTAAGAGTTAAGACCTTAGCTATTGGGCCAGAGTAAGAGTTAAGACCTTAACTATTAGGCCAGAGTACGAGTCTAAGACCTTAGCTATTAGGCCAGAGTAAGATTTAAGACCTTAGCTATTAGGCCAGAGTAATAGTTAACCCCTTAGCTATTAGGCCAGAGTAAGAGTTAAGACCTTAACCAGTAGGCCAGAGTAAGAGTTAAGACCTTAACCATTAGGCCAGAGTACGAGTCTAAGACCTTAGCTTTTAGGCCAGAGTAAAAGTTAAGACCTTAGCTATTAGGCCAGAGTAAGAGTTAAGACCTTAACCAGTAGGCCAGAGTACGAGTCTAAGACCTTAGCTATTGGACCAGAGTAAGAGTTAAGACCTTAACCAGTAGGCCAGAGTAAAAGTTAAGACCTTAACCTGAAGGCCATAGTATGAGTCTAAGATCTTAGTTATTATGCCAGAGTAAGAGTTAAGACCTTAGCTATTAGGCCAGAGTAAGAGTTAAGACCTTAACCATTAGGCCAGTGTACGAGTCTAAGACCTTAGCTATTAGGCCAGAGTAAGAGTTAAGACCTTAGCTATTAGGCCAGAGTAAGAGTTAAGACCTTAACCAATAGGCCAGAGTACGAGTCTAAGACCATAGCTATTAGACCAGAGTAAGAGTTAAGACCTTAGCTATTAGGGCAGAGTAAGAGTTAAGACCTTAGCTATTATGCCAGAGTAAGAGTTAAGTCCTTAACCATTAGGCCAGAGTACGAGTCTATAACCTTAGCTATTAGGCCAGAGTAAGAGTTAAGACCTTAACCATTAGGCCAGATTAAAAGTTAAGACCTTAACATGTAGGCCATAGTACGAGTCTAAGACGTTTGCTATTAGGCCAGAGTACGAGTTAAGACCTTAGCTATTAGGCCAGAGTAAGAGTTAAGACCTTAACCAGTAGGCCAGAGTCCGAGTCTAAGACCTTAGCTATAAGGCCAGAGTGAGAGTTAAGACCTTAACCAGTAGGCCAGAGTACAAGTCTAAGACCTTAGCTATTAGGCCAGAGTAAGAGTTAAGACCTTAACCATTAGGCCAGAGTACGAGTCTAAGACCTTAGCTATTAGGCCACAGTAAGAGTTACGACCTTAACCATTAGGCCAGAGTACGAGTCTAAGACCTTAACTATTAGGCCAGAGTAAGAGTTAAGACCTTAGCTATTAGGCCAGTGTAAGAGTTAAGACCATAACCAGTAGGCCAGAGTATGAGTCTAAGTCCTTAGCTTTTAGGCCAGAGTAAGAGTTAAGACCCTAACAATTAGGCCAGAGTACGAGTCTAGGACCTTAGCTATTAGGCCAGAGTAAGAGTTAAAACCTTAACCAGTAGGCCAGAGTACGAGTCTAAGACCTTAGCTATTAGGCCAGAGTAAGTGTTACGACCTTAACCATTAGGCCAGAGTACGAGTCTAAGACCTTAACTATTAGGCCAGAGTAAGAGTTAAGACCTTAGCTATTAGGCCAGAGTAAGAGTTAAGACCTTAACCATTAGGCCAGAGTACGAGTCTAAGACCATAGCTATTAGGCCAGAGTAAGAGTTAAGACCTTAGCTATTAGGCCAGAGTAAGATTTAAGACCTTAGCATTTAGGCCAGAGTAAGAGTAAAGACCTTAACCAGTAGGCCAGAGTAAGAGTTAAGACCTTAACCAGTAGGCCAGAGTAAGTGTTAAGACCTTAACCATTAGGCCAGAGTACGAGTCTAAGACCTTAGCTATTAGGCCAGAGTAAGAGTTAAGACCTTAACCAGTAGGCCAGAGTAAGAGTTAAGACCTTAACCAGTAGGCCAGAGTACGAGTCTAAGACCTTAGCTATTAGGCCAGAGTACGAGTCTAAGACCTTAGCTATTAGGCCAGAGTAAGAGTTAAGACCTTAACCATTAGGCCAGAGTACGAATCTAAGACCTTAGCTATTAGGCCAGAGTAAGAGTTAAGACCTTAGCTATTAGGCCAGAGTAAGAGTTAAGACCTTAACCAGTAGGCCAGAGTACGAGTCTAAGACCTTAGCTATTAGGCCAGCGTAAGAGTTAAGACCTTAACTAGTAGGCCAGAGTAAGAGTTAAGACCTTAACCTGTAGGCCATAGTACGAGTCTAAGACCTTAGCTATTAGGCCACAGAAAGAGTTAAGACCTTAGCTTTTAGGCCAGAGTAAGAGTTAAGACCTTAACCAGTAGGCCAGAGTACGAGTCTAAGACCTTAGCTATTAGGCCAGCGTAAGAGTTAAGACCTTAACCAGTAGGCCAGATTAAAAGTTAAGACCTTAACATGTAGGCCATAGTACGAGTCTAAGACGTTTGCTATTAGGCCAGAGTACTAGTTAAGACCTTAGCTATTAGGCCAGAGTAAGAGTTAAGACCTTAACCATTAGGCCAGAGTACGAGTCTAAGACCTTAGCTGTTAGGCCAGAGTAAGAGTTGAGACCTTAGCTATTAGGCCAGAGTAAGAGTTAAAACCTTAACCAGTAGGCCAGAGTAAGAGTTAAGACCTTAACCATTAGGCCAGAGTACGAGTCTAAGACCTTAGCTATTTGCCATAGTAAGAGTTAAGACCTTAACAAGTAGGCCAGAGTAAAAGTTAAGACCTTAACCTGTAGGCCATAGTACGAGTCTAAGACCTTAGCTATTAGGCCAGAGTAAGAGTTAAGACCTTAACCATTAGGCCAGAGTACGAGTCTAAGACCTTAGCTATTAGGCCAGAGTAAGAGTTAAGACCTTAACCATTAGGCCAGAGTATGAGTCTAAGACCTTAGCTATTAGGCCAGAGTAAGAGTTAAGACCTTAACCAGTAGGCCAGAGTAAGAGTTAAGAGCTTAACCTGTAGGCCATAGTACGAGTCTAAGACCTTAGCTATTAGGCCAGAGTAAGAGTTAAGACCTTAGCTATTAGGCCAGAGTAAGAGTTAAGACCCTAACCATTAGACGAGAGTACGAGTCAAAGACCTTAGCTATTAGGCCAGAGTAAAAGTTAAGACCTTAGCTATTAGGCCACAGTAAGAGCTAAGACCTTAACCAGTAGGCCAGAGTAAGAGTTAAGACCTTAACCATTAGGCCAGAGTATGAGTCTAAGACCTTAGCTATTAGGCCAGAGTAAAAGTTAAGATCTTAACCATTAGGCCAGAGTACGAGTCTAAGACCTTAGCTATTAGGCCAGAGTAAGAGTTAAGACCTTAGCTATTAGACCAGAGTAAGAGTTAAGACCTTAGATATTAGGCCAGAGTAAGAGTTAAGACCATAACCAGTAGGCCAGAGTAAGAGTTAAGACCTTAACCAGTAGGCCAGAGTACGAGTCTAAGACCTTAGCTATTAGGCCAGTGTAAGAGTTAAGACCTTAACCATTAGGCCAGAGTATGAGTCTAAGACCTTAGCTATTAGGCCAGAGTAAGAGTTAAGACCTTAGCTATTAGGCCAGAGTAAGAGTTAAGACCTTAACCATTAGGCCAGAGTACGAGTCTAAGACCTTAGCTATTAGGCCAGAGTAAGAGTTAAGACCTTAACCTGTAGGCCATAGTACGAGTCTAAGACCTTAGCTATTAGGCCAGAGTAAGAGTTAAGACCTTAACCATTAGGCCAGAGTACGAGTCTAAGACCTTAGCTATTAGGCCAGAGTAAGAGTTAAGACCTTAGCTATTAGGCCAGAGTAAGAGTTAAGACCTTAACCATTAGGCCAGAGTACGAGTCTAAGACCTTAGCTATTAGGCCAGAGTAAGAGTTAAGACCTTAGCTATTGGGCCAGAGTAAGAGTTAAGACCTTAACTATTAGGCCAGAGTACGAGTCTAAGACCTTAGCTATTAGGCCAGAGTAAGATTTAAGACCTTAGCTATTAGGCCAGAGTAATAGCTAACCCCTTAGCTATTAGGCCAGAGTAAGAGTTAAGACCTTAACCAGTAGGCCAGAGTAAGAGTTAAGACCTTAACCATTAGGCCAGAGTACGAGTCTAAGACCTTAGCTATTAGGCCAGAGTAAGAGTTAAGACCTTAGCTATTAGGCCAGAGTAAGAGTTAAGACCTTAACCAGTAGGCCAGAGTACGAGTCTAAGACCTTAGCTATTAGGCCAGAGTAAGAGTTAAGACCTTAACCAGTAGGCCAGAGTAAAAGTTAAGACCTTAACCTGAAGGCCATAGTATGAGTCTAAGATCTTAGTTATTATGCCAGAGTAAGAGTTAAGACCTTAGCTATTAGGCCAGAGTAAGCGTTAAGACCTTAACCATTAGGCCAGTGCACGAGTCTAAGACCTTAGCTATTAGGCCAGAGTAAGAGTTAAGACCTTAGCTATTAGGCCAGAGTAAGAGTTAAGACCTTAACCAATAGGCCAGAGTACGAGTCTAAGACCATAGCTATTAGACCAGAATAAGAGTTAAGACCTTAGCTATTAGGCCAGAGTAAGAGTTAAGACCTTAGCTATTATGCCAGAGTAAGAGTTAAGTCCTTAACCATTAGGCCAGAGTACGAGTCTATGACCTTAGCTATTAGGCCAGAGTAAGAGTTAAGACCTTAACCAGTAGGCCAGAGTAAGAGTTAAGACCTTAACCAGTAGGCCAGAGTAAGAGTTAAGACCTTAACCTGTAGGCCATAGTACGAGTGTAAGACCTTAGCTATTAGGCCAGAGTAAGGGTTAAGACCTAGCTATTAGGCCAGAGTAAGAGTTAAGACCTTAACCATTAGGCCAGAGTACGAGTCTAAGACCTTAGCTATAAGGCCAGAGTAAGAGTTAAGACCTTAGCTATTAGGCCAGAGTAAGAGTTAAGACCTTAACCAGTAGGCCAGAGTCCGAGTCTAAGACCTTAGCTGTAAGGCCAGAGTGAGAGTTAAGACCTTAACCAGTAGGCCAGAGTACAAGTCTAAGACCTTAGCTATTAGGCCAGTGTAAGAGTTAAGACCATAACCAGTAGGCCAGAGTATGAGTCTAAGTCCTCAGCTTTTAGGCCAGAGTAAGAGTTAAGACCCTAACAATTAGGCCAGAGTACGAGTCTAGGACCTTAGCTATTGGGCCAGAGTAAGAGTTAAAACCTTAACCAATAGGCCAGAGTACGAGTCTAAGACCATAGCTATTAGACCAGAGTAAGAGTTAAGACCTTAGCTATTAGGGCAGAGTAAGAGTTAAGACCTTAGCTATTATGCCAGAGTAAGAGTTAAGTCCTTAACCATTAGGCCAGAGTACGAGTCTATGACCTTAGCTATTAGGCCAGAGTAAGAGTTAAGACCTTAACCAGTAGGCCAGAGTAAGAGTTAAGACCTTAACCATTAGGCCAGATTACGAGTCTAAGACCTTATCTATTTGGCCAGAGTAAGAGTTAAGACCTTAGCTATTAGGCCAGAGTAAGAGTTAAGACCTTAACCAGTAGGCCAGAGTAAGAGTTAAGACCTTAAACTATAGGCCATAGTACGAGTGTAAGACCTTAGCTATTAGGCCAGAGTAAGAGTTAAGACCTAGCTATTAGGCCAGAGTAAGAGTTAAGACCTTAACCATTAGGCCAGAGTACGAGTCTAAGACCTTAGCTATAAGGCCAGAGTAAGAGTTAAGACCTTAGCTATTAGGCCAGAGTAAGAGTTAAGACCTTAACCAGTAGGCCAGAGTCCGAGTCTAAGACCTTAGCTATAAGGCCAGAGTGAGAGTTAAGACCTTAACCAGTAGGCCAGAGTACAAGTCTAAGACCTTAGCTATTAGGCCAGAGTAAGAGTTAAGACCTTAACCATTAGGCCAGAGTACGAGTCTAAGACCTTAGCTATTAGGCCACAGTAAGAGTTACGACCTTAACCATTAGGCCAGAGTACGAGTCTAAGACCTTAACTATTAGGCCAGAGTAAGAGTTAAGACCTTAGCTATTAGGCCAGTGTAAGAGTTAAGACCATAACCAGTAGGCCAGAGTATGAGTCTAAGTCCTTAGCTTTTAGGCCAGAGTAAGAGTTAAGACCCTAACAATTAGGCCAGAGTACGAGTCTAGGACCTTAGCTATTAGGCCAGAGTAAGAGTTAAAACCTTAACCAGTAGGCCAGAGTACGAGTCTAAGACCTTAGCTATTAGGCCAGAGTAAGTGTTACGACCTTAACCATTAGGCCAGAGTACGAGTCTAAGACCTTAACTATTAGGCCAGAGTAAGAGTTAAGACCTTAGCTATTAGGCCAGAGTAAGAGTTAAGACCTTAACCATTAGGCCAGAGTACGAGTCTAAGACCATAGCTATTAGGCCAGAGTAAGAGTTAAGACCTTAGCTATTAGGCCAGAGTAAGATTTAAGACCTTAGCATTTAGGCCAGAGTAAGAGTAAAGACCTTAACCAGTAGGCCAGAGTAAGAGTTAATACCTTAACCAGTAGGCCAGAGTAAGTGTTAAGACCTTAACCATTAGGCCAGAGTACGAGTCTAAGACCTTAGCTATTAGGCCAGAGTAAGAGTTAAGACCTTAACCAGTAGGCCAGAGTAAGAGTTAAGACCTTAACCAGTAGGCCAGAGTACGAGTCTAAGACCTTAGCTATTAGGCCAGAGTACGAGTCTAAGACCTTAGCTATTAGGCCAGAGTAAGAGTTAAGACCTTAACCAGTAGGCCAGAGTCCGAGTCTAAGACCTTAGCTGTAAGGCCAGAGTGAGAGTTAAGACCTTAACCAGTAGGCCAGAGTACAAGTCTAAGACCTTAGCTATTAGGCCAGTGTAAGAGTTAAGACCATAACCAGTAGGCCAGAGTATGAGTCTAAGTCCTTAGCTTTTAGGCCAGAGTAAGAGTTAAGACCCTAACAATTAGGCCAGAGTACGAGTCTAGGACCTTAGCTATTGGGCCAGAGTAAGAGTTAAAACCTTAACCAATAGGCCAGAGTACGAGTCTAAGACCATAGCTATTAGACCAGAGTAAGAGTTAAGACCTTAGCTATTAGGGCAGAGTAAGAGTTAAGACCTTAGCTATTATGCCAGAGTAAGAGTTAAGTCCTTAACCATTAGGCCAGAGTACGAGTCTATGACCTTAGCTATTAGGCCAGAGTAAGAGTTAAGACCTTAACCAGTAGGCCAGCGTAAGAGTTAAGACCTTAACCATTAGGCCAGATTACGAGTCTAAGACCTTATCTATTTGGCCAGAGTAAGAGTTAAGACCTTAGCTATTAGGCCAGAGTAAGAGTTAAGACCTTAACCAGTAGGCCAGAGTAAGAGTTAAGACCTTAAACTATAGGCCATAGTACGAGTGTAAGACCTTAGCTATTAGGCCAGAGTAAGAGTTAAGACCTAGCTATTAGGCCAGAGTAAGAGTTAAGACCTTAACCATTAGGCCAGAGTACGAGTCTAAGACCTTAGCTATAAGGCCAGAGTAAGAGTTAAGACCTTACCTATTAGGCCAGAGTAAGAGTTAAGACCTTAACCAGTAGGCCAGAGTCCGAGTCTAAGACCTTAGCTATAAGGCCAGAGTGAGAGTTAAGACCTTAACCAGTAGGCCAGAGTACAAGTCTAAGACCTTAGCTATTAGGCCAGAGTAAGAGTTAAGACCTTAACCATTAGGCCAGAGTACGAGTCTAAGACCTTAGCTATTAGGCCACAGTAAGAGTTACGACCTTAACCATTAGGCCAGAGTACGAGTCTAAGACCTTAACTATTAGGCCAGAGTAAGAGTTAAGACCTTAGCTATTAGGCCAGTGTAAGAGTTAAGACCATAACCAGTAGGCCAGAGTATGAGTCTAAGTCCTTAGCTTTTAGGCCAGAGTAAGAGTTAAGACCCTAACAATTAGGCCAGAGTACGAGTCTAGGACCTTAGCTATTAGGCCAGAGTAAGAGTTAAAACCTTAACCAGTAGGCCAGAGTACGAGTCTAAGACCTTAGCTATTAGGCCAGAGTAAGTGTTACGACCTTAACCATTAGGCCAGAGTACGAGTCTAAGACCTTAACTATTAGGCCAGAGTAAGAGTTAAGACCTTAGCTATTAGGCCAGAGTAAGAGTTAAGACCTTAACCATTAGGCCAGAGTACGAGTCTAAGACCATAGCTATTAGGCCAGAGTAAGAGTTAAGACCTTAGCTATTAGGCCAGAGTAAGATTTAAGACCTTAGCATTTAGGCCAGAGTAAGAGTAAAGACCTTAACCAGTAGGCCAGAGTAAGAGTTAAGACCTTAACCAGTAGGCCAGAGTAAGTGTTAAGACCTTAACCATTAGGCCAGAGTACGAGTCTAAGACCTTAGCTATTAGGCCAGAGTAAGAGTTAAGACCTTAACCAGTAGGCCAGAGTAAGAGTTAAGACCTTAACCAGTAGGCCAGAGTACGAGTCTAAGACCTTAGCTATTAGGCCAGAGTACGAGTCTAAGACCTTAGCTATTAGGCCAGAGTAAGAGTTAAGACCTTAACCATTAGGCCAGAGTACGAATCTAAGACCTTAGCTATTAGGCCAGAGTAAGAGTTAAGACCTTAGCTATTAGGCCAGAGTAAGAGTTAAGACCTTAACCAGTAGGCCAGAGTACGAGTCTAAGACCTTAGCTATTAGGCCAGCGTAAGAGTTAAGACCTTAACTAGTAGGCCAGAGTAAGAGTTAAGACCTTAACCTGTAGGCCATAGTACGAGTCTAAGACCTTAGCTAATAGGCCACAGAAAGAGTTAAGACCTTAGCTTTTAGGCCAGAGTAAGAGTTAAGACCTTAACCAGTAGGCCAGAGTACGAGTCTAAGACCTTAGCTATTAGGCCAGCATAAGAGTTAAGACCTTAACCAGTAGGCCAGATTAAAAGTTAAGACCTTAACATGTAGGCCATAGTACGAGTCTAAGACGTTTGCTATTAGGCCAGAGTACTAGTTAAGACCTTAGCTATTAGGCCAGAGTAAGAGTTAAGACCTTAACCATTAGGCCAGAGTATGAGTCTAAGACCTTAGCTGTTAGGCCAGAGTAAGAGTTGAGACCTTAGCTATTAGGCCAGAGTAAGAGTTAAAACCTTAACCAGTAGGCCAGAGTAAGAGTTAAGACCTTAACCATTAGGCCAGAGTACGAGTCTAAGACCTTAGCTATTTGCCATAGTAGGAGTTAAGACCTTAACAAGTAGGCCAGAGTAAAAGTTAAGACCTTAACCTGTAGGCCATAGTACGAGTCTAAGACCTTAGCTATTAGGCCAGAGTAAGAGTTAAGACCTTAACCATTAGGCCAGAGTACGAGTCTAAGACCTTAGCTATTAGGCCAGAGTAAGAGTTAAGACCTTAACCATTAGGCCAGAGTATGAGTCTAAGACCTTAGCTATTAGGCCAGAGTAAGAGTTAAGACCTTAACCAGTAGGCCAGAGTAAGAGTTAAGAGCTTAACCTGTAGGCCATAGTACGAGTCTAAGACCTTAGCTATTAGGCCAGAGTAAGAGTTAAGACCTTAGCTATTAGGCCAGAGTAAGAGTTAAGACCCTAACCATTAGACGAGAGTACGTGTCAAAGACCTTAGCTATTAGGCCAGAGTAAAAGTTAAGACCTTAGCTATTAGGCCACAGTAAGAGCTAAGACCTTAACCAGTAGGCCAGAGTAAGAGTTAAGACCTTAACCATTAGGCCAGAGTACGAGTCTAAGACCTTAGCTATTAGGCCAGAGTAAAAGTTAAGACCTTAACCATTAGGCCAGAGTACGAGTCTAAGACCTTAGCTATTAGGCCAGAGTAAGAGTTAAGACCTTAGCTATTAGTCCAGAGTAAGAGTTAAGACCTTAGATATTAGGCCAGAGTAAGAGTTAAGACCATAACCAGTAGGCCAGAGTAAGAGTTAAGACCTTAACCAGTAGGCCAGAGTACGAGTCTAAGACCTTAGCTATTAGGCCAGTGTAAGAGTTAAGACCTTAACCATTAGGCCAGAGTACGAGTCTAAGACCTTAGCTATTAGGCCAGAGTAAGAGTTAAGACCTTAACCAGTAGGCCAGAGTAAGAGTTAAGACCTTAACCATTAGGCCAGAGTACGAGTCTAAGACCTTAGCTATTAGGCCAGAGTAAGAGTTAAGACCTTAACCTGTAGGCCATAGTACGAGTCTAAGACCTTAGCTATTAGGCCAGAGTAAGAGTTAAGACCTTAACCATTAGGCCAGAGTACGAGTCTAAGACCTTAGCTATTAGGCCAGAGTAAGAGTTAAGACCTTAGCTATTAGGCCAGAGTAAGAGTTAAGACCTTAACCATTAGGCCAGAGTACGAGTCTAAGACCTTAGCTATTAGGCCAGAGTAAGAGTTAAGACCTTAGCTATTGGGCCAGAGTAAGAGTTAAGACCTTAACTATTAGGCCAGAGTACGAGTCTAAGACCTTAGCTATTAGGCCAGAGTAAGATTTAAGACCTTAGCTATTAGGCCAGAGTAATAGCTAACCCCTTAGCTATTAGGCCAGAGTAAGAGTTAAGACCTTAACCATTAGGCCAGAGTACGAGTCTAAGACCTTAGCTATTAGGCCAGAGTAAGAGTTAAGACCTTAGCTATTAGGCCAGAGTAAGAGTTAAGACCTTAACCAGTAGGCCAGAGTACGAATCTAAGACCTTAGCTATTAGGCCAGAGTAAGACTTAAGACCTTAACCAGTAGGCCAGAGTAAAAGTTAAGACCTTAACCTGAAGGCCATAGTATGAGTCTAAGATCTTAGTTATTATGCCAGAGTAAGAGTTAAGACCTTAGCTATTAGGCCAGAGTAAGCGTTAAGACCTTAACCATTAGGCCAGTGCACGAGTCTAAGACCTTAGCTATTAGGCCAGAGTAAGAGTTAAGACCTTAGCTATTAGGCCAGAGTAAGAGTTAAGACCTTAACCAATAGGCCAGAGTACGAGTCTAAGACCATAGCTATTAGACCAGAGTAAGAGTTAAGACCTTAGCTATTAGGCCAGAGTAAGAGTTAAGACCTTAGCTATTATGCCAGAGTAAGAGTTAAGTCCTTAACCATTAGGCCAGAGTACGAGTCTATGACCTTAGCTATTAGGCCAGAGTAAGAGTTAAGACCTTAACCAGTAGGCCAGAGTAAGAGTTAAGACCTTAACCATTAGGCCAGATTACGAGTCTAAGACCTTAGCTATTAGGCCAGAGTAAGAGTTAAGACCTTAGCTATTAGGCCAGAGTAAGAGTTAAGACCTTAACCAGTAGGCCAGAGTAAGAGTTAAGACCTTAACCTGTAGGCCATAGTACGAGTGTAAGACCTTAGCTATTAGGCCAGAGTAAGGGTTAAGACCTAGCTATTAGGCCAGAGTAAGAGTTAAGACCTTAACCATTAGGCCAGAGTACGAGTCTAAGACCTTAGCTATAAGGCCAGAGTAAGAGTTAAGACCTTAGCTATTAGGCCAGAGTAAGAGTTAAGACCTTAACCAGTAGGCCAGAGTTCGAGTCTAAGACCTTAGCTGTAAGGCCAGAGTGAGAGTTAAGACCTTAACCAGTAGGCCAGAGTACAAGTCTAAGACCTTAGCTATTAGGCCAGTGTAAGAGTTAAGACCATAACCAGTAGGCCAGAGTATGAGTCTAAGTCCTTAGCTTTTAGGCCAGAGTAAGAGTTAAGACCCTAACAATTAGGCCAGAGTACGAGTCTAGGACCTTAGCTATTAGGCCAGAGTAAGAGTTAAAACCTTAACCAGTAGGCCAGAGTACGAGTCTAAGACCTTAGCTATTAGGCCAGAGTAAGTGTTACGACCTTAACCATTAGGCCAGAGTATGAGTCTAAGACCTTAACTATTAGGCCAGAGTAAGAGTTAAGACCTTAGCTATTAGGCCAGAGTAAGAGTTAAGACCTTAACCATTAGGCCAGAGTACGAGTCTAAGACCATAGCTATTAGGCCAGAGTAAGAGTTAAGACCTTAGCTATTAGGCCAGAGTAAGATTTAAGACCTTAGCATTTAGGGCAGAGTAAGAGTAAAGACCTTAACCAGTAGGCCAGAGTAAGAGTTAAGACCTTAACCAGTAGGCCAGAGTAAGTGTTAAGACCTTAACCATTAGGCCAGAGTACGAGTCTAAGACCTTAGCTATTAGGCCAGAGTAAGAGTTAAGACCTTAACCAGTAGGCCAGAGTAAGAGTTAAGACCTTAACCAGTAGGCCAGAGTACGAGTCTAAGACCTTAGCTATTAGGCCAGAGTACGAGTATAAGACCTTAGCTATTAGGCCAGAGTAAGAGTTAAGACCTTAACCATTAGGCCAGAGTACGAATCTAAGACCTTAGCTATTAGGCCAGAGTAAGAGTTAAGACCTTAGCTATTAGGCCAGAGTAAGAGTTAAGACCTTAACCAGTAGGCCAGAGTACGAGTCTAAGACCTTAGCTATTAGGCCAGCGTAAGAGTTAAGACCTTAACTAGTAGGCCAGAGTAAGAGTTAAGACCTTAACCTGTAGGCCATAGTACGAGTCTAAGACCTTAGCTATTAGGCCACAGAAAGAGTTAAGACCTTAGCTTTTAGGCCAGAGTAAGAGTTAAGACCTTAACCAGTAGGCCAGAGTACGAGTCTAAGACCTTAGCTATTAGGCCAGCGTAAGAGTTAAGACCTTAACCAGTAGGCCAGATTAAAAGTTAAGACCTTAACATGTAGGCCATAGTACGAGTCTAAGACGTTTGCTATTAGGCCAGAGTACGAGTTAAGACCTTAGCTATTAGGCCAGAGTAAGAGTTAAGACCTTAACCATTAGGCCAGAGTACGAGTCTAAGACCTTAGCTGTTAGGCCAGAGTAAGAGTTGAGACCTTAGCTATTAGGCCAGAGTAAGAGTTAAAACCTTAACCAGTAGGCCAGAGTAAGAGTTAAGACCTTAACCATTAGGCCAGAGTACGAGTCTAAGACCTTAGCTATTTGCCATAGTAAGAGTTAAGACCTTAACAAGTAGGCCAGAGTAAAAGTTAAGACCTTAACCTGTAGGCCATAGTAGGAGTCTAAGACCTTAGCTATTAGGCCAGAGTAAGAGTTAAGACCTTAACCATTAGGCCAGAGTACGAGTCTAAGACCTTACCTATTAGGCCAGAGTAAGAGTTAAGACCTTAACCATTAGGCCAGAGTATGAGTCTAAGACCTTAGCTATTAGGCCAGAGTAAGAGTTAAGACCTTAACCAGTAGGCCAGAGTAAGAGTTAAGACCTTAACCTGTAGGCCATAGTACAAGTCTAAGACCTTAGCTATTAGGCCAGAGTAAGAGTTAAGACCTTAGCTATTAGGCCAGAGTAAGAGTTAAGACCCTAACCATTAGACGAGAGTACGAGTCAAAGACCTTAGCTATTAGGCCAGAGTAAAAGTTAAGACCTTAGCTATTAGGCCACAGTAAGAGCTAAGACCTTAACCAGTAGGCCAGAGTACGAGTCTAAGACCTTAGCTATTAGGCCAGAGTAAGAGTTAAGACCTTAACCATTAGGCCAGAGTACGAGTCTAAGACCTTAGCTATTAGGCCAGAGTAAGAGTTAAGACCTTAGCTATTAGACCAGAGTAAGAGTTAAGACCTTAGATATTAGGCCAGAGTAAGAGTTAAGACCTTAACCAGTAGGCCAGAGTAAGAGTTAAGACCTTAACCAGTAGGCCAGAATACGAGTCTAAGACCTTAGCTATTAGGCCAGAGTAAGAGTTAAGACCTTAACCAGTAGGCCAGAGTAAGAGTTAAGACCTTAACCATTAGGCCAGAGTACGAGTCTAAGACCTTAGCTATTAGGCCAGAGTAAGAGTTAAGACCTTAGCTATTAGGCCAGAGTAAGAGTTAAGACCTTAACCTGTAGGCCATAGTACGAGTCTAAGACCTTAGCTATTAGGCCAGAGTAAGAGTTAAGACCTTAACCATTAGGCCAGAGTACGAGTCTAAGACCTTAGCTATTAGGCCAGAGTAAGAGTTAAGACCTTAGCTATTAGGCCAGAGTAAGAGTTAAGACCTTAACCATTAGGCCAGAGTACGAGTCTAAGACCTTAGCTATTAGGCCAGAGTAAGAGTTAAGACCTTAGCTATTGGGCCAGAGTAAGAGTTAAGACCTTAACTATTAGGCCAGAGTACGAGTCTAAGACCTTAGCTATTAGGCCAGAGTAAGATTTAAGACCTTAGCTATTAGGCCAGAGTAATAGTTAACCCCTTAGCTATTAGGCCAGAGTAAGAGTTAAGACCTTAACCAGTAGGCCATATTAAGAGTTAAGACCTTAACCATTAGGCCAGAGTACGAGTCTAAGACCTTAGCTATTAGGCCAGAGTAAGAGTTAAGACCTTAGCTATTAGGCCAGAGTAAGAGTTAAGACCTTAACCAGTAGGCCAGAGTACGAGTCTAAGACCTTAGCTATTAGGCCAGAGTAAGAGTTAAGACCTTAACCAGTAGGCCAGAGTAAAAGTTAAGACCTTAACCTGAAGGCCATAGTATGAGTCTAAGATCTTAGTTATTAGGCCAGAGTAAGAGTTAAGACCTTAGCTATTAGGCCAGAGTAAGAGTTAAGACCTTAACCATTAGGCCAGTGTACGAGTCTAAGACCTTAGCTATTAGGCCAGAGTAAGAGTTAAGACCTTAGCTATTAGGCCAGAGTAAGAGTTAAGACCTTAACCAATAGGCCAGAGTACGAGTCTAAGACCATAGCTATTAGGCCAGAGTAAGAGTTAAGACCTTAGCTATTAGGCCAGAGTAAGAGTTAAGACCTTAGCTATTAGGCCAGAGTAAGAGTTAAGTCCTTAACCATTAGGCCAGAGTACGAGTCTATGACCTTAGCTATTAGGCCAGAGTAAGAGTTAAGACCTTAACCAGTAGGCCAGAGTAAGAGTTAAGACCTTAACCATTAGGCCAGATTACGAGTCTAAGACCTTAGCTATTAGGCCAGAGTAAGAGTTAAGACCTTAGCTATTAGGCCAGAGTAAGAGTTAAGACCTTAACCAGTAGGCCAGAGTAAGAGTTAAGACCTTAACCTGTAGGCCATAGTACGAGTCTAAGACCTTAGCTATTAGGCCAGAGTAAGAGTTAAGACCTTAGCTATTAGTCCAGAGTAAGAGTTAAGACCCTAACCATTAGACAAGAGTACGAGTCAAAGACCTTAGCTATTAGGCCAGAGTAAAAGTTAAGACCTTAGCTATTAGGCCACAGTAAGAGCTAAGACCTTAACCAGTAGGCCAGAGTACGAGTCTAAGACCTTAGCTATTAGGCCAGAGTAAGAGTTAAGACCTTAACCATTAGGCCAGAGTACGAGTCTAAGACCTTAGCTATTAGGCCAGAGTAAGAGTTAAGACCTTAGCTATTAGACCAGAGTAAGAGTTAAGACCTTAGATATTAGGCCAGAGTAAGAGTTAAGACCTTAACCAGTAGGCCAGAGTAAGAGTTAAGACCTTAACCAGTAGGCCAGAATACGAGTCTAAGACCTTAGCTATTAGGCCAGAGTAAGAGTTAAGACCTTAACCAGTAGGCCAGAGTAAGAGTTAAGACCTTAACCATTAGGCCAGAGTACGAGTCTAAGACCTTAGCTATTAGGCCAGAGTAAGAGTTAAGACCTTAGCTATTAGGCCAGAGTAAGAGTTAAGACCTTAACCTGTAGGCCATAGTACGAGTCTAAGACCTTAGCTATTAGGCCAGAGTAAGAGTTAAGACCTTAACCATTAGGCCAGAGTACGAGTCTAAGACCTTAGCTATTAGGCCAGAGTAAGAGTTAAGACCTTAGCTATTAGGCCAGAGTAAGAGTTAAGACCTTAACCATTAGGCCAGAGTACGAGTCTAAGACCTTAGCTATTAGGCCAGAGTAAGAGTTAAGACCTTAGCTATTGGGCCAGAGTAAGAGTTAAGACCTTAACTATTAGGCCAGAGTACGAGTCTAAGACCTTAGCTATTAGGCCAGAGTAAGATTTAAGACCTTAGCTATTAGGCCAGAGTAATAGTTAACCCCTTAGCTATTAGGCCAGAGTAAGAGTTAAGACCTTAACCAGTAGGCCATATTAAGAGTTAAGACCTTAACCATTAGGCCAGAGTACGAGTCTAAGACCTTAGCTATTAGGCCAGAGTAAGAGTTAAGACCTTAGCTATTAGGCCAGAGTAAGAGTTAAGACCTTAACCAGTAGGCCAGAGTACGAGTCTAAGACCTTAGCTATTAGGCCAGAGTAAGAGTTAAGACCTTAACCAGTAGGCCAGAGTAAAAGTTAAGACCTTAACCTGAAGGCCATAGTATGAGTCTAAGATCTTAGTTATTAGGCCAGAGTAAGAGTTAAGACCTTAGCTATTAGGCCAGAGTAAGAGTTAAGACCTTAACCATTAGGCCAGTGTACGAGTCTAAGACCTTAGCTATTAGGCCAGAGTAAGAGTTAAGACCTTAGCTATTAGGCCAGAGTAAGAGTTAAGACCTTAACCAATAGGCCAGAGTACGAGTCTAAGACCATAGCTATTAGGCCAGAGTAAGAGTTAAGACCTTAGCTATTAGGCCAGAGTAAGAGTTAAGACCTTAGCTATTAGGCCAGAGTAAGAGTTAAGTCCTTAACCATTAGGCCAGAGTACGAGTCTATGACCTTAGCTATTAGGCCAGAGTAAGAGTTAAGACCTTAACCAGTAGGCCAGAGTAAGAGTTAAGACCTTAACCATTAGGCCAGATTACGAGTCTAAGACCTTAGCTATTAGGCCAGAGTAAGAGTTAAGACCTTAGCTATTAGGCCAGAGTAAGAGTTAAGACCTTAACCAGTAGGCCAGAGTAAGAGTTAAGACCTTAACCTGTAGGCCATAGTACGAGTGTAAGACCTTAGCTATTAGGCCAGAGTAAGAGTTAAGACCTAGCTATTAGGCCAGAGTAAGAGTTAAGACCTTAACCATTAGGCCAGAGTACGAGTCTAAGACCTTAGCTATAAGGCCAGAGTAAGAGTTAAGACCTTAGCTATTAGGCCAGAGTAAGAGTTAAGACCTTAACCAGTAGGCCAGAGTCCGAGTCTAAGACCTTAGCTATTAGGCCAGAGTGAGAGTTAAGACCTTAACCAGTAGGCCAGAGTACAAGTCTAATACCTTAGCTATTAGGCCAGAGTAAGAGTTAAGACCTTAACCATTAGGCCAGAGTACGAGTCTAAGACCTTAGCTATTTGCCATAGTAAGAGTTAAGACCTTAACAAGTAGGCCAGAGTAAAAGTTAAGACCTTAACCTGTAGGCCATAGTACGAGTCTAAGACCTTAGCTATTAGGCCAGAGTAAGAGTTAAGACCTTAACCATTAGGCCAGAGTACGAGTCTAAGACCTTACCTATTAGGCCAGAGTAAGAGTTAAGACCTTAACCATTAGGCCAGAGTATGAGTCTAAGACCTTAGCTATTAGGCCAGAGTAAGAGTTAAGACCTTAACCAGTAGGCCAGAGTAAGAGTTAAGACCTTAACCTGTAGGCCATAGTACGAGTCTAAGACCTTAGCTATTAGGCCAGAGTAAGAGTTAAGACCTTAGCTATTAGGCCAGAGTAAGAGTTAAGACCCTAACCATTAGACGAGAGTACGAGTCAAAGACCTTAGCTATTAGGCCAGAGTAAAAGTTAAGACCTTAGCTATTAGGCCACAGTAAGAGCTAAGACCTTAACCAGTAGGCCAGAGTACGAGTCTAAGACCTTAGCTATTAGGCCAGAGTAAGAGTTAAGACCTTAACCATTAGGCCAGAGTACGAGTCTAAGACCTTAGCTATTAGGCCAGAGTAAGAGTTAAGACCTTAGCTATTAGACCAGAGTAAGAGTTAAGACCTTAGATATTAGGCCAGAGTAAGAGTTAAGACCTTAACCAGTAGGCCAGAGTAAGAGTTAAGACCTTAACCAGTAGGCCAGAATACGAGTCTAAGACCTTAGCTATTAGGCCAGAGTAAGAGTTAAGACCTTAACCAGTAGGCCAGAGTAAGAGTTAAGACCTTAACCATTAGGCCAGAGTACGAGTCTAAGACCTTAGCTATTAGGCCAGAGTAAGAGTTAAGACCTTAGCTATTAGGCCAGAGTAAGAGTTAAGACCTTAACCTGTAGGCCATAGTACGAGTCTAAGACCTTAGCTATTAGGCCAGAGTAAGAGTTAAGACCTTAACCATTAGGCCAGAGTACGAGTCTAAGACCTTAGCTATTAGGCCAGAGTAAGAGTTAAGACCTTAGCTATTAGGCCAGAGTAAGAGTTAAGACCTTAACCATTAGGCCAGAGTACGAGTCTAAGACCTTAGCTATTAGGCCAGAGTAAGAGTTAAGACCTTAGCTATTGGGCCAGAGTAAGAGTTAAGACCTTAACTATTAGGCCAGAGTACGAGTCTAAGACCTTAGCTATTAGGCCAGAGTAAGATTTAAGACCTTAGCTATTAGGCCAGAGTAATAGTTAACCCCTTAGCTATTAGGCCAGAGTAAGAGTTAAGACCTTAACCAGTAGGCCATATTAAGAGTTAAGACCTTAACCATTAGGCCAGAGTACGAGTCTAAGACCTTAGCTATTAGGCCAGAGTAAGAGTTAAGACCTTAGCTATTAGGCCAGAGTAAGAGTTAAGACCTTAACCAGTAGGCCAGAGTACGAGTCTAAGACCTTAGCTATTAGGCCAGAGTAAGAGTTAAGACATTAACCAGTAGGCCAGAGTAAAAGTTAAGACCTTAACCTGAAGGCCATAGTATGAGTCTAAGATCTTAGTTATTAGGCCAGAGTAAGAGTTAAGACCTTAGCTATTATGCCAGAGTAAGAGTTAAGACCTTAACCATTAGGCCAGTGTACGAGTCTAAGACCTTAGCTATTAGGCCAGAGTAAGAGTTAAGACCTTAGCTATTAGGCCAGAGTAAGAGTTAAGACCTTAACCAATAGGCCAGAGTACGAGTCTAAGACCATAGCTATTAGGCCAGAGTAAGAGTTAAGACCTTAGCTATTAGGCCAGAGTAAGAGTTAAGACCCTAACCATTAGACGAGAGTACGAGTCAAAGACCTTAGCTATTAGGCCAGAGTAAAAGTTAAGACCTTAGCTATTAGGCCACAGTAAGAGCTAAGACCTTAACCAGTAGGCCAGAGTACGAGTCTAAGACCTTAGCTATTAGGCCAGAGTAAGAGTTAAGACCTTAACCATTAGGCCAGAGTACGAGTCTAAGACCTTAGCTATTAGGCCAGAGTAAGAGTTAAGACCTTAGCTATTAGACCAGAGTAAGAGTTAAGACCTTAGATATTAGGCCAGAGTAAGAGTTAAGACCTTAACCAGTAGGCCAGAGTAAGAGTTAAGACCTTAACCAGTAGGCCAGAATACGAGTCTAAGACCTTAGCTATTAGGCCAGAGTAAGAGTTAAGACCTTAACCAGTAGGCCAGAGTAAGAGTTAAGATCTTAACCATTAGGCCAGAGTACGAGTCTAAGACCTTAGCTATTAGGCCAGAGTAAGAGTTAAGACCTTAGCTATTAGGCCAGAGTAAGAGTTAAGACCTTAACCTGTAGGCCATAGTACGAGTCTAAGACCTTAGCTATTAGGCCAGAGTAAGAGTTAAGACCTTAACCATTAGGCCAGAGTACGAGTCTAAGACCTTAGCTATTAGGCCAGAGTAAGAGTTAAGACCTTAGCTATTAGGCCAGAGTAAGAGTTAAGACCTTAACCATTAGGCCAGAGTACGAGTCTAAGACCTTAGCTATTAGGCCAGAGTAAGAGTTAAGACCTTAGCTATTGGGCCAGAGTAAGAGTTAAGACCTTAACTATTAGGCCAGAGTACGAGTCTAAGACCTTAGCTATTAGGCCAGAGTAAGATTTAAGACCTTAGCTATTAGGCCAGAGTAATAGTTAACCCCTTAGCTATTAGGCCAGAGTAAGAGTTAAGACCTTAACCAGTAGGCCATATTAAGAGTTAAGACCTTAACCATTAGGCCAGAGTACGAGTCTAAGACCTTAGCTATTAGGCCAGAGTAAGAGTTAAGACCTTAGCTATTAGGCCAGAGTAAGAGTTAAGACCTTAACCAGTAGGCCAGAGTACGAGTCTAAGACCTTAGCTATTAGGCCAGAGTAAGAGTTAAGACATTAACCAGTAGACCAGAGTAAAAGTTAAGACCTTAACCTGAAGGCCATAGTATGAGTCTAAGATCTTAGTTATTAGGCCAGAGTAAGAGTTAAGACCTTAGCTATTAGGCCAGAGTAAGAGTTAAGACCTTAACCATTAGGCCAGTGTACGAGTCTAAGACCTTAGCTATTAGGCCAGAGTAAGAGTTAAGACCTTAGCTATTAGGCCAGAGTAAGAGTTAAGACCTTAACCAATAGGCCAGAGTACGAGTCTAAGACCATAGCTATTAGGCCAGAGTAAGAGTTAAGACCTTAGCTATTAGGCCAGAGTAAGAGTTAAGACCTTAGCTATTAGGCCAGAGTAAGAGTTAAGTCCTTAACCATTAGGCCAGAGTACGAGTCTATGACCTTAGCTATTAGGCCAGAGTAAGAGTTAAGACCTTAACCAGTAGGCCAGAGTAAGAGTTAAGACCTTAACCATTAGGCCAGATTACGAGTCTAAGACCTTAGCTATTAGGCCAGAGTAAGAGTTAAGACCTTAGCTATTAGGCCAGAGTAAGAGTTAAGACCTTAACCAGTAGGCTAGAGTAAGAGTTAAGACCTTAACCTGTAGGCCATAGTACGAGTGTAAGACCTTAGCTATTAGGCCAGAGTAAGAGTTAAGACCTAGCTATTAGGCCAGAGTAAGAGTTAAGACCTTAACCATTAGGCCAGAGTACGAGTCTAAGACCTTAGCTATAAGGCCAGAGTAAGAGTTAAGACCTTAGCTATTAGGCCAGAGTAAGAGTTAAGACCTTAACCAGTAGGCCAGAGTCCGAGTCTAAGACCTTAGCTATTAGGCCAGAGTGAGAGTTAAGACCTTAACCAGTAGGCCAGAGTACAAGTCTAAGACCTTAGCTATTAGGCCAGAGTAAGAGTTAAGACCTTAACCATTAGGCCAGAGTACGAGTCTAAGACCTTAGCTATTAGGCCACAGTAAGAGTTACGACCTTAACCATTAGGCCAGAGTACGAGTCTAAGACCTTAACTATTAGGCCAGAGTAAGAGTTAAGACCTTAGCTATTAGGCCAGTGTAAGAGTTAAGACCATAACCAGTAGGCCAGAGTATGAGTCTAAGTCCTTAGCTTTTAGGCCAGAGTAAGAGTTAAGACCTTAACCATTAGGCCAGAGTACGAGTCTAAGACCTTAGCTATTAGGCCAGAGTAAGAGTTAAGACCTTAGCTATTAGGCCAGAGTAAGAGTTAAGACCTTAACCATTAGGCCAGAGTACGAGTCTAAGACTATAGCTATTAGGCCAGAGTAAGAGTTAAGACCTTAACCAGTAGGCCAGAGTACGAGTCTAATACCTTAGCTATTAGGCCAGAGTAAGAGATAAGACCTTAACCAGTAGGCCAGAGTAAAAGTTAAGACCTTAACCATTAGGCCAGAGTACGAGTCTGAGACCATAGCTATTAGGCCAGAGTAAGATTTAAGACCTTAGCTATTAGGCCAGAGTAAGAGTAAAGACCTTAACCAGTAGGCCAGCGTAAGAGTTAGGACCTTAACCAGTAGGCCAGAGTAAGAGTTAAGACCTTAACCATTAGGACAGAGTACGAGTCTAAGACCTTAGCTATTAGGCCAGAGTAAGAGTTAAGACCTTAACCAGTAGGCCAGAGTAAGACTTAAGACCTTAACCAGTAGGCAAGAGTATGAGTCTAAGACCTTAGCTATTAGGCCAGAGTAAGAGTTAAGACCTTAACCAGTAGGCCAGAGTAAGAGATAAGACCTTAACCTGTAGGCCATAGTACGAGTGTAAGACCTTAGCTATTAGGCCAGAGTAAGAGTTCAGACCTTAGCTATTTGGCCAGAGTAAGAGTTAAGACCTTAACCATTAGGCCAGAGTACGAGTCTAAGACCTTAGCTATTAGGCCAGAGTAAGAGTTGAGACCTTAGCTATTAGGCCAGAGTAAGAGTTAATACCTTAACCAGTAGGCCAGAGTAAGAGTTAAGACCTTAACCGGTAGGCCATAGTACGAGTCTAAGACCTTAGCTATTAGGCCAGAGTAAGAGTTAAGACCTTAGCTATTAGGCCAGAGTAAGAGTTAAGACCTTAACCAATAGGCCAGAGTAGGAGTCCAAGACCATAGCTATTAGGCCAGAGTAAGAGTTAAGACCTTAGCTATTAGGCCAGAGTAAGAGTTAAGACCTTAGCTATTAGGCCAGATTAAGAGTTAAGACCTTAACCATTAGGCCAGAGTACGAGTCTAAGACCTTAGCTATTAGGCCAGAGTAAGAGTTAAGACCTTAACCAGTAGGCCAGAGTAAGAGTTAAGACCTTAACCATTAGGCCAGAGTACGAGTCTAAGACCTTAGCTATTAGGCCAGAGTAAGAGTTAAGACCTTAGCTATTAGGCCAGAGTAAGAGTTAAGACCTTAGCTATTAGGCCAGATTAAGAGTTAAGACCTTAACCATTAGGCCAGAGTAGGAGTCTAAGACCTTAGCTATAAGGCCAGAGTAAGAGTTAAGACCTAAGCTATTAGGCCAGAGTAAGAGTTAAGACCTTAACCAGTCGGCCAGAGTCCGAGTCTAAGACCTTAGCTATTAGGCCAGTGTAAGAGTTAAGACCTTAGCTATAAGGCCAGAGTAAGAGTTAAGACCTTAGCTATTAGGCCAGAGTAAGAGTACGAGTCTAAGACCATAGCTATTAGGCCAAGTAAGAGTTAAGACCTTAGCTATTAGGCCAGAGTAAGAGTTAAGACCTTAACCTGTAGGCCAGAGTACGAGTCTAAGACCTTAGCTATTAGGCCAGAGTAAGAGTTAAGACCTTAACCATTAGGCCAGAGTACGAGTCTAAGACCTTAGCTATTAGGCCAGAGTAAGAGTTAGAGCCTTAAACAGAAGGCCAGAGTACGAGTCTAAGACCTTAGCTATTAGGCCAGTGTAAGAGTTAAGACCTTAACCATTAGGCCAGAGTACGAGTCTAAGACCTTAGCTATTAGGCCAGAGTAAGAGTTAAGACCTTAACCAGTAGGCCAGAGTACGAGTCTAAGACCTTAGCTATTAGGCCAGAGTAAGAGTTAAGACCTTAACCATTAGGCCAGAGTACGAGTTAAGACCTTAGCTATTAGGCCAGAGTAAGAGTTAAGACCTTAACCATTAGGCCAGAGTACGAGTCTGAGACCATAGCTATTAGGCCAGAGTAAGATTTAAGACCTTAGCTATTAGGCCAGAGTAAGAGTAAAGACCTTAACCAGTAGGCCAGCGTAAGAGTTAAGACCTTAACCAGTAGGCCAGAGTAAGAGTTAAGACCTTAACCATTAGGCCAGAGTACGAGTCTAAGACCTTAGCTATTAGGCCAGAGTAAGATTTAAGACCTTAACCAGTAGGCCAGAGTAAGACTTAAGACCTTAACCAGTAGGCAAGAGTATGAGTCTAAGACCTTAGCTATTAGGCCAGAGTAAGAGTTAAGACCTTAACCAGTAGGCCAGAGTAAGAGATAAGACCTTAACCTGTAGGCCATAGTACGAGTCTAAGACCTTAGCTATTAGGCCAGAGTAAGAGTTAAGACCTTAACCATTAGGCCAGAGTACGAGTCTAAGACCTTAGCTATTAGGCCAGAGTAAGAGTTAAGACCTTAACCATTAGGCCAGAGTATGAGTCTAAGACCTTAGCTATTAGGCCAGAGTAAGAGTTAAGACCTTAACCAGTAGGCCAGAGTAAGAGTTAAGACCTTAACCTGTAGGCCATAGTATGAGTCTAAGACCTTAGCTATTAGGCCAGAGTAAGAGTTCAGACCTTAGCTATTAGGCCAGAGTAAGAGTTAAGACCCTAACCATTAGACGAGAGTATGAGTCAAAGACCTTAGCTATTAGGCCAGAGTAAAAGTTAAGACCTTAGCTATTAGGCCACAGTAAGAGCTAAGACCTTAACCAGTAGGCCAGAGTAAGAGTTAAGACCTTAACCATTAGGCCAGAGTACAAGTCTAAGACCTTAGCTATTAGGCCAGAGTAAGAGTTAAGACCTTAACCATTAGGCCAGAGTACGAGTCTAAGACGTTAGCTATTAGGCCAGAGTAAGAGTTAAGACCTTAGCTATTAGACCAGAGTAAGAGTTAAGACCTTAGATATTAGGCCAGAGTAAGAGTTAAGACATTAACCAGTAGGCCAGAGTAAGAGTTAAGACCTTAACCAGTAGGCCAGAGTACGAGTCTAAGACCTTAGCTATTAGGCCAGAGTAAGAGTTAAGACCTTAACCATTAGGCCAGAGTACGAGTCTAAGACCTTAGCTATTAGGCCAGAGTAAGAGTTAAGACCTTAACCAGTAGGCCAGAGTAAGAGTTAAGACCTTAACCATTAGGCCAGAGTACGAGTCTAAGACCTTAGCTATTAGGCCAGAGTAAGAGTTAAGACCTTAGCTATTAGGCCAGAGTAAGAGTTAAGACCTTAACCAGTAGGCCAGAGTCCGAGTCTAAGACCTGAGCTATTAGGCCAGAGTAAGAGTTAAGACCTTAACCAGTAGGCCAGAGTACGAGTCTAAGACCTTAGCTATTAGGCCACAGTAAGAGTTAAGACCTTAACCATTAGGCCAGAGTACGAGTCTAAGACCTTAGCTATTAGGCCAGAGTAAGAGTTAAGACCTTAACCATTAGGCCAGAGTAAGAGTTAAGATCTTAACCAGTAGGCCAGAGTCCGAGTCTAAGACCTTAGCTATTAGGCCAGAGTAAGAGTTAAGACCTTAACCAGTAGGCCAGAATACGAGTCTAAGACCTTAGCTATTAGGCCACAGTAAGAGTTAAGACCTTAGCTATTAGGCCAGAGTAAGAGTTAAGACCTTAACCATTAGGCCAGAGTACGAGTCTAAGACCATACCTATTAGGCCAGAGTAAGAGTTAAGACCTTAGCTATTAGGCCAGAGTAAGAGTTAAGACCTTAACCTGTAGGCCATAGTACGAGTCTAAGACCTTAGCTATTAGGCCAGAGTAAGAGTTAAGACCTTAACCAGTAGGCCAGAGTACGAGTCTAAGACCTTAGCTGTTAGGCCACAGTAAGAGTTAAGACCTTAGCTATTAGGCCAGAGTAAGAGTTAAGACCTTAACCATTAGGCCAGAGTAAGAGTTAAGATCTTAACCAGTAGGCCAGAGTCCGAGTCTAAGACCTTAGCTATTAGGCCAGAGTAAGAGTTAAGACCTTAACCAGTAGGCCAGAGTACGAGTCTAAGACCTTAGCTATTAGGCCACAGTAAGAGTTAAGACCTTAGCTATTAGGCCAGAGTAAGAGTTAAAACCTTAACCATTAGGCCAGAGTGCGAGTCTAAGACCATACCTATTAGGCCAGAGTAAGAGTTAAGACCTTAGCTATTAGGCCAGAGTAAGAGTTAAGACCTTAACCTGTAGGCCATAGTACGAGTCTAAGACCTTAGCTATTAGGCCAGAGTAAGAGTTAAGACCTTAACCATTAGGCCAGAGTACGAGTCTAAGACCTTAGCTATTAGGCCAGAGTAAGAGTTAAGACCTTAACCAGTAGGCCAGAGTATGAGTCTAAGTTCTTAGCTATTAGGCCAGAGTAAGAGTTAAGACCTTAACGATTAGGCCAGAGTACGAGACTAAGACCTTAGCTATGAGGCCAGAGTAAGAGTTAAGACCTTAACCATTAGGCCAGAGTACGAGTCTAAGACCTTAGCTATTAGGCCAGAGTAAGAGTTAAGACCTTAGCTATTAGGCCAGAGTAAGAGTTAAGACCTTAACCATTAGGCCAGAGTACGAGTCTAAGACTATAGCTATTAGGCCAGAGTAAGAGTTAAGACCTTAACCAGTAGGCCAGAGTACGAGTCTAAGACCTTAGCTATTAGGCCAGAGTAAGAGATAAGACCTTAACCAGTAGGCCAGAGTAAAAGTTAAGACCTTAACCATTAGGCCAGAGTACGAGTCTGAGACCATAGCTATTAGGCCAGAGTAAGATTTAAGACCTTAGCTATTAGGCCAGAGTAAGAGTAAAGACCTTAACCAGTAGGCCAGCGTAAGAGTTAGGACCTTAACCAGTAGGCCAGAGTAAGAGTTAAGACCTTAACCATTAGGCCAGAGTATGAGTCTAAGACCTTAGCTATTAGGCCAGAGTAAGAGTTAAGACCTTAACCAGGAGGCCAGAGTAAGACTTAAGACCTTAACCAGTAGGCAAGAGTATGAGTCTAAGACCTTAGCTATTAGGCCAGAGTAAGAGTTAAGACCTTAACCAGTAGGCCAGAGTAAGAGATAAGACCTTAACCTGTAGGCCATAATACGAGTCTAAGACCTTAGCTATTAGGCCAGAGTAAGAGTTCAGACCTTAGCTATTTGGCCAGAGTAAGAGTTAAGACCTTAACCATTAGGCCAGAGTACGAGTCTAAGACCTTAGCTATTAGGCCAGAGTAAGAGTTGAGACCTTAGCTATTAGGCCAGAGTAAGAGTTAAGACCTTAACCAGTAGGCCAGAGTAAGAGTTAAGACCTTAACCGGTAGGCCATAGTACGAGTCTAAGACCTTAGCTATTAGGCCAGAGTAAGAGTTAAGACCTTAGCTATTAGGCCAGAGTAAGAGTTAAGACCTTAACCAATAGGCCAGAGTACGAGTCCAAGACCATAGCTATTAGGCCAGAGTAAGAGTTAAGACCTTAGCTATTAGGCCAGAGTAAGAGTTAAGACCTTAACCATTAGGCCAGAGTACGAGTCTAAGACCTTAGCTATTAGAACAGAGTAAGAGTTAAGACCTTAACCAGTAGGCCAGAGTAAGAGTTAAGACCTTAACCATTAGGCCAGAGTACGAGTCTAAGACCTTAGCTATTAGGCCAGAGTAAGAGTTAAGACCTTAGCTATTAGGCCAGAGTAAGAGTTAAGACCTTAGCTATTAGGCCAGATTAAGAGTTAAGACCTTAACCATTAGGCCAGAGTAGGAGTCTAAGACCTTAGCTATAAGGCCAGAGTAAGAGTTAAGACCTTAGCTATTAGGCCAGAGTAAGAGTTAAGACCTTAACCAGTAGGCCAGAGTCCGAGTCTAAGACCTTAGCTATTAGGCCAGTGTAAGAGTTAAGACCTTAGCTATAAGGCCAGAGTAAGAGTTAAGACCTTAGCTATTAGGCCAGAGTAAGAGTACGAGTCTAAGACCATAGCTATTAGGCCAAAGTAAGAGTTAAGACCTTAGCTATTAGGCCAGAGTAAGAGTTAAGACCTTAACCTGTAGGCCAGAGTACGAGTCTAAGACCTTAGCTATTAGGCCAGAGTAAGAGGTAAGACCTTAACCATTAGGCCAGAGTACGAGTCTAAGACCTTAGCTATTAGGCCAGAGTAAGAGTTAGAGCCTTAAACAGAAGGCCAGAGTACGAGTCTAAGACCTTAGCTATTAGGCCAGTGTAAGAGTTAAGACCTTAACCATTAGGCCAGAGTACGAGTCTAAGACCTTAGCTATTAGGCCAGAGTAAGAGTTAAGACCTTAACCAGTAGGCCAGAGTACGAGTCTAAGACCTTAGCTATTAGGCCAGAGAAGGAGTTAAGACCTTAACCATTAGGCCAGAGTACGAGTTAAGACCTTAGCTATTAGGCCAGAGTAAGAGTTAAGACCTTAACCATTAGGCCAGAGTACGAGTCTGAGACCATTGCTATTAGGCCAGAGTAAGAGTAAAGACCTTAACCAGTAGGCCAGCGTAAGAGTTAAGACCTTAACCAGTAGGTCAGAGTAAGAGTTAAGACCTTAGCTATTAGGCCAGAGTAAGAGTTAAGACCTTAACCATTAGGCCAGAGTACGAGTCTAAGACCTTAGCTATTAGGCCAGAGTAAGAGTTAAGACCTTAACCATTAGGCCAGAGTATGAGTCTAAGACCTTAGCTATTAGGCCAGAGTAAGAGTTAAGACCTTAACCAGTAGGCCAGAGTAAGAGTTAAGACCTTAACCTGTAGGCCATAGTACGAGTCTAAGACCTTAGCTATTAGGCCAGAGTAAGAGTTAAGACCTTAGCTATTAGGCCAGAGTAAGAGTTAAGACCCTAACCATTAGACGAGAGTACGAGTCAAAGACCTTAGCTATTAGGCCAGAGTAAAAGTTAAGACCTTAGCTATTAGGCCACAGTAAGAGCTAAGACCTTAACCAGTAGGCCAGAGTAAGAGTTAAGACCTTAACCATTAGGCCAGAGTACAAGTCTAAGACCTTAGCTATTAGGCCAGAGTAAGAGTTAAGACCTTAACCATTAGGCCAGAGTACGAGTCTAAGACCTTAGCTATTAGGCCAGAGTAAGAGTTAAGACCTTAGCTATTAGACCAGAGTAAGAGTTAAGACCTTAGATATTAGGCCAGAGTAAGAGTTAAGACATTAACCAGTAGGCCAGAGTAAGAGTTAAGACCTTAACCAGTAGGCCAGAGTACGAGTCTAAGACCTTAGCTATTAGGCCAGAGTAAGAGTTAAGACCTTAACCATTAGGCCAGAGTACGAGTCTACAACCTTAGCTATTAGGCCAGAGTAAGAGTTAAGACCTTAACCAGTAGGCCAGAGTAAGAGTTAAGACCTTAACCATTAGGCCAGTGTACGAGTCTAAGACCTTAGCTATTAGGCCAGAGTAAGAGTTAAGACCTTAGCTATTAGGCCAGAGTAAGAGTTAAGACCTTAACCATTAGGCCAGAGTACGAGTCTAAGACCTTAGCTATTAGGCCAGAGTAAGAGTTAAGACCTTAGCTATTGGGCCAGAGTAAGAGTTAAGACCTTAACTATTAGGCCAGAGTATGAGTCTAAGACCTTAGCTATTAGGCCAGAGTAAGATTTAAGACCTTAGCTATTAGGCCAGAGTAATAGTTAACCCCTTAGCTATTAGGCCAGAGTAAGAGTTAAGACCTTAACCAGTAGGCCAGAGTAAGAGTTAAGACCTTAACCATTAGGCCAGAGTACGAGTCTAAGACCTTAGCTATTAGGCCAGAGTAAGAGTTAAGACCTTAGCTATTAGGCCAGAGTAAGAGTTAAGACCTTAACCAGTAGGCCAGAGTACGAGTCTAAGACCTTAGCTATTAGGCCAGAGTAAGAGTTAAGACCTTAACCAGTAGGCCAGAGTAAAAGTTAAGACCTTAACCTGAAGGCCATAGTATGAGTCTAAGATCTTAGTTATTAGGCCAGAGTAAGAGTTAAGACCTTAGCTTTTAGGCCAGAGTAAGAGTTAAGACCTTAACCATTAGGCCAGTGTACGAGTCTAAGACCTTAGCTATTAGGCCACAGTAAGAGTTAAGACCTTAGCTATTAGGCCAGAGTAAGAGTTAAGACCTTAACCAATAGGCCAGAGTACGAGTCTAAGACCATAGCTATTAGGCCAGAGTAAGAGTTAAGACCTTAGCTATTAGGCCAGAGTAAGAGTTAAGACCTTAACCATTAGGCCAGAGTACGAGTCTATGACCTTAGCTATTAGGCCAGAGTAAGAGTTAAGACCTTAACCAGTAGGCCAGAGTAAGAGTTAAGACCTTAACCATTAGGCCAGATTACGAGTCTAAGACCTTAGCTATTAGGCCAGAGTAAGAGTTAAGACCTTAGCTATTAGGCCAGAGTAAGAGTTAAGACCTTAACCAGTAGGCCAGAGTAAGAGTTAAGACCTTAACCTGTAGGCCATAGTACGAGTGTAAGACCTTAGCTATTAGGCCAGAGTAAGAGTTAAGACCTAGCTATTAGGCCAGAGTAAGAGTTAAGACCTTAACCAGTAGGCCAGAGTCCGAGTCTAAGACCTTAGCTATTAGGCCAGAGTGAGAGTTAAGACCTTAACCAGTAGGCCAGAGTACAAGTCTAAGACCTTAGCTATTAGGCCAGAGTAAGAGTTAAGACCTTAACCATTAGGCCAGAGTACGAGTCTAAGACCTTAGCTATTAGGCCACAGTAAGAGTTACGACCTTAACCATTAGGCCAGAGTACGAGTCTAAGACCTTAACTATTAGGCCAGAGTAAGAGTTAAGACCTTAGCTATTAGGCCAGTGTAAGAGTTAAGACCATAACCAGTAGGCCAGAGTATGAGTCTAAGTCCTTAGCTTTTAGGCCAGAGTAAGAGTTAAGACCCTAACGATTAGGCCAGAGTACGAGTCTAGGACCTTAGCTATTAGGCCAGAGTAAGAGTTAAAACCTTAACCAGTAGGCCAGAGTACGAGTCTAAGACCTTAGCTATTAGGCCAGAGTAAGTGTTACGACCTTAACCATTAGGCCAGAGTACGAGTCTAAGACCTTAACTATTAGGCCAGAGTAAGAGTTAAGACCTTAGCTATTAGGCCAGAGTAAGAGTTAAGACCTTAACCATTAGGCCAGAGTACGAGTCTAAGACCATAGCTATTAGGCCAGAGTAAGAGTTAAGACCTTAGCTATTAGGCCAGAGTAAGATTTAAGACCTTAGCATTTAGGCCAGAGTAAGAGTAAAGACCTTAACCAGTAGGCCAGAGTAAGAGTTAAGACCTTAACCAGTAGGCCAGAGTAAGTGTTAAGACCTTAACCATTAGGCCAGAGTACGAGTCTAAGACCTTAGCTATTAGGCCAGAGTAAGAGTTAAGACCTTAACCAGTAGGCCAGAGTAAGAGTTAAGACCTTAACCAGTAGGCCAGAGTACGAGTCTAAGACCTTAGCTATTAGGCCAGAGTACGAGTCTAAGACCTTAGCTATTAGGCCAGAGTAAGAGTTAAGACCTTAACCAGTAGGCCAGAGTACGAGTCTAAGACCTTAGCTATTAGGCCAGCGTAAGAGTTAAGACCTTAACTAGTAGGCCAGAGTAAGAGTTAAGACCTTAACCTGTAGGCCATAGTACGAGTCTAAGACCTTAGCTATTAGGCCACAGAAAGAGTTAAGACCTTAGCTTTTAGGCCAGAGTAAGAGTTAAGACCTTAACCAGTAGGCCAGAGTACGAGTCTAAGACCTTAGCTGTTAGGCCAGCGTAAGAGTTAAGACCTTAACCAGTAGGCCAGACTAAAAGTTAAGACCTTAACATGTAGGCCATAGTACGAGTCTAAGACGTTTGCTATTAGGCCAGAGTACGAGTTAAGACCTTAGCTATTAGGCCAGAGTAAGAGTTAAGACCTTAACCATTAGGCCAGAGTACGAGTCTAAGACCTTAGCTGTTAGGCCAGAGTAAGAGTTGAGACCTTAGCTATTAGGCCAGAGTAAGAGTTAAGACCTTAACCAGTAGGCCAGAGTAAGAGTTAAGACCTTAACCATTATGCCAGAGTACGAGTCTAAGACCTTAGCTATTTGCCATAGTAAGAGTTAAGACCTTAACAAGTAGGCCAGAGTAAAAGTTAAGACCTTAACCAGTAGGCCAGAGTAAGAGTTAAGACCTTAACCATTAGGCCAGAGTACGAGTCTAAGACCTTAGCTATTAGGCCAGAGTAAGAGTTAAGACCTTAGCTATTAGGCCAGAGTAAGAGTTAAGACCTTAACCAGTAGGCCAGAGTAAGAGTTAAGACCTTAACCTGTAGGCCATAGTACGAGTCTAAGACCTTAGCTATTAGGCCAGAGTAAGAGTTAAGACCTTAGCTATTGGGCCAGAGTAAGAGTTAAGACCTTAACCATTAGGCCAGAGTACGAGTCTAAGACCTTAGCTATAAGGCCAGAGTAAGAGTTAAGACCTTAGCTATTAGGCCAGAGTAAGAGTTAAGACCTTAACCAGTAGGCCAGAGTCCGAGTCTAAGACCTTAGCTATTAGGCCAGAGTAAGAGTTAAGACCTTAACCAGTAGGCCAGAGTACGAGTCTAAGACCTTAGCTATTAGGCCACAGTAAGAGTTAAGACCTTAGCTATTAGGCCAGAGTAAGAGTTAAGACCTTAACCATTAGGCCAGAGTAAGAGTTAAGATCTTAACCAGTAGGCCAGAGTCCGAGTCTAAGACCTTAGCTATTAGGCCAGAGTAAGAGTTAAGACCTTAACCAGTAGGCCAGAGTACGAGTCTAAGACCTTAGCTATTAGGCCACAGTAAGAGTTAAGACCTTAGCTATTAGGCCAGTGTAAGAGTTAAGACCTTAACCATTAGGCCAAAGTACGAGTCTAAGACCATACCTATTAGGCCAAAGTAAGAGTTAAGACCTTAGCTATTAGGCCAGAGTAAGAGTTAAGACCTTAACCTGTAGGCCATAGTACGAGTCTAAGACCTTAGCTATTAGGCCAGAGTAAGAGTTAAGACCTTAACCATTAGGCCAGAGTACGAGTCTAAGACCTTAGCTATTAGGCCAGAGTAAGAGTTAAGACCTTAACCAGTAGGCCAGAGTATGAGTCTAAGTCCTTAGCTATTAGGCCAGAGTAAGAGTTAAGACCTTAACGATTAGGCCAGAGTACGAGACTAAGACCTTAGCTATTAGGCCAGAGTAAGAGTTAAGACCTTAACCATTAGGCCAGAGTACGAGTCCAAGACCTTAGCTATTAGGCCAGAGTAAGAGTTAAGACCTTAGCTATTAGGCCAGAGTACGAGTTAAGACCTTAACCATTAGGCCAGAGGACGAGTCTAAGACTATAGCTTTTAGGCCAGAGTAAGAGTTAAGACCTTAGCTATTAGGCCAGAGTAGGATTTAATACCTTAGCATTTAGGCCAGAGTAAGAGTAAAGACCTTAACCAGTAGGCCAGAGTAAGAGTTAAGACCTTAACCAGTAGGCCAGAGTAAGAGTTAAGACCTTAACCATTAGGCCAGAGTAAGAGTTAAGACATTAACCAGTAGGCCAGAGTACGAGTCTAAGACCTTAGCTTTTAGGCCAGAGTACGAGTCTAAGACCTTAGCTATTAGGCCAGAGTACGAGTCTAAGACCTTAGCTATTAGGCCAGAGTAAGAGTTAAGACCTTCACCATTAGGCCAGAGTACGAGTCTAAGACCTTAGCTATTAAGCCAGAGTAAGAGTTAAAACCTTAGCTATTAGGCCAGAGTAAGAGTTAAGACCTTAACCAGTAGGCCAGAGTACGAGTCTAAGACCGTAGCTATTAGGCCAGAGTAAGAGTTAAGACCTTAACCAGTAGGCCAGAGTAAAAGTTAAGACCTTACCTGTAGGCCATAGTACGAGTCTAAGACGTTAACTATTAGGCCAGAGTACGAGTCTAAGACCTTAGCTATTAGGCCAGAGTAAGAGTTGAGACCTTAGCTATTAGGCCAGAGTAAGAGTTAAGACCTTAACCAGTAGGCCAGAGTAAGAGTTAAGACCTTAACCATTAGGCCAGAGTACGAGTCTAAGACCTTAGCTATTTGCCATAGTAAGAGTTAAGACCTTAACCAGTAGGCCATAGTACGAGTCTAAGACCGTAGCTATTAGGCCAGAGTAAGAGTTAAGACCTTAGCTATTAGGCCAGAGTAAGAGTTAAGACCTTAACCATTAGTCCAGAGAACGAGTCTAAGACCTTAGCTATTAGGCCAGAGTAAGTGTTGAGACCTTAGCTATTAGGCCAGAGTAAAAGTTAAGTCCTTAACCAGTAGGCCAGAGTAAGAGTTAAGACCTTAACCTGTAGGCCATAGTACGAGTCTAAGACCTTAGCTATTAGGCCAGAGTAAGAGTTAAGACCTTAGCTATTAGGCCAGAGTAAGAGTTAAGACCTTAACCATTAGGCCAGAGTACGAGTCTAAGACCTTAGCTATTAGGCCAGAGTAAGAGTTAAGACCTTAACCAGTAGGCCAGAGTAAGAGTTAAGACCTTAACCATTAGGCCAGAGTACGAGTCTAAGACCTTAGCTATTAGGCCAGAGTAAGAGTTAAGACCTTAGCTATTAGGCCAGAGTAAGAGTTAAGACCTTAACCAGTAGGCCAGAGTAAGAGTTAAGACCTTAACCTGTAGGCCATAGTACGAGTCTAAGACCTTAGCTATTAGGCCAGAGTAAGAGTTAAGACCTTAGCTATTAGGCCAGAGTAAGAGTTAAGACCTTAACCATTAGGCCAGAGTACGAGTCTAAGACCTTAGCTATAAGGCCAGAGTAAGAGTTAAGACCTTAGCTATTAGGCCAGAGTAAGAGTTAAGACCTTAACCAGTAGGCCAGAGTCCGAGTCTAAGACCTTAGCTATTAGGCCAGAGTAAGAGTTAAGACCTTAACCAGTAGGCCAGAGTACGAGTCTAAGACAATAGCTATTAGGCCAGAGTAAGACTTAAGACCTTAGCTATTAGGCCAGAGTAAGTGTTAAGACCTTAACCTGTAGGCCAGAGTACGAGTCTATGACCTTATCTATTAGGCCAGAGTAAGAGTTAAGACCTTAACCAGTAGGCCAGAGTACGAGTCTAAGACCTTAGCTATTAGGCCAGAGTAAGAGTTGAGACCTTAGCTATTAGGCCAGAGTAAGAGTTAAGACCTTAACCAGTAGGCCAGAGTAAGAGTTAAGACCTTAACCGGTAGGCCATAGTACGAGTCTAAGACCTTAGCTATTAGGCCAGAGTAAGAGTTAAGACCTTAGCTATTAGGCCAGAGTAAGAGTTAAGACCTTAACCAATAGGCCAGAGTACGAGTCTAAGACCATAGCTATTAGGCCAGAGTAAGAGTTAAGACCTTAGCTATTAGGCCAGAGTAAGAGTTAAGTCCTTAGCTATTAGGCCAGAGTAAGAGTTAAGACCTTAACCATTAGGCCAGAGTACGAGTCTAAGACCTTAGCTATTAGGCCAGAGTAAGAGTTAAGACCTTAACCAGTAGGCCAGAGTAAGAGTTAAGACCTTAACCATTAGGCCAGAGTACGAGTCTAAGACCTTAGCTATTAGGCCAGAGTAAGAGTTAAGACCTTAGCTATTGGGCCAGAGTAAGAGTTAAGACCTTAACCAGTAGGCCAGAGTACGAGTCTAAGACCTTAGCTATTAGGCCAGAGTAAGAGTTAAGACCTTAACCATTAGGCCAGAGTACGAGTCTAAGACCTTAGCTATTAGGCCACAGTAAGAGTTAAGACCTTAGCTATTACGCCAGAGTAAGAGTTAAGACCTTAACCATTAGGCCAGAGTACGAGTCTAAGACCATACCTATTAGGCCAGAGTAAGAGTTAAGACCTTAGCTATTAGGCCAGAGTAAGAGTTAAGACCTTAACCTGTAGGCCATAGTACGAGTCTAAGACCTTAGCTATTAGGCCAGAGTAAGAGTTAAGACCTTAACCATTAGGCCAGAGTACGAGTCTAAGACCTTAGCTATTAGGCCAGAGTAAGAGTTAAGACCTTAACCAGTAGGCCAGAGTATGAGTCTAAGTCCTTAGCTATTAGGCCAGAGTAAGAGTTAAGACCTTAACGATTAGGCCAGAGTACGAGACTAAGACCTTAGCTTTTAGGCCAGAGTAAGAGTTAAGACCTTAACCAGTAGGCCAGAGTACGAGTCTAAGACCTTAGCTGTTAGGCCAGCGTAAGAGTTAAGACCTTAACCAGTAGGCCAGATTAAAAGTTAAGACCTTAACATGTAGGCCATAGTACGAGTCTAAGACGTTTGCTATTAGGCCAGAGTACGAGTTAAGACCTTAGCAATTAGGCCAGAGTAAGAGTTAAGACCTTAACCATTAGGCCAGAGTACGAGTCTAAGACCTTAGCTGTTAGGCCAGAGTAAGAGTTGAGACCTTAGCTATTAGGCCAGAGTAAGAGTTAAGACCTTAACCAGTAGGCCAGAGTAAGAGTTAAGACCTTAACCATTAGGCCAGAGTACGAGTCTAAGACCTTAGCTATTTGCCATAGTAAGAGTTAAGACCTTAACAAGTAGGCCAGAGTAAAAGTTAAGACCTTAACCAGTAGGCCAGAGTAAGAGTTAAGACCTTAACCATTAGGCCAGAGTACGAGTCTAAGACCTTAGCTATTAGGCCAGAGTAAGAGTTAAGACCTTAGCTATTAGGCCAGAGTAAGAGTTAAGACCTTAACCAGTAGGCCAGAGTAAGAGTTAAGACCTTAACCTGTAGGCCATAGTACGAGTCTAAGACCTTAGCCATTAGGCCAGAGTAAGAGTTAAAACCTTAGCTATTAGGCCAGAGTAAGAGTTAAGACCTCAACCATTAGGCCAGAGTACGAGTCTAAGACCTTAGCTATAAGGCCAGAGTAAGAGTTAAGACCTTAACCATTAGGCCAGAGTACGAGTCTAAGACCTTAGCTATTAGGCCAGAGTCCGAGTCCAAGACCTTAGCTATTAGGCCAGAGTAAGAGTTAAGACCTTAACCAGTAGGCCAGAGTCCGAGTCTAAGACCTTAGCTATTAGGCCATGGTACGAGTCTAAGACCTTAGCTATTAGGCCAGAGTAAGAGTTAAGACCTTAGCTATTAGGCCAGAGTAAGAGTTAAGACCTTAACCATTAGGCCAGAGTACGAGTCTAAGACCTTAGCTATAAGGCCAGAGTAAGAGTTAAGACCTTAGCTATTAGGCCAGAGTAAGAGTTAAGACCTTAACCAGTAGGCCAGAGTCCGAGTCTAAGACCTTAGCTATTAGGCCAGAGTAAGAGTTAAGACCTTAACCAGTAGGCCAGAGTACGAGTCTAAGACAATAGCTATTAGGCCAGAGTAAGACTTAAGACCTTAGCTATTAGGCCAGAGTAAGTGTTAAGACCTTAACCTGTAGGCCAGAGTACGAGTCTATGACCTTATCTATTAGGCCAGAGTAAGAGTTAAGACCTTAACCAGTAGGCCAGAGTACGAGTCTAAGAAATTAGCTATTAGGCCAGAGTAAGAGTTAAGACCTTAACCATTAGGCCAGAGTACGAGTCTACGACCTTAGCTATTAGGCCAGAGTAAGAGTTAAGACCTCAATCAGTAGGCCAGAGTAAGAGTTAAGACCTTAACCATTAGGCCAGAGTACGAGTCTAAGACCTTAGCTATTAGGCCAGAGTAAGAGTTAAGACCTTAGCTATTAGGCCAGAGTAAGAGTTAAGACCTTAACCAGTAGGCCAGAGTACGAGTCTAAGACCTTAGCTATTAGGCCAGAGTAAGAGTTAAGACCTTAACCAGTAGGCCAGAGTAAAAGTTAAGACCTTAACCTATAGGACATAGTACGGGTCTAAGACCTTAGCTATTAGGCCAGAGTAAGAGTTCAGACCTTAGCTATTTGGCCAGAGTAAGAGTTAAGACCTTAACCATTAGGCCTGAGTACGAGTCTAAGACCTTAGCTATTAGGCCAGAGTAAGAGTTGAGACCTTAGCTATTAGGCCAGAGTAAGAGTTAAGACCTTAACCAGTAGGCCAGAGTAAGAGTTAAGACCTTAACCGGTAGGCCATAGTACGAGTCTAAGACCTTAGCTATTAGGCCAGAGTAAGAGTTAAGACCTTAGCTATTAGGCCAGAGTAAGAGTTAAGACCTTAACCAATAGGCCAGAGTACGAGTCTAAGACCATAGCTATTAGGCCAGAGTAAGAGTTAAGTCCTTAGCTATTAGGCCAGAGTAAGAGTTAAGTCCTTAGCTATTAGGCCAGAGTAAGAGTTAAGACCTTAACCATTAGGCCAGAGTACGAGTCTAAGACCTTAGCTATTAGGCCAGAGTAAGAGTTAAGACCTTAACCAGTAGGCCAGAGTAAGAGTTAAGACCTTAACCATTAGGCCAGAGTACGAGTCTAAGACCTTAGCTATTAGGCCAGAGTAAGAGTTACGACCTTAGCTATTGGGCCAGAGTAAGAGTTAAGACCTTAACAAGTAGGCCAGAGTACGAGTCTAAGACCTTAGCTATTAGGCCAGAGTAAGAGTTAAGACCTTAACCATTAGGCCAGAGTACGAGTCTAAGACCTTACCTATTAGGCCACAGTAAATGTTAAGACCTTAGCTATTAGGCTAGAGTAAGAGTTAAGACCTTAACCATTAGGCCAGAGTACGAGTCTAAGACCATACCTATTAGGCCAGAGTAAGAGTTAAGACCTTAGCTATTAGGCCAGAGTAAGAGTTAAGACCTTAACCTGTAGGCCATAGTACGAGTCTAAGACCTTAGCTATTAGGCCAGAGTAAGAGTTAAGACCTTAACCATTAGGCCAGAGTACGAGTCTAAGACCTTAGCTATTAGGCCAGAGTAAGAGTTAAGACCTTAACCAGTAGGCCAGAGTATGAGTCTAAGTCCTTAGCTATTAGGCCAGAGTAAGAGTTAAGACCTTAACGATTAGGCCAGAGTACGAGACTAAGACCTTAGCTTTTAGGCCAGAGTAAGAGTTAAGACCTTAACCAGTAGGCCAGAGTACGAGTCTAAGACCTTAGCTGTTAGGCCAGCGTAAGAGTTAAGACCTTAACCAGTAGGCCAGATTAAAAGTTAAGACCTTAACATGTAGGCCATAGTACGAGTCTAAGACGTTTGCTATTAGGCCAGAGTACGAGTTAAGACCTTAGCTATTAGGCCAGAGTAAGAGTTAAGACCTTAACCATTAGGCCAGAGTATGAGTCTAAGACCTTAGCTGTTAGGCCAGAGTAAGAGTTGAGACCTTAGCTATTAGGCCAGAGTAAGAGTTAAGACCTTAACCAGTAGGCCAGAGTAAGAGTTAAGACCTTAACCATTAGGCCAGAGTACGAGTCTAAGACCTTAGCTATTTGCCATAGTAAGAGTTAAGACCTTAACAAGTAGGCCAGAGTAAAAGTTAAGACCTTAACCAGTAGGCCAGAGTAAGAGTTAAGACCTTAACCATTAGGCCAGAGTATGAGTCTAAGACCTTAGCTATTAGGCCAGAGTAAGAGTTAAGACCTTAGCTATTAGGCCAGAGTAAGAGTTAAGACCTTAACCAGTAGGCCAGAGTAAGAGTTAAGACCTTAACCTGTAGGCCATAGTACGAGTCTAAGACCTTAGCTATTAGGCCAGAGTAAGAGTTAAGACCTTAGCTATTAGGCCAGAGTAAAAGTTAAGACCTCAACCATTAGGCCAGAGTACGAGTCTAAGACCTTAGCTATAAGGCCAGAGTAAGAGTTAAGACCTTAGCTATTAGGCCAGAGTAAGAGTTAAGACCTTAACCAGTAGGCCAGAGTCCGAGTCTAAGACCTTAGCTATTAGGCCAGAGTAAGAGTTAAGACCTTAACCAGTAGGCCAGAGTACGAGTCTAAGACCTTAGCTATTAGGCCACAGTAAGAGTTAAGACCTTAGCTATTAGGCCTGAGTAAGAGTTAAGACCTTAACCATTAGGCCAGAGTAAGAGTTAAGATCTTAACCAGTAGGCTAGAGTCCGAGTCTAAGACCTTAGCTATTAGGCCAGAGTAAGAGTTAAGACGTTAACCAGTAGGCCAGAGTACGAGTCTAAGACCTTAGCTATTAGGCCACAGTAAGAGTTAAGACCTTAGCTATTAGCCCAGAGTAAGAGTTAAGACCTTAACCATTAGGCCAAAGTACGAGTCTAAGACCATACCTATTAGGCCAGAGTAAGAGTTAAGACCTTAGCTATTAGGCCAGAGTAAGAGTTAAGACCTTAACCTGTAGGCCATAGTACGAGTCTAAGACCTTAGCTATTAGGCCAGAGTAAGAGTTAAGACCTTAACCATTAGGCCAGAGTACGAGTCTAAGACCTTAGCTATTAGGCCAGAGTAAGAGTTAAGACCTTAACCAGTAGGCCAGAGTATGAGTCTAAGTCCTTAGCTATTAGGCCAGAGTAAGAGTTAAGACCTTAACCAGTAGGCCAGAGTCCGAGTCTAAGACCTTAGCTATTAGGCCAGAGTAAGAGTTAAGACCTTAACCAGTAGGCCAGAGTACGAGTCTAAGACAATAGCTATTAGGCCAGAGTAAGACTTAAGACCTTAGCTATTAGGCCAGAGTAAGTGTTAAGACCTTAACCTGTAGGCCAGAGTACGAGTCTATGACCTTATCTATTAGGCCAGAGTAAGAGTTAAGACCTTAACCAGTAGGCCAGAGTACGAGTCTAAGAAATTAGCTATTAGGCCAGAGTAAGAGTTAAGACCTTAACCATTAGGCCAGAGTACGAGTCTACGACCTTAGCTATTAGGCCAGAGTAAGAGTTAAGACCTCAATCAGTAGGCCAGAGTAAGAGTTAAGACCTTAACCATTAGGCCAGAGTTCGAGTCTAAGACCTTAGCTATTAGGCCAGAGTAAGAGTTAAGACCTTAGCTATTAGGCCAGAGTAAGAGTTAAGACCTTAACCAGTAGGCCAGAGTACGAGTCTAAGACCTTAGCTATTAGGCCAGAGTAAGAGTTAAGACCTTAACCAGTAGGCCAGAGTAAAAGTTAAGACCTTAACCTATAGGCCATAGTACGGGTCTAAGACCTTAGCTATTAGGCCAGAGTAAGAGTTAAGACCTTAGCTATTAGGCCAGAGTAAGAGTTAAGACCTTAACCAATAGGCCAGAGTACGAGTCTAAGACCATAGCTATTAGGCCAGAGTAAGAGTTAAGACCTTAGCTATTAGGCCAGTGTAAGAGTTAAGTCCTTAGCTATTAGGCCAGAGTAAGAGTTAAGACCTTAACCATTAGGCCAGAGTACGAGTCTAAGACCTTAGCTATTAGGCCAGAGTAAGAGTTAAGACCTTAACCAGTAGGCCAGAGTAAGAGTTAAGACCTTAACCATTAGGCCAGAGTACGAGTCTAAGACCTTAGCTATTAGGCCAGAGTAAGAGTTAAGACCTTAGCTATTGGGCCAGAGTAAGAGTTAAGACCTTAACCAGTAGGCCAGAGTACGAGTCTAAGACCTTAGCTATTAGGCCAGAGTAAGAGTTAAGACCTTAACCATTAGGCCAGAGTACGAGTCTAAGACCTTAGCAATTAGGCCACAGTAAGAGTTAAGACCTTAGCTATTAGGCCAGAGTAAGAGTTAAGACCTTAACCATTAGGCCAGAGTACGAGTCTAAGACCATACCTATTAGGCCAGAGTAAGAGTTAAGACCTTAGCTATTAGGCCAGAGTAAGAGTTAAGACCTTAACCTGTAGGCCATAGTACGAGTCTAAGACCTTAGCTATTAGGCCAGAGTAAGAGTTAAGACCTTAACCATTAGGCCAGAGTACGAGTCTAAGTCCTTAGCTATTAGGCCAGAGTAAGAGTTAAGACCTTAACGATTAGGCCAGAGTACGAGACTAAGACCTTAGCTATTAGGCCAGAGTAAGAGTTAAGAACTTAACCATTAGGCCAGAGTACGAGTCTAAGACCTTAGCTATTAGGCCAGAGTAAGAGTTAAGACCTTAACCAGTAGGCCAGAGTACGAGTCTAAGACCTTAGCTATTAGGCCACAGTAAGAGTTAAGACCTTAGCTATTAGGCCAGAGTAAGAGTTAAGACCTTAACCATTAGGCCAGAGTAAGAGTTAAGATCTTAACCAGTAGGCTAGAGTCCGAGTCTAAGACCTTAGCTATTAGGCCAGAGTAAGAGTTAAGACGTTAACCAGTAGGCCAGAGTACGAGTCTAAGACCTTAGCTATTAGGCCACAGTAAGAGTTAAGACCTTAGCTATTAGCCCAGAGTAAGAGTTAAGACCTTAACCATTAGGCCAAAGTACGAGTCTAAGACCATACCTATTAGGCCAGAGTAAGAGTTAAGACCTTAGCTATTAGGCCAGAGTAAGAGTTAAGACCTTAACCTGTAGGCCATAGTACGAGTCTAAGACCTTAGCTATTAGGCCAGAGTAAGAGTTAAGACCTTAACCATTAGGCCAGAGTACGAGTCTAAGACCTTAGCTATTAGGCCAGAGTAAGAGTTAAGACCTTAACCAGTAGGCCAGAGTATGAGTCTAAGTCCTTAGCTATTAGGCCAGAGTAAGAGTTAAGACCTTAACCAGTAGGCCAGAGTCCGAGTCTAAGACCTTAGCTATTAGGCCAGAGTAAGAGTTAAGACCTTAACCAGTAGGCCAGAGTACGAGTCTAAGACAATAGCTATTAGGCCAGAGTAAGACTTAAGACCTTAGCTATTAGGCCAGAGTAAGTGTTAAGACCTTAACCTGTAGGCCAGAGTACGAGTCTATGACCTTATCTATTAGGCCAGAGTAAGAGTTAAGACCTTAACCAGTAGGCCAGAGTACGAGTCTAAGAAATTAGCTATTAGGCCAGAGTAAGAGTTAAGACCTTAACCATTAGGCCAGAGTACGAGTCTACGACCTTAGCTATTAGGCCAGAGTAAGAGTTAAGACCTCAATCAGTAGGCCAGAGTAAGAGTTAAGACCTTAACCATTAGGCCAGAGTTCGAGTCTAAGACCTTAACCAGTAGGCCAGAGTAAGAGTTAAGACCTTAACCATTAGGCCAGTGTACGAGTCTAAGACCTTAGCTATTAGGCCAGAGTAAGAGTTAAGACCTTAGCTATTAGGCCAGAGTAAGAGTTAAGACCTTAACCATTAGGCCAGAGTACGAGTCTAAGACCTTAGCTATTAGGCCAGAGTAAGAGTTAAGACCTTAGCTATTGGGCCAGAGTAAGAGTTAAGACCTTAACTATTAGGCCAGAGTATGAGTCTAAGACCTTAGCTATTAGGCCAGAGTAAGATTTAAGACCTTAGCTATTAGGCCAGAGTAATAGTTAACCCCTTAGCTATTAGGCCAGAGTAAGAGTTAAGACCTTAACCAGTAGGCCAGAGTAAGAGTTAAGACCTTAACCATTAGGCCAGAGTACGAGTCTAAGACCTTAGCTATTAGGCCAGAGTAAGAGTTAAGACCTTAGCTATTAGGCCAGAGTAAGAGTTAAGACCTTAACCAGTAGGCCAGAGTACGAGTCTAAGACCTTAGCTATTAGGCCAGAGTAAGAGTTAAGACCTTAACCAGTAGGCCAGAGTAAAAGTTAAGACCTTAACCTGAAGGCCATAGTATGAGTCTAAGATCTTAGTTATTAGGCCAGAGTAAGAGTTAAGACCTTAGCTTTTAGGCCAGAGTAAGAGTTAAGACCTTAACCATTAGGCCAGTGTACGAGTCTAAGACCTTAGCTATTAGGCCACAGTAAGAGTTAAGACCTTAGCTATTAGGCCAGAGTAAGAGTTAAGACCTTAACCAATAGGCCAGAGTACGAGTCTAAGACCATAGCTATTAGGCCAGAGTAAGAGTTAAGACCTTAGCTATTAGGCCAGAGTAAGAGTTAAGACCTTAACCATTAGGCCAGAGTACGAGTCTATGACCTTAGCTATTAGGCCAGAGTAAGAGTTAAGACCTTAACCAGTAGGCCAGAGTAAGAGTTAAGACCTTAACCATTAGGCCAGATTATGAGTCTAAGACCTTAGCTATTAGGCCAGAGTAAGAGTTAAGACCTTAGCTATTAGGCCAGAGTAAGAGTTAAGACCTTAACCAGTAGGCCAGAGTAAGAGTTAAGACCTTAACCTGTAGGCCATAGTACGAGTGTAAGACCTTAGCTATTAGGCCAGAGTAAGAGTTAAGACCTAGCTATTAGGCCAGAGTAAGAGTTAAGACCTTAACCAGTAGGCCAGAGTCCGAGTCTAAGACCTTAGCTATTAGGCCAGAGTGAGAGTTAAGACCTTAACCAGTAGGCCAGAGTACAAGTCTAAGACCTTAGCTATTAGGCCAGAGTAAGAGTTAAGACCTTAACCATTAGGCCAGAGTACGAGTCTAAGACCTTAGCTATTAGGCCACAGTAAGAGTTACGACCTTAACCATTAGGCCAGAGTACGAGTCTAAGACCTTAACTATTAGGCCAGAGTAAGAGTTAAGACCTTAGCTATTAGGCCAGTGTAAGAGTTAAGACCATAACCAGTAGGCCAGAGTATGAGTCTAAGTCCTTAGCTTTTAGGCCAGAGTAAGAGTTAAGACCCTAACGATTAGGCCAGAGTACGAGTCTAGGACCTTAGCTATTAGGCCAGAGTAAGAGTTAAAACCTTAACCAGTAGGCCAGAGTACGAGTCTAAGACCTTAGCTATTAGGCCAGAGTAAGTGTTACGACCTTAACCATTAGGCCAGAGTAAGAGTTAAGACCTTAGCTATTAGGCCAGAGTAAGAGTTAAGACCTTAACCATTAGGCCAGAGTACGAGTCTAAGACCATAGCTATTAGGCCAGAGTAAGAGTTAAGACCTTAGCTATTAGGCCAGAGTAAGATTTAAGACCTTAGCATTTAGGCCAGAGTAAGAGTAAAGACCTTAACCAGTAGGCCAGAGTAAGAGTTAAGACCTTAACCAGTAGGCCAGAGTAAGTGTTAAGACCTTAACCATTAGGCCAGAGTACGAGTCTAAGACCTTAGCTATTAGGCCAGAGTAAGAGTTAAGACCTTAACCAGTAGGCCAGAGTAAGAGTTAAGACCTTAACCAGTAGGCCAGAGTACGAGTCTAAGACCTTAGCTATTAGGCCAGAGTACGAGTCTAAGACCTTAGCTATTAGGCCAGAGTAAGAGTTAAGACCTTAACCAGTAGGCCAGAGTACGAGTCTAAGACCTTAGCTATTAGGCCAGCGTAAGAGTTAAGACCTTAACTAGTAGGCCAGAGTAAGAGTTAAGACCTTAACCTGTAGGCCATAGTACGAGTCTAAGACCTTAGCTATTAGGCCACAGAAAGAGTTAAGACCTTAGCTTTTAGGCCAGAGTAAGAGTTAAGACCTTAACCAGTAGGCCAGAGTACGAGTCTAAGACCTTAGCTGTTAGGCCAGCGTAAGAGTTAAGACCTTAACCAGTAGGCCAGACTAAAAGTTAAGACCTTAACATGTAGGCCATAGTACGAGTCTAAGACGTTTGCTATTAGGCCAGAGTACGAGTTAAGACCTTAGCTATTAGGCCAGAGTAAGAGTTAAGACCTTAACCATTAGGCCAGAGTACGAGTCTAAGACCTTAGCTGTTAGGCCAGAGTAAGAGTTGAGACCTTAGCTATTAGGCCAGAGTAAGAGTTAAGACCTTAACCAGTAGGCCAGAGTAAGAGTTAAGACCTTAACCATTATGCCAGAGTACGAGTCTAAGACCTTAGCTATTTGCCATAGTAAGAGTTAAGACCTTAACAAGTAGGCCAGAGTAAAAGTTAAGACCTTAACCAGTAGGCCAGAGTAAGAGTTAAGACCTTAACCATTAGGCCAGAGTACGAGTCTAAGACCTTAGCTATTAGGCCAGAGTAAGAGTTAAGACCTTAGCTATTAGGCCAGAGTAAGAGTTAAGACCTTAACCAGTAGGCCAGAGTAAGAGTTAAGACCTTAACCTGTAGGCCATAGTACGAGTCTAAGACCTTAGCTATTAGGCCAGAGTAAGAGTTAAGACCTTAGCTATTAGGCCAGAGTAAGAGTTAAGACCTTAACCATTAGGCCAGAGTACGAGTCTAAGACCTTAGCTATAAGGCCAGAGTAAGAGTTAAGACCTTAGCTATTAGGCCAGAGTAAGAGTTAAGACCTTAACCAGTAGGCCAGAGTCCGAGTCTAAGACCTTAGCTATTAGGCCAGAGTAAGAGTTAAGACCTTAACCAGTAGGCCAGAGTACGAGTCTAAGACCTTAGCTATTAGGCCACAGTAAGAGTTAAGACCTTAGCTATTAGGCCAGAGTAAGAGTTAAGACCTTAACCATTAGGCCAGAGTAAGAGTTAAGATCTTAACCAGTAGGCCAGAGTCCGAGTCTAAGACCTTAGCTATTAGGCCAGAGTAAGAGTTAAGACCTTAACCAGTAGGCCAGAGTACGAGTCTAAGACCTTAGCTATTAGGCCACAGTAAGAGTTAAGACCTTAGCTATTAGGCCAGTGTAAGAGTTAAGACCTTAACCATTAGGCCAAAGTACGAGTCTAAGACCATACCTATTAGGCCAAAGTAAGAGTTAAGACCTTAGCTATTAGGCCAGAGTAAGAGTTAAGACCTTAACCTGTAGGCCATAGTACGAGTCTAAGACCTTAGCTATTAGGCCAGAGTAAGAGTTAAGACCTTAACCATTAGGCCAGAGTACGAGTCTAAGACCTTAGCTATTAGGCCAGAGTAAGAGTTAAGACCTTAACCAGTAGGCCAGAGTATGAGTCTAAGTCCTTAGCTATTAGGCCAGAGTAAGAGTTAAGACCTTAACGATTAGGCCAGAGTACGAGACTAAGACCTTAGCTATTAGGCCAGAGTAAGAGTTAAGACCTTAACCATTAGGCCAGAGTACGAGTCCAAGACCTTAGCTATTAGGCCAGAGTAAGAGTTAAGACCTTAGCTATTAGGCCAGAGTACGAGTTAAGACCTTAACCATTAGGCCAGAGGACGAGTCTAAGACTATAGCTTTTAGGCCAGAGTAAGAGTTAAGACCTTAGCTATTAGGCCAGAGTAGGATTTAATACCTTAGCATTTAGGCCAGAGTAAGAGTAAAGACCTTAACCAGTAGGCCAGAGTAAGAGTTAAGACCTTAACCAGTAGGCCAGAGTAAGAGTTAAGACCTTAACCATTAGGCCAGAGTAAGAGTTAAGACATTAACCAGTAGGCCAGAGTACGAGTCTAAGACCTTAGCTTTTAGGCCAGAGTACGAGTCTAAGACCTTAGCTATTAGGCCAGAGTACGAGTCTAAGACCTTAGCTATTAGGCCAGAGTAAGAGTTAAGACCTTCACCATTAGGCCAGAGTACGAGTCTAAGACCTTAGCTATTAAGCCAGAGTAAGAGTTAAAACCTTAGCTATTAGGCCAGAGTAAGAGTTAAGACCTTAACCAGTAGGCCAGAGTACGAGTCTAAGACCGTAGCTATTAGGCCAGAGTAAGAGTTAAGACCTTAACCAGTAGGCCAGAGTAAAAGTTAAGACCTTACCTGTAGGCCATAGTACGAGTCTAAGACGTTAACTATTAGGCCAGAGTACGAGTCTAAGACCTTAGCTATTAGGCCAGAGTAAGAGTTGAGACCTTAGCTATTAGGCCAGAGTAAGAGTTAAGACCTTAACCAGTAGGCCAGAGTAAGAGTTAAGACCTTAACCATTAGGCCAGAGTACGAGTCTAAGACCTTAGCTATTTGCCATAGTAAGAGTTAAGACCTTAACCAGTAGGCCATAGTACGAGTCTAAGACCGTAGCTATTAGGCCAGAGTAAGAGTTAAGACCTTAGCTATTAGGCCAGAGTAAGAGTTAAGACCTTAACCATTAGTCCAGAGAACGAGTCTAAGACCTTAGCTATTAGGCCAGAGTAAGTGTTGAGACCTTAGCTATTAGGCCAGAGTAAAAGTTAAGTCCTTAACCAGTAGGCCAGAGTAAGAGTTAAGACCTTAACCTGTAGGCCATAGTACGAGTCTAAGACCTTAGCTATTAGGCCAGAGTAAGAGTTAAGACCTTAGCTATTAGGCCAGAGTAAGAGTTAAGACCTTAACCATTAGGCCAGAGTACGAGTCTAAGACCTTAGCTATTAGGCCAGAGTAAGAGTTAAGACCTTAACCAGTAGGCCAGAGTAAGAGTTAAGACCTTAACCATTAGGCCAGAGTACGAGTCTAAGACCTTAGCTATTAGGCCAGAGTAAGAGTTAAGACCTTAGCTATTAGGCCAGAGTAAGAGTTAAGACCTTAACCAGTAGGCCAGAGTAAGAGTTAAGACCTTAACCTGTAGGCCATAGTACGAGTCTAAGACCTTAGCTATTAGGCCAGAGTAAGAGTTAAGACCTTAGCTATTAGGCCAGAGTAAGAGTTAAGACCTTAACCATTAGGCCAGAGTACGAGTCTAAGACCTTAGCTATAAGGCCAGAGTAAGAGTTAAGACCTTAGCTATTAGGCCAGAGTAAGAGTTAAGACCTTAACCAGTAGGCCAGAGTCCGAGTCTAAGACCTTAGCTATTAGGCCAGAGTAAGAGTTAAGACCTTAACCAGTAGGCCAGAGTACGAGTCTAAGACAATAGCTATTAGGCCAGAGTAAGACTTAAGACCTTAGCTATTAGGCCAGAGTAAGTGTTAAGACCTTAACCTGTAGGCCAGAGTACGAGTCTATGACCTTATCTATTAGGCCAGAGTAAGAGTTAAGACCTTAACCAGTAGGCCAGAGTACGAGTCTAAGACCTTAGCTATTAGGCCAGAGTAAGAGTTGAGACCTTAGCTATTAGGCCAGAGTAAGAGTTAAGACCTTAACCAGTAGGCCAGAGTAAGAGTTAAGACCTTAACCGGTAGGCCATAGTACGAGTCTAAGACCTTAGCTATTAGGCCAGAGTAAGAGTTAAGACCTTAGCTATTAGGCCAGAGTAAGAGTTAAGACCTTAACCAATAGGCCAGAGTACGAGTCTAAGACCATAGCTATTAGGCCAGAGTAAGAGTTAAGACCTTAGCTATTAGGCCAGAGTAAGAGTTAAGTCCTTAGCTATTAGGCCAGAGTAAGAGTTAAGACCTTAACCATTAGGCCAGAGTACGAGTCTAAGACCTTAGCTATTAGGCCAGAGTAAGAGTTAAGACCTTAACCAGTAGGCCAGAGTAAGAGTTAAGACCTTAACCATTAGGCCAGAGTACGAGTCTAAGACCTTAGCTATTAGGCCAGAGTAAGAGTTAAGACCTTAGCTATTGGGCCAGAGTAAGAGTTAAGACCTTAACCAGTAGGCCAGAGTACGAGTCTAAGACCTTAGCTATTAGGCCAGAGTAAGAGTTAAGACCTTAACCATTAGGCCAGAGTACGAGTCTAAGACCTTAGCTATTAGGCCACAGTAAGAGTTAAGACCTTAGCTATTACGCCAGAGTAAGAGTTAAGACCTTAACCATTAGGCCAGAGTACGAGTCTAAGACCATACCTATTAGGCCAGAGTAAGAGTTAAGACCTTAGCTATTAGGCCAGAGTAAGAGTTAAGACCTTAACCTGTAGGCCATAGTACGAGTCTAAGACCTTAGCTATTAGGCCAGAGTAAGAGTTAAGACCTTAACCATTAGGCCAGAGTACGAGTCTAAGACCTTAGCTATTAGGCCAGAGTAAGAGTTAAGACCTTAACCAGTAGGCCAGAGTATGAGTCTAAGTCCTTAGCTATTAGGCCAGAGTAAGAGTTAAGACCTTAACGATTAGGCCAGAGTACGAGACTAAGACCTTAGCTTTTAGGCCAGAGTAAGAGTTAAGACCTTAACCAGTAGGCCAGAGTACGAGTCTAAGACCTTAGCTGTTAGGCCAGCGTAAGAGTTAAGACCTTAACCAGTAGGCCAGATTAAAAGTTAAGACCTTAACATGTAGGCCATAGTACGAGTCTAAGACGTTTGCTATTAGGCCAGAGTACGAGTTAAGACCTTAGCTATTAGGCCAGAGTAAGAGTTAAGACCTTAACCATTAGGCCAGAGTACGAGTCTAAGACCTTAGCTGTTAGGCCAGAGTAAGATTTGAGACCTTAGCTATTAGGCCAGAGTAAGAGTTAAGACCTTAACCAGTAGGCCAGAGTAAGAGTTAAGACCTTAACCATTAGGCCAGAGTACGAGTCTAAGACCTTAGCTGTTAGGCCAGAGTAAGAGTTGAGACCTTAGCTATTAGGCCAGAGTAAGAGTTAAGACCTTAACAAGTAGGCCAGAGTAAAAGTTAAGACCTTAACCAGTAGGCCAGAGTAAGAGTTAAGACCTTAACCATTAGGCCAGAGTACGAGTCTAAGACCTTAGCTATTAGGCCAGAGTAAGAGTTAAGACCTTAGCTATTAGGCCAGAGTAAGAGTTAAGACCTTAACCAGTAGGCCAGAGTAAGAGTTAAGACCTTAACCTGTAGGCCATAGTACGAGTCTAAGACCTTAGCTATTAGGCCAGAGTAAGAGTTAAAACCTTAGCTATTAGGCCAGAGTAAGAGTTAAGACCTCAACCATTAGGCCAGAGTACGAGTCTAAGACCTTAGCTATAAGGCCAGAGTAAGAGTTAAGACCTTAACCATTAGGCCAGAGTACGAGTCTAAGACCTTAGCTATTAGGCCAGAGTCCGAGTCCAAGACCTTAGCTATTAGGCCAGAGTAAGAGTTAAGACCTTAACCAGTAGGCCAGAGTCCGAGTCTAAGACCTTAGCTATTAGGCCATGGTACGAGTCTAAGACCTTAGCTATTAGGCCAGAGTAAGAGTTAAGACCTTAGCTATTAGGCCAGAGTAAGAGTTAAGACCTTAACCATTAGGCCAGAGTACGAGTCTAAGACCTTAGCTATAAGGCCAGAGTAAGAGTTAAGACCTTAGCTATTAGGCCAGAGTAAGAGTTAAGACCTTAACCAGTAGGCCAGAGTCCGAGTCTAAGACCTTAGCTATTAGGCCAGAGTAAGAGTTAAGACCTTAACCAGTAGGCCAGAGTACGAGTCTAAGACAATAGCTATTAGGCCAGAGTAAGACTTAAGACCTTAGCTATTAGGCCAGAGTAAGTGTTAAGACCTTAACCTGTAGGCCAGAGTACGAGTCTATGACCTTATCTATTAGGCCAGAGTAAGAGTTAAGACCTTAACCAGTAGGCCAGAGTACGAGTCTAAGAAATTAGCTATTAGGCCAGAGTAAGAGTTAAGACCTTAACCATTAGGCCAGAGTACGAGTCTACGACCTTAGCTATTAGGCCAGAGTAAGAGTTAAGACCTCAATCAGTAGGCCAGAGTAAGAGTTAAGACCTTAACCATTAGGCCAGAGTACGAGTCTAAGACCTTAGCTATTAGGCCAGAGTAAGAGTTAAGACCTTAGCTATTAGGCCAGAGTAAGAGTTAAGACCTTAACCAGTAGGCCAGAGTACGAGTCTAAGACCTTAGCTATTAGGCCAGAGTAAGAGTTAAGACCTTAACCAGTAGGCCAGAGTAAAAGTTAAGACCTTAACCTATAGGACATAGTACGGGTCTAAGACCTTAGCTATTAGGCCAGAGTAAGAGTTCAGACCTTAGCTATTTGGCCAGAGTAAGAGTTAAGACCTTAACCATTAGGCCTGAGTACGAGTCTAAGACCTTAGCTATTAGGCCAGAGTAAGAGTTGAGACCTTAGCTATTAGGCCAGAGTAAGAGTTAAGACCTTAACCAGTAGGCCAGAGTAAGAGTTAAGACCTTAACCGGTAGGCCATAGTACGAGTCTAAGACCTTAGCTATTAGGCCAGAGTAAGAGTTAAGACCTTAGCTATTAGGCCAGAGTAAGAGTTAAGACCTTAACCAATAGGCCAGAGTACGAGTCTAAGACCATAGCTATTAGGCCAGAGTAAGAGTTAAGTCCTTAGCTATTAGGCCAGAGTAAGAGTTAAGTCCTTAGCTATTAGGCCAGAGTAAGAGTTAAGACCTTAACCATTAGGCCAGAGTACGAGTCTAAGACCTTAGCTATTAGGCCAGAGTAAGAGTTAAGACCTTAACCAGTAGGCCAGAGTAAGAGTTAAGACCTTAACCATTAGGCCAGAGTACGAGTCTAAGACCTTAGCTATTAGGCCAGAGTAAGAGTTACGACCTTAGCTATTGGGCCAGAGTAAGAGTTAAGACCTTAACAAGTAGGCCAGAGTACGAGTCTAAGACCTTAGCTATTAGGCCAGAGTAAGAGTTAAGACCTTAACCATTAGGCCAGAGTACGAGTCTAAGACCTTACCTATTAGGCCACAGTAAATGTTAAGACCTTAGCTATTAGGCTAGAGTAAGAGTTAAGACCTTAACCATTAGGCCAGAGTACGAGTCTAAGACCATACCTATTAGGCCAGAGTAAGAGTTAAGACCTTAGCTATTAGGCCAGAGTAAGAGTTAAGACCTTAACCTGTAGGCCATAGTACGAGTCTAAGACCTTAGCTATTAGGCCAGAGTAAGAGTTAAGACCTTAACCATTAGGCCAGAGTACGAGTCTAAGACCTTAGCTATTAGGCCAGAGTAAGAGTTAAGACCTTAACCAGTAGGCCAGAGTATGAGTCTAAGTCCTTAGCTATTAGGCCAGAGTAAGAGTTAAGACCTTAACGATTAGGCCAGAGTACGAGACTAAGACCTTAGCTTTTAGGCCAGAGTAAGAGTTAAGACCTTAACCAGTAGGCCAGAGTACGAGTCTAAGACCTTAGCTGTTAGGCCAGCGTAAGAGTTAAGACCTTAACCAGTAGGCCAGATTAAAAGTTAAGACCTTAACATGTAGGCCATAGTACGAGTCTAAGACGTTTGCTATTAGGCCAGAGTACGAGTTAAGACCTTAGCTATTAGGCCAGAGTAAGAGTTAAGACCTTAACCATTAGGCCAGAGTATGAGTCTAAGACCTTAGCTGTTAGGCCAGAGTAAGAGTTGAGACCTTAGCTATTAGGCCAGAGTAAGAGTTAAGACCTTAACCAGTAGGCCAGAGTAAGAGTTAAGACCTTAACCATTAGGCCAGAGTACGAGTCTAAGACCTTAGCTATTTGCCATAGTAAGAGTTAAGACCTTAACAAGTAGGCCAGAGTAAAAGTTAAGACCTTAACCAGTAGGCCAGAGTAAGAGTTAAGACCTTAACCATTAGGCCAGAGTATGAGTCTAAGACCTTAGCTATTAGGCCAGAGTAAGAGTTAAGACCTTAGCTATTAGGCCAGAGTAAGAGTTAAGACCTTAACCAGTAGGCCAGAGTAAGAGTTAAGACCTTAACCTGTAGGCCATAGTACGAGTCTAAGACCTTAGCTATTAGGCCAGAGTAAGAGTTAAGACCTTAGCTATTAGGCCAGAGTAAAAGTTAAGACCTCAACCATTAGGCCAGAGTACGAGTCTAAGACCTTAGCTATAAGGCCAGAGTAAGAGTTAAGACCTTAGCTATTAGGCCAGAGTAAGAGTTAAGACCTTAACCAGTAGGCCAGAGTCCGAGTCTAAGACCTTAGCTATTAGGCCAGAGTAAGAGTTAAGACCTTAACCAGTAGGCCAGAGTACGAGTCTAAGACCTTAGCTATTAGGCCACAGTAAGAGTTAAGACCTTAGCTATTAGGCCAGAGTAAGAGTTAAGACCTTAACCATTAGGCCAGAGTAAGAGTTAAGATCTTAACCAGTAGGCTAGAGTCCGAGTCTAAGACCTTAGCTATTAGGCCAGAGTAAGAGTTAAGACGTTAACCAGTAGGCCAGAGTACGAGTCTAAGACCTTAGCTATTAGGCCACAGTAAGAGTTAAGACCTTAGCTATTAGCCCAGAGTAAGAGTTAAGACCTTAACCATTAGGCCAAAGTACGAGTCTAAGACCATACCTATTAGGCCAGAGTAAGAGTTAAGACCTTAGCTATTAGGCCAGAGTAAGAGTTAAGACCTTAACCTGTAGGCCATAGTACGAGTCTAAGACCTTAGCTATTAGGCCAGAGTAAGAGTTAAGACCTTAACCATTAGGCCAGAGTACGAGTCTAAGACCTTAGCTATTAGGCCAGAGTAAGAGTTAAGACCTTAACCAGTAGGCCAGAGTATGAGTCTAAGTCCTTAGCTATTAGGCCAGAGTAAGAGTTAAGACCTTAACCAGTAGGCCAGAGTCCGAGTCTAAGACCTTAGCTATTAGGCCAGAGTAAGAGTTAAGACCTTAACCAGTAGGCCAGAGTACGAGTCTAAGACAATAGCTATTAGGCCAGAGTAAGACTTAAGACCTTAGCTATTAGGCCAGAGTAAGTGTTAAGACCTTAACCTGTAGGCCAGAGTACGAGTCTATGACCTTATCTATTAGGCCAGAGTAAGAGTTAAGACCTTAACCAGTAGGCCAGAGTACGAGTCTAAGAAATTAGCTATTAGGCCAGAGTAAGAGTTAAGACCTTAACCATTAGGCCAGAGTACGAGTCTACGACCTTAGCTATTAGGCCAGAGTAAGAGTTAAGACCTCAATCAGTAGGCCAGAGTAAGAGTTAAGACCTTAACCATTAGGCCAGAGTTCGAGTCTAAGACCTTAGCTTTTAGGCCAGAGTAAGAGTTAAGACCTTAGCTATTAGGCCAGAGTAAGAGTTAAGACCTTAACCAGTAGGCCAGAGTACGAGTCTAAGACCTTAGCTATTAGGCCAGAGTAAGAGTTAAGACCTTAACCAGTAGGCCAGAGTAAAAGTTAAGACCTTAACCTATAGGCCATAGTACGGGTCTAAGACCTTAGCTATTAGGCCAGAGTAAGAGTTAAGACCTTAGCTATTAGGCCAGAGTAAGAGTTAAGACCTTAACCAATAGGCCAGAGTACGAGTCTAAGACCATAGCTATTAGGCCAGAGTAAGAGTTAAGACCTTAGCTATTAGGCCAGTGTAAGAGTTAAGTCCTTAGCTATTAGGCCAGAGTAAGAGTTAAGACCTTAACCATTAGGCCAGAGTACGAGTCTAAGACCTTAGCTATTAGGCCAGAGTAAGAGTTAAGACCTTAACCAGTAGGCCAGAGTAAGAGTTAAGACCTTAACCATTAGGCCAGAGTACGAGTCTAAGACCTTAGCTATTAGGCCAGAGTAAGAGTTAAGACCTTAGCTATTGGGCCAGAGTAAGAGTTAAGACCTTAACCAGTAGGCCAGAGTACGAGTCTAAGACCTTAGCTATTAGGCCAGAGTAAGAGTTAAGACCTTAACCATTAGGCCAGAGTACGAGTCTAAGACCTTAGCAATTAGGCCACAGTAAGAGTTAAGACCTTAGCTATTAGGCCAGAGTAAGAGTTAAGACCTTAACCATTAGGCCAGAGTACGAGTCTAAGACCATACCTATTAGGCCAGAGTAAGAGTTAAGACCTTAGCTATTAGGCCAGAGTAAGAGTTAAGACCTTAACCTGTAGGCCATAGTACGAGTCTAAGACCTTAGCTATTAGGCCAGAGTAAGAGTTAAGACCTTAACCATTAGGCCAGAGTACGAGTCTAAGTCCTTAGCTATTAGGCCAGAGTAAGAGTTAAGACCTTAACGATTAGGCCAGAGTACGAGACTAAGACCTTAGCTATTAGGCCAGAGTAAGAGTTAAGAACTTAACCATTAGGCCAGAGTACGAGTCTAAGACCTTAGCTATTAGGCCAGAGTAAGAGTTAAGACCTTAGTTATTAGGCCAGAGTAAGAGTTAAGACCTTAACCATTAGGCCAGAGTACGAGTCTAAGACCATAGCTATTAGGCCAGAGTAAGAGTTAAGACCTTAGCTATTAGGCCAGAGTAGGATTTAATACCTTAGCATTTAGGCCAGAGTAAGAGTAAAGACCTTAACCAGTAGGCCAGAGTAAGAGTTAAGACCTTAACCAGTAGGCCAGAGTAAGAGTTAAGACCTTAACCATTAGGCCAGAGTAAGAGTTAAGACATTAACCAGTAGGCCAGAGTACGAGTCTAAGACCTTAGCTATTAGGCCAGAGTACGAGTCTAAGACCTTAGCTATTAGGCCAGAGTACGAGTCTAAGACCTTAGCTATTAGGCCAGAGTAAGAGTTAAGACCTTAACCTGTAGGCCAGAGTACGAGTCTATGACCTTATCTATTAGGCCAGAGTAAGAGTTAAGACCTTAACCAGTAGGCCAGAGTACGAGTCTAAGAAATTAGCTATTAGGCCAGAGTAAGAGTTAAGACCTTAACCATTAGGCCAGAGTACGAGTCTACGACCTTAGCTATTAGGCCAGAGTAAGAGTTAAGACCTCAATCAGTAGGCCAGAGTAAGAGTTAAGACCTTAACCATTAGGCCAGAGTACGAGTCTAAGACCTTAGCTATTAGGCCAGAGTAAGAGTTAAGACCTTAGCTATTAGGCAAGAGTAAGAGTTAAGACCTTAACCAGTAGGCCAGAGTACGAGTCTAAGACCTTAGCTATTAGGCCAGAGTAAGAGTTAAGACCTTAACCAGTAGGCCAGAGTAAAAGTTAAGACCTTAACCTATAGGCCATAGTACGGGTCTAAGACCTTAGCTATTAGGCCAGAGTAAGAGTTCAGACCTTAGCTATTTGGCCAGAGTAAGAGTTAAGACCTTAACCATTAGGCCAGAGTACGAGTCTAAGACCTTAGCTATTAGGCCAGAGTAAGAGTTGAGACCTTAGCTATTAGGCCAGAGTAAGAGTTAAGACCTTAACCAGTAGGCCAGAGTAAGAGTTAAGACCTTAACCGGTAGGCCATAGTACGAGTCTAAGACCTTAGCTATTAGGCCAGAGTAAGAGTTAAGACCTTAGCTATTAGGCCAGAGTAAGAGTTAAGACCTTAACCAATAGGCCAGAGTACGAGTCTAAGACCATAGCTATTAGGCCAGAGTAAGAGTTAAGACCTTAGCTATTAGGCCAGTGTAAGAGTTAAGTCCTTAGCTATTAGGCCAGAGTAAGAGTTAAGACCTTAACCATTAGGCCAGAGTACGAGTCTAAGACCTTAGCTATTAGGCCAGAGTAAGAGTTAAGACCTTAACCAGTAGGCCAGAGTAAGAGTTAAGACCTTAACCATTAGGCCAGAGTACGAGTCTAAGACCTTAGCTATTAGGCCAGAGTAAGAGTTAAGACCTTAGCTATTGGGCCAGAGTAAGAGTTAAGACCTTAACCAGTAGGCCAGAGTACGAGTCTAAGACCTTAGCTATTAGGCCAGAGTAAGAGTTAAGACCTTAACCATTAGGCCAGAGTACGAGTCTAAGACCTTAGCTATTAGGCCACAGTAAGAGTTAAGACCTTAGCTATTAGGCCAGAGTAAGAGTTAAGACCTTAACCATTAGGCCAGAGTACGAGTCTAAGACCATACCTATTAGGCCAGAGTAAGAGTTAAGACCTTAGCTATTAGGCCAGAGTAAGAGTTAAGACCTTAACCTGTAGGCCATAGTATGAGTCTAAGACCTTAGCTATTAGGCCAGAGTAAGAGTTAAGACCTTAACCATTAGGCCAGAGTACGAGTCTAAGACCTTAGCTATTAGGCCAGAGTAAGAGTTAAGACCTTAACCAGTAGGCCAGAGTATGAGTCTAAGTCCTTAGCTATTAGGCCAGAGTAAGAGTTAAGACCTTAACGATTAGGCCAGAGTACGAGACTAAGACCTTAGCTATTAGGCCAGAGTAAGAGTTAAGAACTTAACCATTAGGCCAGAGTACGAGTCTAAGACCTTAGCTATTAGGCCAGAGTAAGAGTTAAGACCTTAGTTATTAGGCCAGAGTAAGAGTTAAGACCTTAACCATTAGGCCAGAGTACGAGTCTAAGACCATAGCTATTAGGCCAGAGTAAGAGTTAAGACCTTAGCTATTAGGCCAGAGTAGGATTTAATACCTTAGCATTTAGGCCAGAGTAAGAGTAAAGACCTTAACCAGTAGGCCAGAGTAAGAGTTAAGACCTTAACCAGTAGGCCAGAGTAAGAGTTAAGACCTTAACCATTAGGCCAGAGTAAGAGTTAAGACATTAACCAGTAGGCCAGAGTACGAGTCTAAGACCTTAGCTATTAGGCCAGAGTACGAGTCTAAGACCTTAGCTATTAGGCCAGAGTACGAGTCTAAGACCTTAGCTATTAGGCCAGAGTAAGAGTTAAGACCTTAACCATTAGGCCAGAGTACGAGTCTAAGACCTTAGCTATTAAGCCAGAGTAAGAGTTAAGACCTTAGCTATTAGGCCAGAGAAAGAGTTAAGACCTTAACCAGTAGGCCAGAGTACGAGTCTAAGACCGTAGCTATTAGGCCAGAGTAAGAGTTAAGACCTTAACCAGTAGGCCAGAGTAAAAGTTAAGACCTTAACCTGTAGGCCATAGTACGAGTCTAAGACGTTAGCTATTAGGCCAGAGTAAGAGTTAAGACCTTAGCTATTAGGCCAGAGTAAGAGTTAAGACCTCAACCAGTAGTCCAGAGTAAGAGTTAAGACCTTAACCATTAGGCCAGAGTACGAGTCTAAGACCTTAGCTATTAGGCCAGAGTAAGAGTTGAGACCTTAGCTATTAGGCCAGAGTAAGAGTTAAGACCTTAACCAGTAGGCCAGAGTAAGAGTTAAGACCTTAACCATTAGGCCAGAGTACGAGTCTAAGACCTTAGCTATTTGCCATAGTAAGAGTTAAGACCTTAACCAGTAGGCCATAGTACGAGTCTAAGACCTTAGCTATTAGGCCAGAGTAAGAGTTAAGACCTTAGCTATTAGGCCAGAGTAAGAGTTAAGACCTTAGCTATTAGGCCAGAGTAAGAGTTAAGACCATAACCATTAGGCCAGAGTACGAGTCTAAGACCTTAGCTATAAGGCCAGAGTAAGAGTTAAGACCTTAGCTATTAGGCCAGAGTAAGAGTTAAGACCTTAACCAGTAGGCCAGAGTCCGAGTCTAAGACCTTAGCTATTAGGCCAGAGTAAGAGTTAAGACCTTAACAAGTAGGCCAGAGTACGAGTCTAGGACCTTAGCTATTAGGCCACAGTAAGAGTTAAGACCTTAGCTATTAGGCCAGAGTAAGAGTTAAGACCTTAACCATTAGGCCAGAGTAAGAGTTAAGATCTTAACCAGTAGGCCAGAGTCCGAGTCTAAGACCTTAGCTATTAGGCCAGAGTAAGAGTTAAGACCTTAACCAGTAGGCCAGAGTACGAGTCTAAGACCTTAGCTATTAGGCCACAGTAAGAGTTAAGACCTTAGCTATTAGGCCAGAGTAAGAGTTAAGACCTTAACCATTAGGCCAGAGTACGAGTCTAAGACCATACCTATTAGGCCAGAGTAAGAGTTAAGACCTTAGCTATTAGGCCAGAGTAAGAGTTAAGACCTTAACCTGTAGGCCATAGTACGAGTCTAAGACCTTAGCTATTAGGCCAGAGTAAGAGTTAAGACCTTAACCATTAGGCCAGAGTACGAGACTAAGACCTTAGCTATTAGGCCAGAGTAAGAGTTAAGACCTTAACCATTAGGCCAGAGTACGAGTCTAAGACCTTAGCTATTAGGCCAGAGTAAGAGTTAAGACCTTAGCTATTATGCCAGAGTAAGAGTTAAGACCTTAACCATTAGGCCAGAGTACGAGTCTAAGACCATAGCTATTAGGCCAGAGTAAGTGTTAAGACCTTAGCTATTAGGCCAGAGTAGGATTTAATACCTTAGCATTTAGGCCAGAGTAAGAGTAAAGACCTTAACCAGTAGTCCAGAGTAAGAGTTAAGACCTTAACCAGTAGGCCAGAGTAAGAGTTAAGACCTTAACCATTAGGCCAAAGTACGAGTCTAAGACCATACCTATTAGGCCAGAGTAAGAGTTAAGACCTTAGCTATTAGGCCAGAGTAAGAGTTAAGACCTTAACCTGTAGGCCATAGTACGAGTCTAAGACCTTAGCTATTAGGCCAGAGTAAGAGTTAAGACCTTAACCATTAGGCCAGAGTACGAGTCTAAGACCTTAGCTATTAGGCCAGAGTAAGAGTTAAGACCTTAACCAGTAGGCCAGAGTATGAGTCTAAGTCCTTAGCTATTAGGCCAGAGTAAGAGTTAAGACCTTAACCAGTAGGCCAGAGTCCGAGTCTAAGACCTTAGCTATTAGGCCAGAGTAAGAGTTAAGACCTTAACCAGTAGGCCAGAGTACGAGTCTAAGACAATAGCTATTAGGCCAGAGTAAGACTTAAGACCTTAGCTATTAGGCCAGAGTAAGTGTTAAGACCTTAACCTGTAGGCCAGAGTACGAGTCTATGACCTTATCTATTAGGCCAGAGTAAGAGTTAAGACCTTAACCAGTAGGCCAGAGTACGAGTCTAAGAAATTAGCTATTAGGCCAGAGAAAGAGTTAAGACCTTAACCATTAGGCCAGAGTACGAGTCTACGACCTTAGCTATTAGGCCAGAGTAAGAGTTAAGACCTCAATCAGTAGGCCAGAGTAAGAGTTAAGACCTTAACCATTAGGCCAGAGTTCGAGTCTAAGACCTTAGCTATTAGGCCAGAGTAAGAGTTAAGACCTTAGCTATTAGGCCAGAGTAAGAGTTAAGACCTTAACCAGTAGGCCAGAGTACGAGTCTAAGACCTTAGCTATTAGGCCAGAGTAAGAGTTAAGACCTTAACCAGTAGGCCAGAGTAAAAGTTAAGACCTTAACCTATAGGCCATAGTACGGGTCTAAGACCTTAGCTATTAGGCCAGAGTAAGAGTTAAGACCTTAGCTATTAGGCCAGAGTAAGAGTTAAGACCTTAACCAATAGGCCAGAGTACGAGTCTAAGACCATAGCTATTAGGCCAGAGTAAGAGTTAAGACCTTAGCTATTAGGCCAGTGTAAGAGTTAAGTCCTTAGCTATTAGGCCAGAGTAAGAGTTAAGACCTTAACCATTAGGCCAGAGTACGAGTCTAAGACCTTAGCTATTAGGCCAGAGTAAGAGTTAAGACCTTAACCAGTAGGCCAGAGTAAGAGTTAAGACCTTAACCATTAGGCCAGAGTACGAGTCTAAGACCTTAGCTATTAGGCCAGAGTAAGAGTTAAGACCTTAGCTATTGGGCCAGAGTAAGAGTTAAGACCTTAACCAGTAGGCCAGAGTACGAGTCTAAGACCTTAGCTATTAGGCCAGAGTAAGAGTTAAGACCTTAACCATTAGGCCAGAGTACGAGTCTAAGACCTTAGCTATTAGGCCACAGTAAGAGTTAAGACCTTAGCTATTAGGCCAGAGTAAGAGTTAAGACCTTAACCATTAGGCCAGAGTACGAGTCTAAGACCATACCTATTAGGCCAGAGTAAGAGTTAAGACCTTAGCTATTAGGCCAGAGTAAGAGTTAAGACCTTAACCTGTAGGCCATAGTACGAGTCTAAGACCTTAGCTATTAGGCCAGAGTAAGAGTTAAGACCTTAACCATTAGGCCAGAGTACGAGTCTAAGACCTTAGCTATTAGGCCAGAGTAAGAGTTAAGACCTTAACCAGTAGGCCAGAGTATGAGTCTAAGTCCTTAGCTATTAGGCCAGAGTAAGAGTTAAGACCTTAACGATTAGGCCAGAGTACGAGACTAAGACCTTAGCTATTAGGCCAGAGTAAGAGTTAAGAACTTAACCATTAGGCCAGAGTACGAGTCTAAGACCTTAGCTATTAGGCCAGAGTAAGAGTTAAGACCTTAGTTATTAGGCCAGAGTAAGAGTTAAGACCTTAACCATTAGGCCAGAGTACGAGTCTAAGACCATAGCTATTAGGCCAGAGTAAGAGTTAAGACCTTAGCTATTAGGCCAGAGTAGGATTTAATACCTTAGCATTTAGGCCAGAGTAAGAGTAAAGACCTTAACCAGTAGGCCAGAGTAAGAGTTAAGACCTTAACCAGTAGGCCAGAGTAAGAGTTAAGACCTTAACCATTAGGCCAGAGTAAGAGTTAAGACATTAACCAGTAGGCCAGAGTACGAGTCTAAGACCTTAGCTATTAGGCCAGAGTACGAGTCTAAGACCTTAGCTATTAGGCCAGAGTAAGAGTTAAGACCTTAACCTGTAGGCCAGAGTACGAGTCTATGACCTTATCTATTAGGCCAGAGTAAGAGTTAAGACCTTAACCAGTAGGCCAGAGTACGAGTCTAAGAAATTAGCTATTAGGCCAGAGTAAGAGTTAAGACCTTAACCATTAGGCCAGAGTACGAGTCTACGACCTTAGCTATTAGGCCAGAGTAAGAGTTAAGACCTCAATCAGTAGGCCAGAGTAAGAGTTAAGACCTTAACCATTAGGCCAGAGTACGAGTCTAAGACCTTAGCTATTAGGCCAGAGTAAGAGTTAAGACCTTAGCTATTAGGCAAGAGTAAGAGTTAAGACCTTAACCTATAGGCCATAGTACGGGTCTAAGACCTTAGCTATTAGGCCAGAGTAAGAGTTCAGACCTTAGCTATTTGGCCAGAGTAAGAGTTAAGACCTTAACCATTAGGCCAGAGTACGAGTCTAAGACCTTAGCTATTAGGCCAGAGTAAGAGTTGAGACCTTAGCTATTAGGCCAGAGTAAGAGTTAAGACCTTAACCAGTAGGCCAGAGTAAGAGTTAAGACCTTAACCGGTAGGCCATAGTACGAGTCTAAGACCTTAGCTATTAGGCCAGAGTAAGAGTTAAGACCTTAGCTATTAGGCCAGAGTAAGAGTTAAGACCTTAACCAATAGGCCAGAGTACGAGTCTAAGACCATAGCTATTAGGCCAGAGTAAGAGTTAAGACCTTAGCTATTAGGCCAGTGTAAGAGTTAAGTCCTTAGCTATTAGGCCAGAGTAAGAGTTAAGACCTTAACCATTAGGCCAGAGTACGAGTCTAAGACCTTAGCTATTAGGCCAGAGTAAGAGTTAAGACCTTAACCAGTAGGCCAGAGTAAGAGTTAAGACCTTAACCATTAGGCCAGAGTACGAGTCTAAGACCTTAGCTATTAGGCCAGAGTAAGAGTTAAGACCTTAGCTATTGGGCCAGAGTAAGAGTTAAGACCTTAACCAGTAGGCCAGAGTACGAGTCTAAGACCTTAGCTATTAGGCCAGAGTAAGAGTTAAGACCTTAACCATTAGGCCAGAGTACGAGTCTAAGACCTTAGCTATTAGGCCACAGTAAGAGTTAAGACCTTAGCTATTAGGCCAGAGTAAGAGTTAAGACCTTAACCATTAGGCCAGAGTACGAGTCTAAGACCATACCTATTAGGCCAGAGTAAGAGTTAAGACCTTAGCTATTAGGCCAGAGTAAGAGTTAAGACCTTAACCTGTAGGCCATAGTACGAGTCTAAGACCTTAGCTATTAGGCCAGAGTAAGAGTTAAGACCTTAACCATTAGGCCAGAGTACGAGTCTAAGACCTTAGCTATTAGGCCAGAGTAAGAGTTAAGACCTTAACCAGTAGGCCAGAGTATGAGTCTAAGTCCTTAGCTATTAGGCCAGAGTAAGAGTTAAGACCTTAACGATTAGGCCAGAGTACGAGACTAAGACCTTAGCTATTAGGCCAGAGTAAGAGTTAAGAACTTAACCATTAGGCCAGAGTACGAGTCTAAGACCTTAGCTATTAGGCCAGAGTAAGAGTTAAGACCTTAGTTATTAGGCCAGAGTAAGAGTTAAGACCTTAACCATTAGGCCAGAGTACGAGTCTAAGACCATAGCTATTAGGCCAGAGTAAGAGTTAAGACCTTAGCTATTAGGCCAGAGTAGGATTTAATACCTTAGCATTTAGGCCAGAGTAAGAGTAAAGACCTTAACCAGTAGGCCAGAGTAAGAGTTAAGACCTTAACCAGTAGGCCAGAGTAAGAGTTAAGACCTTAACCATTAGGCCAGAGTAAGAGTTAAGACATTAACCAGTAGGCCAGAGTAAGAGTTAAGACCTTAACCAGTAGGCCAGAGTAAGTGTTAAGACCTTAACCATTAGGCCAGAGTACGAGTCTAAGACCTTAGCTATTAGGCCAGAGTACGAGTCTAAGACCTTAGCTATTAGGCCAGAGTACGAGTCTAAGACCTTAGCTATTAGGCCAGAGTAAGAGTTAAGACCTTAACCATTAGGCCAGAGTACGAGTCTAAGACCTTAGCTATTAAGCCAGAGTAAGAGTTAAGACCTTAGCTATTAGGCCAGAGAAAGAGTTAAGACCTTAACCAGTAGGCCAGAGTACGAGTCTAAGACCGTAGCTATTAGGCCAGAGTAAGAGTTAAGACCTTAACCAGTAGGCCAGAGTAAAAGTTAAGACCTTAACCTGTAGGCCATAGTACGAGTCTAAGACGTTAGCTATTAGGCCAGAGTAAGAGTTAAGACCTTAGCTATTAGGCCAGAGTAAGAGTTAAGACCTCAACCAGTAGTCCAGAGTAAGAGTTAAGACCTTAACCATTAGGCCAGAGTACGAGTCTAAGACCTTAGCTATTAGGCCAGAGTAAGAGTTGAGACCTTAGCTATTAGGCCAGAGTAAGAGTTAAGACCTTAACCAGTAGGCCAGAGTAAGAGTTAAGACCTTAACCATTAGGCCAGAGTACGAGTCTAAGACCTTAGCTATTTGCCATAGTAAGAGTTAAGACCTTAACCAGTAGGCCATAGTACGAGTCTAAGACCTTAGCTATTAGGCCAGAGTAAGAGTTAAGACCTTAGCTATTAGGCCAGAGTAAGAGTTAAGACCTTAGCTATTAGGCCAGAGTAAGAGTTAAGACCATAACCATTAGGCCAGAGTACGAGTCTAAGACCTTAGCTATAAGGCCAGAGTAAGAGTTAAGACCTTAGCTATTAGGCCAGAGTAAGAGTTAAGACCTTAACCAGTAGGCCAGAGTCCGAGTCTAAGACCTTAGCTATTAGGCCAGAGTAAGAGTTAAGACCTTAACAAGTAGGCCAGAGTACGAGTCTAGGACCTTAGCTATTAGGCCACAGTAAGAGTTAAGACCTTAGCTATTAGGCCAGAGTAAGAGTTAAGACCTTAACCATTAGGCCAGAGTAAGAGTTAAGATCTTAACCAGTAGGCCAGAGTCCGAGTCTAAGACCTTAGCTTTTAGGCCAGAGTAAGAGTTAAGACCTTAACCAGTAGGCCAGAGTACGAGTCTAAGACCTTAGCTATTAGGCCACAGTAAGAGTTAAGACCTTAGCTATTAGGCCAGAGTAAGAGTTAAGACCTTAACCATTAGGCCAGAGTACGAGTCTAAGACCATACCTATTAGGCCAGAGTAAGAGTTAAGACCTTAGCTATTAGGCCAGAGTAAGAGTTAAGACCTTAACCTGTAGGCCATAGTACGAGTCTAAGACCTTAGCTATTAGGCCAGAGTAAGAGTTAAGACCTTAACCATTAGGCCAGAGTACGAGACTAAGACCTTAGCTATTAGGCCAGAGTAAGAGTTAAGACCTTAACCATTAGGCCAGAGTACGAGTCTAAGACCTTAGCTATTAGGCCAGAGTAAGAGTTAAGACCTTAGCTATTATGCCAGAGTAAGAGTTAAGACCTTAACCATTAGGCCAGAGTACGAGTCTAAGACCATAGCTATTAGGCCAGAGTAAGTGTTAAGACCTTAGCTATTAGGCCAGAGTAGGATTTAATACCTTAGCATTTAGGCCAGAGTAAGAGTAAAGACCTTAACCAGTAGGCCAGAGTAAGAGTTAAGACCTTAACCAGTAGGCCAGAGTAAGAGTTAAGACCTTAACCATTAGGCCAGAGTAAAAGTTAAGATATTAACCAGTAGGCCAGAGTACGAGTCTAAGACCTTAGCTTTTAGGCCGGAGTACGAGTCTAAGACCTTAGCTATTAGGCCAGAGTACGAGTCTAAGACCTTATCTATTAGGCCAGAGTAAGAGTTAAGACCTTAACCATTAGGCCAGAGTACGAGTCTAAGACCTTAGCTATTAAGCCAGAGTAAGAGTTAAGACCTTAACCAGTAGGCCATAGTACGAGTCTAAGACCTTAGCTATTAGGCCAGAGTAAGAGTTAAGACCTTAGCTATTAGGCCAGAGTAAGAGTTAAGACCTTAACCATTAGGCCAGAGTACGAGTCTAGGACCTTAGCTATAAGGCCAGAGTAAGAGTTAAGACCTTAGCTATTAGGCCAGAGTAAGAGTTAAGACCTTAACCAGTAGGCCAGAGTCCGAGTCTAAGACCTTAGCTATTAGGCCAGAGTAAGAGTTAAGACCTTAACAAGTAGGCCAGAGTACGAGTCTAAGACCTTAGCTATTAGGCCACAGTAAGAGTTAAGACCTTAGCTATTAGGCCAGAGTAAGAGTTAAGACCTTAACCATTAGGCCAGAGTAAGAGTTAAGATCTTAACCAGTAGGCCAGAGTCCGAGTCTAAGACCTTAGCTATTAGGCCATAGTAAGAGTTAAGACCTTAACCAGTAGGCCAGAGTACGAGTCTAAGACCTTAGCTATTAGGCCACAGTAAGAGTTAAGACCTTAGCTATTAGGCCAGAGTAAGAGTTAAGACCTTAACCATTAGGCCAGAGTATGAGTCTAAGACCATAGCTATTAGGCCAGAGTAAGAGTTAAGACCTTAGCTATTAGGCCAGAGTAGGATTTAATACCTTAGCATTTAGGCCAGAGTAAGAGTAAAGACCTTAACCAGTAGGCCAGAGTAAGAGTTAAGACCTTAACCAGTAGGCCAGAGTAAGAGTTAAGACCTTAACCATTAGGCCAGAGTAAGAGTTAAGACATTAACCAGTAGGCCAGAGTACGAGTCTAAGACCTTAGCTTTTAGGCCAGAGTACGAGTCTAAGACCTTAGCTATTAGGCCAGAGTACGAGTCTAAGACCTTAGCTATTAGGCCAGAGTAAGAGTTAAGACCTTAACCATTAGGCCAGAGTACGAGTCTAAGACCTTAGCTATTAAGCCAGAGTAAGAGTTAAGACCTTAGCTATTAGGCCAGAGTAAGAGTTAAGACCTTAACCAGTAGGCCAGAGTACGAGTCTAAGACCGTAGCTATTAGGCCAGAGTAAGAGTTAAGACCTTAACCAGTAGGCCAGAGTAAAAGTTAAGACCTTACCTGTAGGCCATAGTACGAGTCTAAGACGTTAGCTATTAGGCCAGAGTAAGAGTTAAGACCTTAGCTATTAGGCCAGAGTAAGAGATAAGACCTTAACCATTAGGCCAGAGTACGAGTCTAAGACCTTAGCTATTAGGCCAGAGTAAGAGTTGAGACCTTAGCTATTCGGCCAGAGTAAGAGTTAAGACCTTAACCAGTAGGCCAGAGTAAGAGTTAAGACCTTAACCATTAGGCCAGAGTACGAGTCTAAGACCTTAGCTATTTGCCATAGTAAGAGTTAAGACCTTAACCAGTAGGCCATAGTACGAGTCTAAGACCGTAGCTATTAGGCCAGAGTAAGAGTAAAGACCTTAGCTATTAGGCCAGAGTAAGAGTTAAGACCATAACCATTAGGCCAGAGAACGAGTCTAAGACCTTAGCTATTAGGCCAGAGTAAAAGTTAAGTCCTTAACCAGTAGGCCAGAGTAAGAGTTAAGACCTTAACCTGTAGGCCATAGTGTGAGTCTAAGACCTTAGCTATTAGGCCAGAGTAAGAGTTAAGACCTTAGCTATTAGGCCAGAGTAAGAGTTAAGACCTTAACCATTAGGCCAGAGTACGAGTCTAAGACCTTAGCTATTAGGCCAGAGTAAGAGTTAAGACCTTAACCAGTAGGCCAGAGTCAGAGTTAAGACCTTAACCATTAGGCCAGAGTACGAGTCTAAGGCCTTAGCTATTAGGCCAGAGTAAGAGTTAAGACCTTAGCTATTAGGCCAGAGTAAGAGTTAAGACCTTAACCAGTAGGCCAGAGTAAGAGTTAAGACCTTAACCTGTAGGCCATAGTACGAGTCTAAGACCTTAGCTATTAGGCCAGAGTAAGAGTTAAGACCTTAGCTATTAGGCCAGAGTAAGAGTTAAGACCTTAACCATTAGGCCAGAGTACGAGTCTAAGACCTTAGCTATAAGGCCAGAGTAAGAGTTAAGACCTTAGCTATTAGGCCAGAGTAAGAGTTAAGACCTTAACCAGTAGGCCAGAGTCCGAGTCTAAGACCTTAGCTATTAGGCCAGAGTAAGAGTTAAGACCTTAACCAGTAGGCCAGAGTACGAGTCTAAGACCATAGCTATTAGGCCAGAGTAAGACTTAAGACCTTAGCTATTAGGCCAGAGTAAGTGTTAAGACCTTAACCTGTAGGCCAGAGTACGAGTCTATGACCTTATCTATTAGGCCAGAGTAAGAGTTAAGACCTTAACCAGTAGGCCAGAGTACGAGTCTAAGAAATTAGCTATTAGGCCAGAGTAAGAGTTAAGACCTTAACCATTAGGCCAGAGTACGAGTCTACGACCTTAGCTATTAGGCCAGAGTAAGAGTTAAGACCTCAATCAGTAGGCCAGAGTAAGAGTTAAGACCTTAACCATTAGGCCAGAGTACGAGTCTAAGACCTTAGCTATTAGGCCAGAGTAAGAGTTAAGACCTTAGCTATTAGGCCAGAGTAATAGTTAACACCTTAGCTATTAGGCCAGAGTAAGAGTTAAGACCTTAACCAGTAGGCCAGAGTAAGAGTTAAGACCTTAACCATTAGGCCAAAGTACGAGTCTACGACCTTAGCTATTAGGCCAGAGTAAGAGTTAAGACCTTAATCAGTAGGCCAAAGTAAGAGTAAAGACCTTAACCATTAGGCCAGAGTACGAGTCTAAGACCTTAGCTATTAGGCCAGAGTAAGAGTTGAGACCTTAGCTATTAGGCCAGAGTAAGAGTTAAGACCTTAACCAGTATTCCAGAGTAAGAGTTAAGACCTTAACCGGTAGGCCATAGTACGAGTCTAAGACCTTAGCTATTAGGCCAGAGTAAGAGTTAAGACCTTAGCTATTAGGCCAGAGTAAGAGTTAAGACCTTAACCAATAGGCCAGAGTACGAGTCTAAGACCATAGTTATTAGGCCAGAGTAAGAGTTAAGACCTTAGCTATTAGGCCAGAGTAAGAGTTAAGTCCTTAGCTATTAGGCCAGAGTAAGAGTTAAGACCTTAACCATTAGGCCAGAGTACGAGTCTAAGACCTTAGCTATTAGGCCAGAGTAAGAGTTAAGACCTTAACCAGTAGGCCAGAGTAAGAGTTAAGACCTTAACCATTAGGCCAGAGTACGAGTCTAAGACCTTAGCTATTAGGCCAGAGTAAGAGTTAAGACCTTAGCTATTAGGCCAGAGTAATAGTTAACACCTTAGCTATTAGGCCAGAGTAAGAGTTAAGACCTTAACCAGTAGGCCAGAGTAAGAGTTAAAACCTTAACCATTAGGCCAGAGTACGAGTCTACGACCTTAGCTATTAGGCCAGAGTAAGAGTTAAGACCTTAATCAGTAGGCCAGAGTAAGAGTTAAGACCTTAACCATTAGGCCAGAGTACGAGTCTAAGACCTTAGCTATTAGGCCAGAGTAAGAGTTAAGACCTTAGCTATTAGGCCAGAGTAAGAGTTAAGACCTTAACCAGTAGGCCAGAGTACGAGTCTAAGACCTTAGCTATTAGGCCAGAGTAAGAGTTAAGACCTTAACCATTAGGCCAGAGTACGAGTCTAAGACCTTAGCTATTAGGCCACAGTAAGAGTTAAGACCTTAGCTATTAGGCCAGAGTAAGAGTTAAGACCTTAACCATTAGGCCAGAGTACGAGTCTAAGACCATACCTATTAGGCCAGAGTAAGAGTTAAGACCTTAGCTATTAGGCCAGAGTAAGAGTTAAGACCTTAGCTATTAGGCCAGAGTAAGAGTTAAGACCTTAACCAATAGGCCAGAGTACGAGTCTAAGACCATAGTTATTAGGCCAGAGTAAGAGTTAAGACCTTAGCTATTAGGCCAGAGTAAGAGTTAAGTCCTTAGCTATTAGGCCAGAGTAAGAGTTAAGACCTTAACCATTAGGCCAGAGTACGAGTCTAAGACCTTAGCTATTAGGCCAGAGTAAGAGTTAAGACCTTAACCAGTAGGCCAGAGTAAGAGTTAAGACCTTAACCATTAGGCCAGAGTACGAGTCTAAGACCTTAGCTATTAGGCCAGAGTAAGAGTTAAGACCTTAGCTATTAGGCCAGAGTAATAGTTAACACCTTAGCTATTAGGCCAGAGTAAGAGTTAAGACCTTAACCAGTAGGCCAGAGTAAGAGTTAAAACCTTAACCATTAGGCCAGAGTACGAGTCTACGACCTTAGCTATTAGGCCAGAGTAAGAGTTAAGACCTTAATCAGTAGGCCAGAGTAAGAGTTAAGACCTTAACCATTAGGCCAGAGTACGAGTCTAAGACCTTAGCTATTAGGCCAGAGTAAGAGTTAAGACCTTAGCTATTAGGCCAGAGTAAGAGTTAAGACCTTAACCAGTAGGCCAGAGTACGAGTCTAAGACCTTAGCTATTAGGCCAGAGTAAGAGTTAAGACCTTAACCATTAGGCCAGAGTACGAGTCTAAGACCTTAGCTATTAGGCCACAGTAAGAGTTAAGACCTTAGCTATTAGGCCAGAGTAAGAGTTAAGACCTTAACCATTAGGCCAGAGTACGAGTCTAAGACCATACCTATTAGGCCAGAGTAAGAGTTAAGACCTTAGCTATTAGGCCAGAGTAAGAGTTAAGACCTTAACCTGTAGGCCATAGTACGAGTCTAAGACCTTAGCTATTAGGCCAGAGTAAGAGTTAAGACCTTAACCATTAGGCCAGAGTACGAGTCTAAGACCTTAGCTATTAGGCCAGAGTAAGAGTTAAGACCTTAACCAGTAGGCCAGAGTATGAGTCTAAGTCCTTAGCTATTAGGCCAGAGTAAGAGTTAAGACCTTAACCTGTAGGCCATAGTACGAGTCTAAGACCTTAGCTATTAGGCCAGAGTAAGAGTTAAGACCTTAACCATTAGGCCAGAGTACGAGTCTAAGACCTTAGCTATTAGGCCAGAGTAAGAGTTAAGACCTTAGCTATTAGGCCAGAGTAAGAGTTAAGACCTTAACCATTAGGCCAGAGTACGAGTCTAAGACCATAGCTATTAGGCCAGAGTAAGAGTTAAGACCTTAGCTATTAGGCCAGAGTAGGATTTAATACCTTAGCATTTAGGCCAGAGTAAGAGTAAAGACCTTAACCAGTAGGCCAGAGTAAGAGTTAAGACCTTAACCAGTAGGCCAGAGTAAGAGTTAAGACCTTAACCATTAGGCCAGAGTAAGAGTTAAGACATTAACCAGTAGGCCAGAGTACGAGTCTAAGACCTTAGCTATTAGGCCAGAGTACGAGTCTAAGACCTTAGCTATTAGGCCAGAGTACGAGTCTAAGACCTTAGCTATTAGGCCAGAGTAAGAGTTAAGACCTTAACCAGTAGGCCATAGTACGAGTCTAAGACCGTAGCTATTAGGCCAGAGTAAGAGTTAAGACCTTAACCAGTAGGCCAGAGTAAGAGTTAAGACCTTAACCAGTAGGCCAGAGTAAGAGTTAAGACCTTAACCATTAGGCCAGAGTACGAGTCTAAGACCTTAGCTATTAGGCCATAGTAAGAGTTAAGACCTTAACCAGTAGGCCAGAGTAAGAGTTAAGACCTTAACCAGAAGGCCAAAGTAAGAGTTAAGACCTTAACCATTAGGCCAGAGTACGAGTCTAATACCTTAGCTATTAGGCCACAGTAAGAGTTAAGACCTTAGCTATAAGACCAGAGTAAGAGTTAAGACCTTAACCAGTAGGCCAGAGTAAGAGTTAAGACCTTAACCAGTAGGCCAGAGTACGAGTCTAAGACCTTAGCTATTAGGCCAGAGTAAGAGTTAAGACCTTAGCTATTAGGCAAGAGTAAGAGTTAAGACCTTAACCAGTAGGCCAGAGTACGAGTCTAAGACCTTAGCTATTAGGCCAGAGTAAGAGTTAAGACCTTAACCAGTAGGCCAGAGTAAAAGTTAAGACCTTAACCTATAGGCCATAGTACGGGTCTAAGACCTTAGCTATTAGGCCAGAGTAAGAGTTCAGACCTTAGCTATTTGGCCAGAGTAAGAGTTGAGACCTTAGCTATTAGGCCAGAGTAAGAGTTAAGACCTTAACCAGTAGGCCAGAGTAAGAGTTAAGACCTTAACCGGTAGGCCATAGTACGAGTCTAAGACCTTAGCTATTAGGCCAGAGTAAGAGTTAAGACCTTAGCTATTAGGCCAGAGTAAGAGTTAAGACCTTAACCAATAGGCCAGAGTACGAGTCTAAGACCATAGCTATTAGGCCAGAGTAAGAGTTAAGACCTTAGCTATTAGGCCAGTGTAAGAGTTAAGTCCTTAGCTATTAGGCCAGAGTAAGAGTTAAGACCTTAACCATTAGGCCAGAGTACGAGTCTAAGACCTTAGCTATTAGGCCAGAGTAAGAGTTAAGACCTTAACCAGTAGGCCAGAGTAAGAGTTAAGACCTTAACCATTAGGCCAGAGTACGAGTCTAAGACCTTAGCTATTAGGCCAGAGTAAGAGTTAAGACCTTAGCTATTGGGCCAGAGTAAGAGTTAAGACCTTAACCAGTAGGCCAGAGTACGAGTCTAAGACCTTAGCTATTAGGCCAGAGTAAGAGTTAAGACCTTAACCATTAGGCCAGAGTACGAGTCTAAGACCTTAGCTATTAGGCCACAGTAAGAGTTAAGACCTTAGCTATTAGGCCAGAGTAAGAGTTAAGACCTTAACCATTAGGCCAGAGTACGAGTCTAAGACCATACCTATTAGGCCAGAGTAAGAGTTAAGACCTTAGCTATTAGGCCAGAGTAAGAGTTAAGACCTTAACCTGTAGGCCATAGTACGAGTCTAAGACCTTAGCTATTAGGCCAGAGTAAGAGTTAAGACCTTAACCATTAGGCCAGAGTACGAGTCTAAGACCTTAGCTATTAGGCCAGAGTAAGAGTTAAGACCTTAACCAGTAGGCCAGAGTATGAGTCTAAGTCCTTAGCTATTAGGCCAGAGTAAGAGTTAAGACCTTAATGATTAGGCCAGAGTACGAGACTAAGACCTTAGCTATTAGGCCAGAGTAAGAGTTAAGAACTTAACCATTAGGCCAGAGTACGAGTCTAAGACCTTAGCTATTAGGCCAGAGTAAGAGTTAAGACCTTAGTTATTAGGCCAGAGTAAGAGTTAAGACCTTAACCATTAGGCCAGAGTACGAGTCTAAGACCATAGCTATTAGGCCAGAGTAAGAGTTAAGACCTTAGCTATTAGGCCAGAGTAGGATTTAATACCTTAGCAATTAGGCCAGAGTAAGAGTAAAGACCTTAACCAGTAGGCCAGAGTAAGAGTTAAGACCTTAACCAGTAGGCCAGAGTAAGAGTTAAGACCTTAACCATTAGGCCAGAGTAAGAGTTAAGACATTAACCAGTAGGCCAGAGTACGAGTCTAAGACCTTAGCTATTAGGCCAGAGTACGAGTCTAAGACCTTAGCTATTAGGCCAGAGTACGAGTCTAAGACCTTAGCTATTAGGCCAGAGTAAGAGTTAAGACCTTAACCATTAGGCCAGAGTACGAGTCTAAGACCTTAGCTATTAAGCCAGAGTAAGAGTTAAGACCTTAGCTATTAGGCCAGAGAAAGAGTTAAGACCTTAACCAGTAGGCCAGAGTACGAGTCTAAGACCGTAGCTATTAGGCCAGAGTAAGAGTTAAGACCTTAACCAGTAGGCCAGAGTAAGAGTTAAGACCTTAACCAGTAGGCCAGAGTACGAGTCTAAGACCTTAGCTATTAGGCCAGAGTAAGAGTTAAGACCTTAGCTATTAGGCAAGAGTAAGAGTTAAGACCTTAACCAGTAGGCCAGAGTACGAGTCTAAGACCTTAGCTATTAGGCCAGAGTAAGAGTTAAGACCTTAACCAGTAGGCCAGAGTAAAAGTTAAGACCTTAACCTATAGGCCATAGTACGGGTCTAAGACCTTAGCTATTAGGCCAGAGTAAGAGTTCAGACCTTAGCTATTTGGCCAGAGTAAGAGTTGAGACCTTAGCTATTAGGCCAGAGTAAGAGTTAAGACCTTAACCAGTAGGCCAGAGTAAGAGTTAAGACCTTAACCGGTAGGCCATAGTACGAGTCTAAGACCTTAGCTATTAGGCCAGAGTAAGAGTTAAGACCTTAGCTATTAGGCCAGAGTAAGAGTTAAGACCTTAACCAATAGGCCAGAGTACGAGTCTAAGACCATAGCTATTAGGCCAGAGTAAGAGTTAAGACCTTAGCTATTAGGCCAGTGTAAGAGTTAAGTCCTTAGCTATTAGGCCAGAGTAAGAGTTAAGACCTTAACCATTAGGCCAGAGTACGAGTCTAAGACCTTAGCTATTAGGCCAGAGTAAGAGTTAAGACCTTAACCAGTAGGCCAGAGTAAGAGTCTAAGACCTTAGCTATTAGGCCAGAGTAAGAGTTAAGACCTTAACCAGTAGGCCAGAGTACGAGTCTAAGACCTTAGCTATTAGGCCAGAGTAAGAGTTAAGACCTTAACCATTAGGCCAGAGTACGAGTCTAAGACCTTAGCTATTAGGCCACAGTAAGAGTTAAGACCTTAGCTATTAGGCCAGAGTAAGAGTTAAGACCTTAACCATTAGGCCAGAGTACGAGTCTAAGACCATACCTATTAGGCCAGAGTAAGAGTTAAGACCTTAGCTATTAGGCCAGAGTAAGAGTTAAGACCTTAACCTGTAGGCCATAGTACGAGTCTAAGACCTTAGCTATTAGGCCAGAGTAAGAGTTAAGACCTTAACCATTAGGCCAGAGTACGAGTCTAAGACCTTAGCTATTAGGCCAGAGTAAGAGTTAAGACCTTAACCAGTAGGCCAGAGTATGAGTCTAAGTCCTTAGCTATTAGGCCAGAGTAAGAGTTAAGACCTTAATGATTAGGCCAGAGTACGAGACTAAGACCTTAGCTATTAGGCCAGAGTAAGAGTTAAGAACTTAACCATTAGGCCAGAGTACGAGTCTAAGACCTTAGCTATTAGGCCAGAGTAAGAGTTAAGACCTTAGTTATTAGGCCAGAGTAAGAGTTAAGACCTTAACCATTAGGCCAGAGTACGAGTCTAAGACCATAGCTATTAGGCCAGAGTAAGAGTTAAGACCTTAGCTATTAGGCCAGAGTAGGATTTAATACCTTAGCAATTAGGCCAGAGTAAGAGTAAAGACCTTAACCAGTAGGCCAGAGTAAGAGTTAAGACCTTAACCAGTAGGCCAGAGTAAGAGTTAAGACCTTAACCATTAGGCCAGAGTAAGAGTTAAGACATTAACCAGTAGGCCAGAGTACGAGTCTAAGACCTTAGCTATTAGGCCAGAGTACGAGTCTAAGACCTTAGCTATTAGGCCAGAGTACGAGTCTAAGACCTTAGCTATTAGGCCAGAGTAAGAGTTAAGACCTTAACCATTAGGCCAGAGTACGAGTCTAAGACCTTAGCTATTAAGCCAGAGTAAGAGTTAAGACCTTAGCTATTAGGCCAGAGAAAGAGTTAAGACCTTAACCAGTAGGCCAGAGTACGAGTCTAAGACCGTAGCTATTAGGCCAGAGTAAGAGTTAAGACCTTAACCAGTAGGCCAGAGTAAAAGTTAAGACCTTAACCTGTAGGCCATAGTACGAGTCTAAGACGTTAGCTATTAGGCCAGAGTAAGAGTTAAGACCTTAGCTATTAGGCCAGAGTAAGAGTTAAGACCTCAACCAGTAGTCCAGAGTAAGAGTTAAGACCTTAACCATTAGGCCAGAGTACGAGTCTAAGACCTTAGCTATTAGGCCAGAGTAAGAGTTGAGACCTTAGCTATTAGGCCAGAGTAAGAGTTAAGACCTTAACCAGTAGGCCAGAGTAAGAGTTAAGACCTTAACCATTAGGCCAGAGTACGAGTCTAAGACCTTAGCTATTTGCCATAGTAAGAGTTAAGACCTTAACCAGTAGGCCATAGTACGAGTCTAAGACCTTAGCTATTAGGCCAGAGTAAGAGTTAAGACCTTAGCTATTAGGCCAGAGTAAGAGTTAAGACCTTAGCTATTAGGCCAGAGTAAGAGTTAAGACCATAACCATTAGGCCAGAGTACGAGTCTAAGACCTTAGCTATAAGGCCAGAGTAAGAGTTAAGACCTTAGCTATTAGGCCAGAGTAAGAGTTAAGACCTTAACCAGTAGGCCAGAGTCCGAGTCTAAGACCTTAGCTATTAGGCCAGAGTAAGAGTTAAGACCTTAACAAGTAGGCCAGAGTACGAGTCTAGGACCTTAGCTATTAGGCCACAGTAAGAGTTAAGACCTTAGCTATTAGGCCAGAGTAAGAGTTAAGACCTTAACCATTAGGCCAGAGTAAGAGTTGAGATCTTAACCAGTAGGCCAGAGTCCGAGTCTAAGACCTTAGCTATTAGGCCAGAGTAAGAGTTAAGACCTTAACCAGTAGGCCAGAGTACGAGTCTAAGACCTTAGCTATTAGGCCACAGTAAGAGTTAAGACCTTAGCTATTAGGCCAGAGTAAGAGTTAAGACCTTAACCATTAGGCCAGAGTACGAGTCTAAGACCATACCTATTAGGCCAGAGTAAGAGTTAAGACCTTAGCTATTAGGCCAGAGTAAGAGTTAAGACCTTAACCTGTAGGCCATAGTACGAGTCTAAGACCTTAGCTATTAGGCCAGAGTAAGAGTTTAGACCTTAACCATTAGGCCAGAGTACGAGACTAAGACCTTAGCTATTAGGCCAGAGTAAGAGTTAAGACCTTAACCATTAGGCCAGAGTACGAGTCTAAGACCTTAGCTATTAGGCCAGAGTAAGAGTTAAGACCTTAGCTATTATGCCAGAGTAAGAGTTAAGACCTTAACCATTAGGCCAGAGTACGAGTCTAAGACCATAGCTATTAGGCCAGAGTAAGTGTTAAGACCTTAGCTATTAGGCCAGAGTAGGATTTAATACCTTAGCATTTAGGCCAGAGTAAGAGTAAAGACCTTAACCAGTAGGCCAGAGTAAGAGTTAAGACCTTAACCAGTAGGCCAGAGTAAGAGTTAAGACCTTAACCATTAGGCCAGAGTAAAAGTTAAGATATTAACCAGTAGGCCAGAGTACGAGTCTAAGACCTTAGCTTTTAGGCCAGAGTACGAGTCTAAGACCTTAGCTATTAGGCCAGAGTACGAGTCTAAGACCTTAGCTATTAGGCCAGAGTAAGAGTTAAGACCTTAACCATTAGGCCAGAGTACGAGTCTAAGACCTTAGCTATTAAGCCAGAGTAAGAGTTAAGACCTTAACCAGTAGGCCATAGTACGAGTCTAAGACCTTAGCTATTAGGCCAGAGTAAGAGTTAAGACCTTAGCTATTAGGCCAGAGTAAGAGTTAAGACCTTAACCATTAGGCCAGAGTACGAGTCTAGGACCTTAGCTATAAGGCCAGAGTAAGAGTTAAGACCTTAGCTATTAGGCCAGAGTAAGAGTTAAGACCTTAACCAGTAGGCCAGAGTCCGAGTCTAAGACCTTAGCTATTAGGCCAGAGTAAGAGTTAAGACCTTAACAAGTAGGCCAGAGTACGAGTCTAAGACCTTAGCTATTAGGCCACAGTAAGAGTTAAGACCTTAGCTATTAGGCCAGAGTAAGAGTTAAGACCTTAACCATTAGGCCAGAGTAAGAGTTAAGATCTTAACCAGTAGGCCAGAGTCCGAGTCTAAGACCTTAGCTATTAGGCCATAGTAAGAGTTAAGACCTTAACCAGTAGGCCAGAGTACGAGTCTAAGACCTTAGCTATTAGGCCACAGTAAGAGTTAAGACCTTAGCTATTAGGCCAGAGTAAGAATTAAGACCTTAACCATTAGGCCAGAGTACGAGTCTAAGACCATACCTATTAGGCCAGAGTAAGAGTTAAGACCTTAGCTATTAGGCCAGAGTAAGAGTTAAGACCTTAACCTGTAGGCCATAGTACGAGTCTAAGACCTTAGCTATTAGGCCAGAGTAAGAGTTAAGACCTTAGCCATTAGGCCAGAGTACGAGTCTAAGACCTTAGCTATTAGGCCAGAGTAAGAGTTAAGACCTTAACCAGTAGGACAGAGTATGAGTCTAAGTCCTTAGCTATTAGGCCAGAGTAAGAGTTAAGACCTTAACGATTAGGCCAGAGTACGAGACTAAGACCTTAGCTATTAGGCCAGAGTAAGAGTTAAGACCTTAACCATTAGGCCAGAGTACGAGTCTAAGACCTTAGCTATTAGGCCAGAGTAAGAGTTAAGACCTTAGCTATTAGGCCAGAGTAAGAGTTAAGACCTTAACCATTAGGCCAGAGTACGAGTCTAAGACCATAGCTATTAGGCCAGAGTAAGAGTTAAGACCTTAGCTATTAGGCCAGAGTAGGATTTAATACCTTAGCATTTAGGCCAGAGTAAGAGTAAAGACCTTAACCAGTAGGCCAGAGTAAGAGTTAAGACCTTAACCAGTAGGCCAGAGTAAGAGTTAAGACCTTAACCATTAGGCCAGAGTAAGAGTTAAGACATTAACCAGTAGGCCAGAGTACGAGTCTAAGACCTTAGCTTTTAGGCCAGAGTACGAGTCTAAGACCTTAGCTATTAGGCCAGAGTACGAGTCTAAGACCTTAGCTATTAGGCCAGAGTAAGAGTTAAGACCTTAACCATTAGGCCAGAGTACGAGTCTAAGACCTTAGCTATTAAGCCAGAGTAAGAGTTAAGACCTTAGCTATTAGGCCAGAGTAAGAGTTAAGACCTTAACCAGTAGGCCAGAGTACGAGTCTAAGACCGTAGCTATTAGGCCAGAGTAAGAGTTAAGACCTTAACCAGTAGGCCAGAGTAAAAGTTAAGACCTTACCTGTAGGCCATAGTACGAGTCTAAGACGTTAGCTATTAGGCCAGAGTAAGAGTTAAGACCTTAGCTATTAGGCCAGAGTAAGAGATAAGACCTTAACCATTAGGCCAGAGTACGAGTCTAAGACCTTAGCTATTAGGCCAGAGTAAGAGTTGAGACCTTAGCTATTCGGCCAGAGTAAGAGTTAAGACCTTAACCAGTAGGCCAGAGTAAGAGTTAAGACCTTAACCATTAGGCCAGAGTACGAGTCTAAGACCTTAGCTATTTGCCATAGTAAGAGTTAAGACCTTAACCAGTAGACCATAGTACGAGTCTAAGACCGTAGCTATTAGGCCAGAGTAAGAGTAAAGACCTTAGCTATTAGGCCAGAGTAAGAGTTAAGACCATAACCATTAGGCCAGAGAACGAGTCTAAGACCTTAGCTATTAGGCCAGAGTAAAAGTTAAGTCCTTAACCAGTAGGCCAGAGTAAGAGTTAAGACCTTAACCTGTAGGCCATAGTGTGAGTCTAAGACCTTAGCTATTAGGCCAGAGTAAGAGTTAAGACCTTAGCTATTAGGCCAGAGTAAGAGTTAAGACCTTAACCATTAGGCCAGAGTACGAGTCTAAGACCTTAGCTATTAGGCCAGAGTAAGAGTTAAGACCTTAACCAGTAGGCCAGAGTCAGAGTTAAGACCTTAACCATTAGGCCAGAGTACGAGTCTAAGGCCTTAGCTATTAGGCCAGAGTAAGAGTTAAGACCTTAGCTATTAGGCCAGAGTAAGAGTTAAGACCTTAACCAGTAGGCCAGAGTAAGAGTTAAGACCTTAACCTGTAGGCCATAGTACGAGTCTAAGACCTTAGCTATTAGGCCAGAGTAAGAGTTAAGACCTTAGCTATTAGGCCAGAGTAAGAGTTAAGACCTTAACCATTAGGCCAGAGTACGAGTCTAAGACCTTAGCTATAAGGCCAGAGTAAGAGTTAAGACCTTAGCTATTAGGCCAGAGTAAGAGTTAAGACCTTAACCAGTAGGCCAGAGTCCGAGTCTAAGACCTTAGCTATTAGGCCAGAGTAAGAGTTAAGACCTTAACCAGTAGGCCAGAGTACGAGTCTAAGACCATAGCTATTAGGCCAGAGTAAGACTTAAGACCTTAGCTATTAGGCCAGAGTAAGTGTTAAGACCTTAACCTGTAGGCCAGAGTACGAGTCTATGACCTTATCTATTAGGCCAGAGTAAGAGTTAAGACCTTAACCAGTAGGCCAGAGTACGAGTCTAAGAAATTAGCTATTAGGCCAGAGTAAGAGTTAAGACCTTAACCATTAGGCCAGAGTACGAGTCTACGACCTTAGCTATTAGGCCAGAGTAAGAGTTAAGACCTCAATCAGTAGGCCAGAGTAAGAGTTAAGACCTTAACCATTAGGCCAGAGTACGAGTCTAAGACCTTAGCTATTAGGCCAGAGTAAGAGTTAAGACCTTAGCTATTAGGCCAGAGTAATAGTTAACACCTTAGCTATTAGGCCAGAGTAAGAGTTAAGACCTTAACCAGTAGGCCAGAGTAAGAGTTAAGACCTTAACCATTAGGCCAAAGTACGAGTCTACGACCTTAGCTATTAGGCCAGAGTAAGAGTTAAGACCTTAATCAGTAGGCCAAAGTAAGAGTAAAGACCTTAACCATTAGGCCAGAGTACGAGTCTAAGACCTTAGCTATTAGGCCAGAGTAAGAGTTGAGACCTTAGCTATTAGGCCAGAGTAAGAGTTAAGACCTTAACCAGTATTCCAGAGTAAGAGTTAAGACCTTAACCGGTAGGCCATAGTACGAGTCTAAGACCTTAGCTATTAGGCCAGAGTAAGAGTTAAGACCTTAGCTATTAGGCCAGAGTAAGAGTTAAGACCTTAACCAATAGGCCAGAGTACGAGTCTAAGACCATAGTTATTAGGCCAGAGTAAGAGTTAAGACCTTAGCTATTAGGCCAGAGTAAGAGTTAAGTCCTTAGCTATTAGGCCAGAGTAAGAGTTAAGACCTTAACCATTAGGCCAGAGTACGAGTCTAAGACCTTAGCTATTAGGCCAGAGTAAGAGTTAAGACCTTAACCAGTAGGCCAGAGTAAGAGTTAAGACCTTAACCATTAGGCCAGAGTACGAGTCTAAGACCTTAGCTATTAGGCCAGAGTAAGAGTTAAGACCTTAGCTATTAGGCCAGAGTAATAGTTAACACCTTAGCTATTAGGCCAGAGTAAGAGTTAAGACCTTAACCAGTAGGCCAGAGTAAGAGTTAAAACCTTAACCATTAGGCCAGAGTACGAGTCTACGACCTTAGCTATTAGGCCAGAGTAAGAGTTAAGACCTTAATCAGTAGGCCAGAGTAAGAGTTAAGACCTTAACCATTAGGCCAGAGTACGAGTCTAAGACCTTAGCTATTAGGCCAGAGTAAGAGTTAAGACCTTAGCTATTAGGCCAGAGTAAGAGTTAAGACCTTAACCAGTAGGCCAGAGTACGAGTCTAAGACCTTAGCTATTAGGCCAGAGTAAGAGTTAAGACCTTAACCATTAGGCCAGAGTACGAGTCTAAGACCTTAGCTATTAGGCCACAGTAAGAGTTAAGACCTTAGCTATTAGGCCAGAGTAAGAGTTAAGACCTTAACCATTAGGCCAGAGTACGAGTCTAAGACCATACCTATTAGGCCAGAGTAAGAGTTAAGACCTTAGCTATTAGGCCAGAGTAAGAGTTAAGACCTTAGCTATTAGGCCAGAGTAAGAGTTAAGACCTTAACCAATAGGCCAGAGTACGAGTCTAAGACCATAGTTATTAGGCCAGAGTAAGAGTTAAGACCTTAGCTATTAGGCCAGAGTAAGAGTTAAGTCCTTAGCTATTAGGCCAGAGTAAGAGTTAAGACCTTAACCATTAGGCCAGAGTACGAGTCTAAGACCTTAGCTATTAGGCCAGAGTAAGAGTTAAGACCTTAACCAGTAGGCCAGAGTAAGAGTTAAGACCTTAACCATTAGGCCAGAGTACGAGTCTAAGACCTTAGCTATTAGGCCAGAGTAAGAGTTAAGACCTTAGCTATTAGGCCAGAGTAATAGTTAACACCTTAGCTATTAGGCCAGAGTAAGAGTTAAGACCTTAACCAGTAGGCCAGAGTAAGAGTTAAAACCTTAACCATTAGGCCAGAGTACGAGTCTACGACCTTAGCTATTAGGCCAGAGTAAGAGTTAAGACCTTAATCAGTAGGCCAGAGTAAGAGTTAAGACCTTAACCATTAGGCCAGAGTACGAGTCTAAGACCTTAGCTATTAGGCCAGAGTAAGAGTTAAGACCTTAGCTATTAGGCCAGAGTAAGAGTTAAGACCTTAACCAGTAGGCCAGAGTACGAGTCTAAGACCTTAGCTATTAGGCCAGAGTAAGAGTTAAGACCTTAACCATTAGGCCAGAGTACGAGTCTAAGACCTTAGCTATTAGGCCACAGTAAGAGTTAAGACCTTAGCTATTAGGCCAGAGTAAGAGTTAAGACCTTAACCATTAGGCCAGAGTACGAGTCTAAGACCATACCTATTAGGCCAGAGTAAGAGTTAAGACCTTAGCTATTAGGCCAGAGTAAGAGTTAAGACCTTAACCTGTAGGCCATAGTACGAGTCTAAGACCTTAGCTATTAGGCCAGAGTAAGAGTTAAGACCTTAACCATTAGGCCAGAGTACGAGTCTAAGACCTTAGCTATTAGGCCAGAGTAAGAGTTAAGACCTTAACCAGTAGGCCAGAGTATGAGTCTAAGTCCTTAGCTATTAGGCCAGAGTAAGAGTTAAGACCTTAACCTGTAGGCCATAGTACGAGTCTAAGACCTTAGCTATTAGGCCAGAGTAAGAGTTAAGACCTTAACCATTAGGCCAGAGTACGAGTCTAAGACCTTAGCTATTAGGCCAGAGTAAGAGTTAAGACCTTAGCTATTAGGCCAGAGTAAGAGTTAAGACCTTAACCATTAGGCCAGAGTACGAGTCTAAGACCATAGCTATTAGGCCAGAGTAAGAGTTAAGACCTTAGCTATTAGGCCAGAGTAGGATTTAATACCTTAGCATTTAGGCCAGAGTAAGAGTAAAGACCTTAACCAGTAGGCCAGAGTAAGAGTTAAGACCTTAACCAGTAGGCCAGAGTAAGAGTTAAGACCTTAACCATTAGGCCAGAGTAAGAGTTAAGACATTAACCAGTAGGCCAGAGTACGAGTCTAAGACCTTAGCTATTAGGCCAGAGTACGAGTCTAAGACCTTAGCTATTAGGCCAGAGTACGAGTCTAAGACCTTAGCTATTAGGCCAGAGTAAGAGTTAAGACCTTAACCAGTAGGCCATAGTACGAGTCTAAGACCGTAGCTATTAGGCCAGAGTAAGAGTTAAGACCTTAACCAGTAGGCCAGAGTAAGAGTTAAGACCTTAACCAGTAGGCCAGAGTAAGAGTTAAGACCTTAACCATTAGGCCAGAGTACGAGTCTAAGACCTTAGCTATTAGGCCATAGTAAGAGTTAAGACCTTAACCAGTAGGCCAGAGTAAGAGTTAAGACCTTAACCAGAAGGCCAAAGTAAGAGTTAAGACCTTAACCATTAGGCCAGAGTACGAGTCTAATACCTTAGCTATTAGGCCACAGTAAGAGTTAAGACCTTAGCTATAAGACCAGAGTAAGAGTTAAGACCTTAACCAGTAGGCCAGAGTAAGAGTTAAGACCTTAACCAGTAGGCCAGAGTACGAGTCTAAGACCTTAGCTATTAGGCCAGAGTAAGAGTTAAGACCTTAGCTATTAGGCAAGAGTAAGAGTTAAGACCTTAACCAGTAGGCCAGAGTACGAGTCTAAGACCTTAGCTATTAGGCCAGAGTAAGAGTTAAGACCTTAACCAGTAGGCCAGAGTAAAAGTTAAGACCTTAACCTATAGGCCATAGTACGGGTCTAAGACCTTAGCTATTAGGCCAGAGTAAGAGTTCAGACCTTAGCTATTTGGCCAGAGTAAGAGTTGAGACCTTAGCTATTAGGCCAGAGTAAGAGTTAAGACCTTAACCAGTAGGCCAGAGTAAGAGTTAAGACCTTAACCGGTAGGCCATAGTACGAGTCTAAGACCTTAGCTATTAGGCCAGAGTAAGAGTTAAGACCTTAGCTATTAGGCCAGAGTAAGAGTTAAGACCTTAACCAATAGGCCAGAGTACGAGTCTAAGACCATAGCTATTAGGCCAGAGTAAGAGTTAAGACCTTAGCTATTAGGCCAGTGTAAGAGTTAAGTCCTTAGCTATTAGGCCAGAGTAAGAGTTAAGACCTTAACCATTAGGCCAGAGTACGAGTCTAAGACCTTAGCTATTAGGCCAGAGTAAGAGTTAAGACCTTAACCAGTAGGCCAGAGTAAGAGTTAAGACCTTAACCATTAGGCCAGAGTACGAGTCTAAGACCTTAGCTATTAGGCCAGAGTAAGAGTTAAGACCTTAGCTATTGGGCCAGAGTAAGAGTTAAGACCTTAACCAGTAGGCCAGAGTACGAGTCTAAGACCTTAGCTATTAGGCCAGAGTAAGAGTTAAGACCTTAACCATTAGGCCAGAGTACGAGTCTAAGACCTTAGCTATTAGGCCACAGTAAGAGTTAAGACCTTAGCTATTAGGCCAGAGTAAGAGTTAAGACCTTAACCATTAGGCCAGAGTACGAGTCTAAGACCATACCTATTAGGCCAGAGTAAGAGTTAAGACCTTAGCTATTAGGCCAGAGTAAGAGTTAAGACCTTAACCTGTAGGCCATAGTACGAGTCTAAGACCTTAGCTATTAGGCCAGAGTAAGAGTTAAGACCTTAACCATTAGGCCAGAGTACGAGTCTAAGACCTTAGCTATTAGGCCAGAGTAAGAGTTAAGACCTTAACCAGTAGGCCAGAGTATGAGTCTAAGTCCTTAGCTATTAGGCCAGAGTAAGAGTTAAGACCTTAATGATTAGGCCAGAGTACGAGACTAAGACCTTAGCTATTAGGCCAGAGTAAGAGTTAAGAACTTAACCATTAGGCCAGAGTACGAGTCTAAGACCTTAGCTATTAGGCCAGAGTAAGAGTTAAGACCTTAGTTATTAGGCCAGAGTAAGAGTTAAGACCTTAACCATTAGGCCAGAGTACGAGTCTAAGACCATAGCTATTAGGCCAGAGTAAGAGTTAAGACCTTAGCTATTAGGCCAGAGTAGGATTTAATACCTTAGCAATTAGGCCAGAGTAAGAGTAAAGACCTTAACCAGTAGGCCAGAGTAAGAGTTAAGACCTTAACCAGTAGGCCAGAGTAAGAGTTAAGACCTTAACCATTAGGCCAGAGTAAGAGTTAAGACATTAACCAGTAGGCCAGAGTACGAGTCTAAGACCTTAGCTATTAGGCCAGAGTACGAGTCTAAGACCTTAGCTATTAGGCCAGAGTACGAGTCTAAGACCTTAGCTATTAGGCCAGAGTAAGAGTTAAGACCTTAACCATTAGGCCAGAGTACGAGTCTAAGACCTTAGCTATTAAGCCAGAGTAAGAGTTAAGACCTTAGCTATTAGGCCAGAGAAAGAGTTAAGACCTTAACCAGTAGGCCAGAGTACGAGTCTAAGACCGTAGCTATTAGGCCAGAGTAAGAGTTAAGACCTTAACCAGTAGGCCAGAGTAAAAGTTAAGACCTTAACCTGTAGGCCATAGTACGAGTCTAAGACGTTAGCTATTAGGCCAGAGTAAGAGTTAAGACCTTAGCTATTAGGCCAGAGTAAGAGTTAAGACCTCAACCAGTAGTCCAGAGTAAGAGTTAAGACCTTAACCATTAGGCCAGAGTACGAGTCTAAGACCTTAGCTATTAGGCCAGAGTAAGAGTTGAGACCTTAGCTATTAGGCCAGAGTAAGAGTTAAGACCTTAACCAGTAGGCCAGAGTAAGAGTTAAGACCTTAACCATTAGGCCAGAGTACGAGTCTAAGACCTTAGCTATTTGCCATAGTAAGAGTTAAGACCTTAACCAGTAGGCCATAGTACGAGTCTAAGACCTTAGCTATTAGGCCAGAGTAAGAGTTAAGACCTTAGCTATTAGGCCAGAGTAAGAGTTAAGACCTTAGCTATTAGGCCAGAGTAAGAGTTAAGACCATAACCATTAGGCCAGAGTACGAGTCTAAGACCTTAGCTATAAGGCCAGAGTAAGAGTTAAGACCTTAGCTATTAGGCCAGAGTAAGAGTTAAGACCTTAACCAGTAGGCCAGAGTCCGAGTCTAAGACCTTAGCTATTAGGCCAGAGTAAGAGTTAAGACCTTAACAAGTAGGCCAGAGTACGAGTCTAGGACCTTAGCTATTAGGCCACAGTAAGAGTTAAGACCTTAGCTATTAGGCCAGAGTAAGAGTTAAGACCTTAACCATTAGGCCAGAGTAAGAGTTGAGATCTTAACCAGTAGGCCAGAGTCCGAGTCTAAGACCTTAGCTATTAGGCCAGAGTAAGAGTTAAGACCTTAACCAGTAGGCCAGAGTACGAGTCTAAGACCTTAGCTATTAGGCCACAGTAAGAGTTAAGACCTTAGCTATTAGGCCAGAGTAAGAGTTAAGACCTTAACCATTAGGCCAGAGTACGAGTCTAAGACCATACCTATTAGGCCAGAGTAAGAGTTAAGACCTTAGCTATTAGGCCAGAGTAAGAGTTAAGACCTTAACCTGTAGGCCATAGTACGAGTCTAAGACCTTAGCTATTAGGCCAGAGTAAGAGTTTAGACCTTAACCATTAGGCCAGAGTACGAGACTAAGACCTTAGCTATTAGGCCAGAGTAAGAGTTAAGACCTTAACCATTAGGCCAGAGTACGAGTCTAAGACCTTAGCTATTAGGCCAGAGTAAGAGTTAAGACCTTAGCTATTATGCCAGAGTAAGAGTTAAGACCTTAACCATTAGGCCAGAGTACGAGTCTAAGACCATAGCTATTAGGCCAGAGTAAGTGTTAAGACCTTAGCTATTAGGCCAGAGTAGGATTTAATACCTTAGCATTTAGGCCAGAGTAAGAGTAAAGACCTTAACCAGTAGGCCAGAGTAAGAGTTAAGACCTTAACCAGTAGGCCAGAGTAAGAGTTAAGACCTTAACCATTAGGCCAGAGTAAAAGTTAAGATATTAACCAGTAGGCCAGAGTACGAGTCTAAGACCTTAGCTTTTAGGCCAGAGTACGAGTCTAAGACCTTAGCTATTAGGCCAGAGTACGAGTCTAAGACCTTAGCTATTAGGCCAGAGTAAGAGTTAAGACCTTAACCATTAGGCCAGAGTACGAGTCTAAGACCTTAGCTATTAAGCCAGAGTAAGAGTTAAGACCTTAACCAGTAGGCCATAGTACGAGTCTAAGACCTTAGCTATTAGGCCAGAGTAAGAGTTAAGACCTTAGCTATTAGGCCAGAGTAAGAGTTAAGACCTTAACCATTAGGCCAGAGTACGAGTCTAGGACCTTAGCTATAAGGCCAGAGTAAGAGTTAAGACCTTAGCTATTAGGCCAGAGTAAGAGTTAAGACCTTAACCAGTAGGCCAGAGTCCGAGTCTAAGACCTTAGCTATTAGGCCAGAGTAAGAGTTAAGACCTTAACAAGTAGGCCAGAGTACGAGTCTAAGACCTTAGCTATTAGGCCACAGTAAGAGTTAAGACCTTAGCTATTAGGCCAGAGTAAGAGTTAAGACCTTAACCATTAGGCCAGAGTAAGAGTTAAGATCTTAACCAGTAGGCCAGAGTCCGAGTCTAAGACCTTAGCTATTAGGCCATAGTAAGAGTTAAGACCTTAACCAGTAGGCCAGAGTACGAGTCTAAGACCTTAGCTATTAGGCCACAGTAAGAGTTAAGACCTTAGCTATTAGGCCAGAGTAAGAATTAAGACCTTAACCATTAGGCCAGAGTACGAGTCTAAGACCATACCTATTAGGCCAGAGTAAGAGTTAAGACCTTAGCTATTAGGCCAGAGTAAGAGTTAAGACCTTAACCTGTAGGCCATAGTACGAGTCTAAGACCTTAGCTATTAGGCCAGAGTAAGAGTTAAGACCTTAGCCATTAGGCCAGAGTACGAGTCTAAGACCTTAGCTATTAGGCCAGAGTAAGAGTTAAGACCTTAACCAGTAGGACAGAGTATGAGTCTAAGTCCTTAGCTATTAGGCCAGAGTAAGAGTTAAGACCTTAACGATTAGGCCAGAGTACGAGACTAAGACCTTAGCTATTAGGCCAGAGTAAGAGTTAAGACCTTAACCATTAGGCCAGAGTACGAGTCTAAGACCTTAGCTATTAGGCCAGAGTAAGAGTTAAGACCTTAGCTATTAGGCCAGAGTAAGAGTTAAGACCTTAACCATTAGGCCAGAGTACGAGTCTAAGACCATAGCTATTAGGCCAGAGTAAGAGTTAAGACCTTAGCTATTAGGCCAGAGTAGGATTTAATACCTTAGCATTTAGGCCAGAGTAAGAGTAAAGACCTTAACCAGTAGGCCAGAGTAAGAGTTAAGACCTTAACCAGTAGGCCAGAGTAAGAGTTAAGACCTTAACCATTAGGCCAGAGTAAGAGTTAAGACATTAACCAGTAGGCCAGAGTACGAGTCTAAGACCTTAGCTTTTAGGCCAGAGTACGAGTCTAAGACCTTAGCTATTAGGCCAGAGTACGAGTCTAAGACCTTAGCTATTAGGCCAGAGTAAGAGTTAAGACCTTAACCATTAGGCCAGAGTACGAGTCTAAGACCTTAGCTATTAAGCCAGAGTAAGAGTTAAGACCTTAGCTATTAGGCCAGAGTAAGAGTTAAGACCTTAACCAGTAGGCCAGAGTACGAGTCTAAGACCGTAGCTATTAGGCCAGAGTAAGAGTTAAGACCTTAACCAGTAGGCCAGAGTAAAAGTTAAGACCTTACCTGTAGGCCATAGTACGAGTCTAAGACGTTAGCTATTAGGCCAGAGTAAGAGTTAAGACCTTAGCTATTAGGCCAGAGTAAGAGATAAGACCTTAACCATTAGGCCAGAGTACGAGTCTAAGACCTTAGCTATTAGGCCAGAGTAAGAGTTGAGACCTTAGCTATTCGGCCAGAGTAAGAGTTAAGACCTTAACCAGTAGGCCAGAGTAAGAGTTAAGACCTTAACCATTAGGCCAGAGTACGAGTCTAAGACCTTAGCTATTTGCCATAGTAAGAGTTAAGACCTTAACCAGTAGACCATAGTACGAGTCTAAGACCGTAGCTATTAGGCCAGAGTAAGAGTAAAGACCTTAGCTATTAGGCCAGAGTAAGAGTTAAGACCATAACCATTAGGCCAGAGAACGAGTCTAAGACCTTAGCTATTAGGCCAGAGTAAAAGTTAAGTCCTTAACCAGTAGGCCAGAGTAAGAGTTAAGACCTTAACCTGTAGGCCATAGTGTGAGTCTAAGACCTTAGCTATTAGGCCAGAGTAAGAGTTAAGACCTTAGCTATTAGGCCAGAGTAAGAGTTAAGACCTTAACCATTAGGCCAGAGTACGAGTCTAAGACCTTAGCTATTAGGCCAGAGTAAGAGTTAAGACCTTAACCAGTAGGCCAGAGTCAGAGTTAAGACCTTAACCATTAGGCCAGAGTACGAGTCTAAGGCCTTAGCTATTAGGCCAGAGTAAGAGTTAAGACCTTAGCTATTAGGCCAGAGTAAGAGTTAAGACCTTAACCAGTAGGCCAGAGTAAGAGTTAAGACCTTAACCTGTAGGCCATAGTACGAGTCTAAGACCTTAGCTATTAGGCCAGAGTAAGAGTTAAGACCTTAGCTATTAGGCCAGAGTAAGAGTTAAGACCTTAACCATTAGGCCAGAGTACGAGTCTAAGACCTTAGCTATAAGGCCAGAGTAAGAGTTAAGACCTTAGCTATTAGGCCAGAGTAAGAGTTAAGACCTTAACCAGTAGGCCAGAGTCCGAGTCTAAGACCTTAGCTATTAGGCCAGAGTAAGAGTTAAGACCTTAACCAGTAGGCCAGAGTACGAGTCTAAGACCATAGCTATTAGGCCAGAGTAAGACTTAAGACCTTAGCTATTAGGCCAGAGTAAGTGTTAAGACCTTAACCTGTAGGCCAGAGTACGAGTCTATGACCTTATCTATTAGGCCAGAGTAAGAGTTAAGACCTTAACCAGTAGGCCAGAGTACGAGTCTAAGAAATTAGCTATTAGGCCAGAGTAAGAGTTAAGACCTTAACCATTAGGCCAGAGTACGAGTCTACGACCTTAGCTATTAGGCCAGAGTAAGAGTTAAGACCTCAATCAGTAGGCCAGAGTAAGAGTTAAGACCTTAACCATTAGGCCAGAGTACGAGTCTAAGACCTTAGCTATTAGGCCAGAGTAAGAGTTAAGACCTTAGCTATTAGGCCAGAGTAATAGTTAACACCTTAGCTATTAGGCCAGAGTAAGAGTTAAGACCTTAACCAGTAGGCCAGAGTAAGAGTTAAGACCTTAACCATTAGGCCAAAGTACGAGTCTACGACCTTAGCTATTAGGCCAGAGTAAGAGTTAAGACCTTAATCAGTAGGCCAAAGTAAGAGTAAAGACCTTAACCATTAGGCCAGAGTACGAGTCTAAGACCTTAGCTATTAGGCCAGAGTAAGAGTTGAGACCTTAGCTATTAGGCCAGAGTAAGAGTTAAGACCTTAACCAGTATTCCAGAGTAAGAGTTAAGACCTTAACCGGTAGGCCATAGTACGAGTCTAAGACCTTAGCTATTAGGCCAGAGTAAGAGTTAAGACCTTAGCTATTAGGCCAGAGTAAGAGTTAAGACCTTAACCAATAGGCCAGAGTACGAGTCTAAGACCATAGTTATTAGGCCAGAGTAAGAGTTAAGACCTTAGCTATTAGGCCAGAGTAAGAGTTAAGTCCTTAGCTATTAGGCCAGAGTAAGAGTTAAGACCTTAACCATTAGGCCAGAGTACGAGTCTAAGACCTTAGCTATTAGGCCAGAGTAAGAGTTAAGACCTTAACCAGTAGGCCAGAGTAAGAGTTAAGACCTTAACCATTAGGCCAGAGTACGAGTCTAAGACCTTAGCTATTAGGCCAGAGTAAGAGTTAAGACCTTAGCTATTAGGCCAGAGTAATAGTTAACACCTTAGCTATTAGGCCAGAGTAAGAGTTAAGACCTTAACCAGTAGGCCAGAGTAAGAGTTAAAACCTTAACCATTAGGCCAGAGTACGAGTCTACGACCTTAGCTATTAGGCCAGAGTAAGAGTTAAGACCTTAATCAGTAGGCCAGAGTAAGAGTTAAGACCTTAACCATTAGGCCAGAGTACGAGTCTAAGACCTTAGCTATTAGGCCAGAGTAAGAGTTAAGACCTTAGCTATTAGGCCAGAGTAAGAGTTAAGACCTTAACCAGTAGGCCAGAGTACGAGTCTAAGACCTTAGCTATTAGGCCAGAGTAAGAGTTAAGACCTTAACCATTAGGCCAGAGTACGAGTCTAAGACCTTAGCTATTAGGCCACAGTAAGAGTTAAGACCTTAGCTATTAGGCCAGAGTAAGAGTTAAGACCTTAACCATTAGGCCAGAGTACGAGTCTAAGACCATACCTATTAGGCCAGAGTAAGAGTTAAGACCTTAGCTATTAGGCCAGAGTAAGAGTTAAGACCTTAGCTATTAGGCCAGAGTAAGAGTTAAGACCTTAACCAATAGGCCAGAGTACGAGTCTAAGACCATAGTTATTAGGCCAGAGTAAGAGTTAAGACCTTAGCTATTAGGCCAGAGTAAGAGTTAAGTCCTTAGCTATTAGGCCAGAGTAAGAGTTAAGACCTTAACCATTAGGCCAGAGTACGAGTCTAAGACCTTAGCTATTAGGCCAGAGTAAGAGTTAAGACCTTAACCAGTAGGCCAGAGTAAGAGTTAAGACCTTAACCATTAGGCCAGAGTACGAGTCTAAGACCTTAGCTATTAGGCCAGAGTAAGAGTTAAGACCTTAGCTATTAGGCCAGAGTAATAGTTAACACCTTAGCTATTAGGCCAGAGTAAGAGTTAAGACCTTAACCAGTAGGCCAGAGTAAGAGTTAAAACCTTAACCATTAGGCCAGAGTACGAGTCTACGACCTTAGCTATTAGGCCAGAGTAAGAGTTAAGACCTTAATCAGTAGGCCAGAGTAAGAGTTAAGACCTTAACCATTAGGCCAGAGTACGAGTCTAAGACCTTAGCTATTAGGCCAGAGTAAGAGTTAAGACCTTAGCTATTAGGCCAGAGTAAGAGTTAAGACCTTAACCAGTAGGCCAGAGTACGAGTCTAAGACCTTAGCTATTAGGCCAGAGTAAGAGTTAAGACCTTAACCATTAGGCCAGAGTACGAGTCTAAGACCTTAGCTATTAGGCCACAGTAAGAGTTAAGACCTTAGCTATTAGGCCAGAGTAAGAGTTAAGACCTTAACCATTAGGCCAGAGTACGAGTCTAAGACCATACCTATTAGGCCAGAGTAAGAGTTAAGACCTTAGCTATTAGGCCAGAGTAAGAGTTAAGACCTTAACCTGTAGGCCATAGTACGAGTCTAAGACCTTAGCTATTAGGCCAGAGTAAGAGTTAAGACCTTAACCATTAGGCCAGAGTACGAGTCTAAGACCTTAGCTATTAGGCCAGAGTAAGAGTTAAGACCTTAACCAGTAGGCCAGAGTATGAGTCTAAGTCCTTAGCTATTAGGCCAGAGTAAGAGTTAAGACCTTAACCTGTAGGCCATAGTACGAGTCTAAGACCTTAGCTATTAGGCCAGAGTAAGAGTTAAGACCTTAACCATTAGGCCAGAGTACGAGTCTAAGACCTTAGCTATTAGGCCAGAGTAAGAGTTAAGACCTTAGCTATTAGGCCAGAGTAAGAGTTAAGACCTTAACCATTAGGCCAGAGTACGAGTCTAAGACCATAGCTATTAGGCCAGAGTAAGAGTTAAGACCTTAGCTATTAGGCCAGAGTAGGATTTAATACCTTAGCATTTAGGCCAGAGTAAGAGTAAAGACCTTAACCAGTAGGCCAGAGTAAGAGTTAAGACCTTAACCAGTAGGCCAGAGTAAGAGTTAAGACCTTAACCATTAGGCCAGAGTAAGAGTTAAGACATTAACCAGTAGGCCAGAGTACGAGTCTAAGACCTTAGCTATTAGGCCAGAGTACGAGTCTAAGACCTTAGCTATTAGGCCAGAGTACGAGTCTAAGACCTTAGCTATTAGGCCAGAGTAAGAGTTAAGACCTTAACCAGTAGGCCATAGTACGAGTCTAAGACCGTAGCTATTAGGCCAGAGTAAGAGTTAAGACCTTAACCAGTAGGCCAGAGTAAAAGTTAAGACCTTAACCTGTAGGCCATAGTACGAGTCTAAGACGTTAGCTATTAGGCCAGAGTAAGAGTTAAGACCTTAGCTATTAGGCCAGAGTAAGAGTTAAGACCTTAACCATTAGGCCAGAGTACGAGTCTAAGACCTTAGCTATTAGGCCAGAGTAAGAGTTGAGACCTTAGCTATTAGGCCAGAGTAAGAGTTAAGACCTTAACCAGTAGGCCAGAGTAAGAGTTAAGACCTTAACCATTAGGCCAGAGTACGAGTCTAAGACCTTAGCTATTTGCCATAGTAAGAGTTAAGACCTTAACCAGTAGGCCATAGTACGAGTCTAAGACCTTAGCTATTAGGCCAGAGTAAGAGTTAAGACCTTAGCTATTAGGCCAGAGTAAGAGTTAAGACCTTAACCATTAGGCCAGAGAACAAGTCTAAGACCTTAGCTATTAGGCCAGAGTAAGTGTTGAGACCTTAGCTATTAGGCCAGAGTAAAAGTTAAGACCTTAACCAGTAGGCCAGAGTAAGAATTAAGGCCTTAACCTATAGGCCATAGTACGAGTCTAAGACCTTAGCTATTAGGCCAGACTAAGAGTTAAGACCTTAGCTATTAGGCCAGAGTAAGAGTATAGACCTTAACCAGTAGGCCAGAGTAAGAGTTAAGACCTTAACTTGTAGGCCATAGTACGAGTCTAAGACCTTAGCTATTAGGCCAGAGTAAGAGTTAAGACCTTAGCTATTAGGCCAGAGTAAGAGTTAAGACCTTAGCTATTAGGCCAGAGTAAGAGTTTAGACCTTAACCAGTAGGCCAGAGTCTGAGTCTAAGACCTTAGCGATTAGGCCAGAGTAAGAGTTAAGACCTTAACCAGTAGGCCAGAGTACGAGTCTAAGACCATAGCTATTAGGCCAGAGTAAGACTTAAGACCTTAGCTATTAGGCCAGAGTAAGAGTTAAGACCTTAACCTGTAGGCCAGAGTACGAGTCTATGACCTTATCTTTTAGGCCAAAGTAAGAGTTAAGACCTTAACCAGTAGGCCAGAGTACGAGTCTAAGAAATTAGCTATTAGGCCAGAGTAAGAGTTAATACCTTAACCATTAAGCCAGAGTACGAGTCTACGACCTTAGCTATTAGGCCAGAGTAAGAGTTAAGACCTCAATCAGTAGGCCAGAGTAAGAGTTAAGACCTTAACCATTAGGCCAGAGTACGAGTCTAAGACCTTAGCTATTAGGCCAGAGTAAGAGTTAAGACCTTAGCTATTAGGCCAGAGTAAGAGTTAAGACCTTAACCAGTAGGCCAGAGTACGAGTCTAAGACCTTAGCTATTAGGCCAGAGTAAGAGTTAAGACCTTAACCAGTAGGCCAGAGTAAAAGTTAAGACCTTAACCTGTAGGCCATAGTACGAGTCTAAGACCTTAGCTATTAGGCCAGAGTAAGAGTTCAGACCTTAGCTATTTGGCCAGAGTAAGTGTTGAGACCTTAGCTATTAGGCCAGAGTAAGAGTTAAGACTTTAACCATTAGGCCAGAGTACGAGTCTAAGACCTTAGCTATTAGGCCAGAGTAAGAGTTAAGACCTTAACCAGTAGGCCAGAGTAAGAGTTAAGACCTTAACCATTAGGCCAGAGTACGAGTCTAAGACCTTAGCTATTCGGCCAGAGTAAGAGTTAAGACCTTAGCTATTAGGCCAGAGTAAGAGTTAAGACCTTAACCAGTAGGCCAGAGTAAGAGTTAAGACCTTAACCTGTAGGCCATAGTACGAGTCTAAGACCTTAGCTATTAGACCAGAGTAAGAGTTAAGACCTTAACCAGTAGGCCAGAGTCCGAGTCTAAGACCTTAGCTATTAGGCCAGAGTAAGAGTTAAGACCTTAACCAGTAGGCCAGAGTAAAAGTTAAGACCTTAACCATTAGGCCAGAGTACGAGTCTAAGACCTTAGCTATTAGGCCACAGTAAGAGTTAAGACCTTAGCTATTAGGCCAGAGTAAGAGTTAAGACCTTAACCATTAGGCCAGAGTACGAGTCTAAGACCATACCTATTAGGCCAGAGTAAGAGTTAAGACCTTAGCTATTAGGCCAGAGTAAGAGTTAAGACCTTAACCTGTAGGCCATAGTACGAGTCTAAGACCTTAGCTATTAGGCCAGAGTAAGAGTTAAGACCTTAACCATTAGGCCAGAGTACGAGTCTAAGACCTTAGCTATTAGGCCAGAGTAAGAGTTAAGACCTTAACCAGTAGGCCAGAGTATGAGTCTAAGTCCTTAGCTATTAGGCCAGAGTAAGAGTTAAGACCTTAACCTGTAGGCCATAGTACGAGTCTAAGACCTTAGCTATTAGGCCAGAGTAAGAGTTAAGACCTTAACCATTAGGCCAGAGTACGAGTCTAAGACCTTAGCTATTAGGCCAGAGTAAGAGTTAAGACCTTAGCTATTAGGCCAGATTAAGAGTTAAGACCTTAACCATTAGGCCAGAGTACGAGTCTAAGACCATAGCTATTAGGCCAGAGTAAGAGTTAAGACCTTAGCTATTAGGCCAGAGTAGGATTTAATACCTTAGCATTTAGGCCAGAGTAGGAGTAAAGACCTTAACCAGTAGGCCAGAGTAAGAGTTAAGACGTTAACCAGTAGGCCAGAGTAAGAGTTAAGACCTTAACCATTAGGCCAGAGTAAGAGTTAAGACATTAACCAGTAGGCCAGAGTACGAGTCTAAGACCTTAGCTATTAGGCCAGAGTACGAGTCTAAGACCTTAGCTATTAGGCCAGAGTACGAGTCTAAGACCTTAGCTATTAGGCCAGAGTAAGAGTTAAGACCTTAACCATTAGGCCAGAGTACGAGTCTAAGACCTTAGCTATTAAGCCAGAGTAAGAGTTAAGACCTTAGCTATTAGGCCAGAGTAAGAGTTAAGACCTTAACCAGTAGGCCATAGTACGAGTCTAAGACCGTAGCTATTAGGCCAGAGTAAGAGTTAAGACCTTAACCAGTAGGCCAGAGTAAAAGTTAAGACCTTAACCTGTAGGCCATAGTACGAGTCTAAGACGTTAGCTATTAGGCCAGAGTAAGAGTTAAGACCTTAGCTATTAGGCCAGAGTAAGAGTTAAGACCTCAACCAGTAGGCCAGAGTAAGAGTTAAGACCTTAACCATTAGGCCAGAGTACGAGTCTAAGACCTTAGCTATTAGGCCAGAGTAAGAGTTGAGACCTTAGCTATTAGGCCAGAGTAAGAGTTAAGACCTTAACCAGTAGGCCAGAGTAAGAGTTAAGACCTTAACCATTAGGCCAGAGCACGAGTCTAAGACCTTAGCTATTTGCCATAGTAAGAGTTAAGACCTTAACCAGTAGGCCATAGTACGAGTCTAAGACCTTAGCTATTAGGCCAGAGTGAGAGTTAAGACCTTAGCTATTAGGCCAGAGTAAGAGTTAAGACCTTAACCATTAGGCCAGAGAACGAGTCTAAGACCTTAGCTATTAGGCCAGAGTAAGTGTTGAGACCTTAGCTATTAGGCCAGAGTAAAAGTTACGACCTTAACCAGTAGGCCAGAGTAAGAGTTAAGACCTTAACCTATAGGCCATAGTACAAGTCTAAGACCTTAGCTATTAGGCCAGACTAAGAGTTAAGACCTTAGCTATTAGGCCAGAGTAAGAGTTAAGACATTAACCATTAGGCCAGAGTACGAGTCTAAGACCTTAGCTATTAGGCCAGAGTAAGAGTTAAGACCTTAACCAGTAGGCCAGAGTAAGATTTAAGACCTTAACCATTAGGCCAGAGTATGAGTCTAAGACCTTAGCTATTCGGCCAGAGTAAGAGTTAAGACCTTAGCTATTAGGCCAGAGTAAGAGTATAGACCTTAACCAGTAGGCCAGAGTAAGAGTTAAGACCTTAACTTGTAGGCCATAGTACGAGTCTAAGACCTTAGCTATTAGGCCAGAGTAAGAGTTAAGACCTTAGCTATTAGGCCAGAGTAAGAGTTAAGACCTTAACCATTAGGCCAGAGTACGAGTCTAAGACCTTAGCTATAAGGCCAGAGTAAGAGTTAAGACCTTAGCTATTAGGCCAGAGTAAGAGTTTAGACCTTAACCAGTAGGCCAGAGTCTGAGTCTAAGACCTTAGCGATTAGGCCAGAGTAAGAGTTAAGACCTTAACCAGTAGGCCAGAGTACGAGTCTAAGACCATAGCTATTAGGCCAGAGTAAGACTTAAGACCTTAGCTATTAGGCCAGAGTAAGAGTTAAGACCTTAACCTGTAGGCCAGAGTACGAGTCTATGACCTTATCTATTAGGCCAGAGTAAGAGTTAAGACCTTAACCAGTAGGCCAGAGTACGAGTCTAAGAAATTAGCTATTAGGCCAGAGTAAGAGTTAAGACCTTAACCGTTAAGCCAGAGTACGAGTCTACGACCTTAGCTATTAGGCCAGAGTAAGAGTTAAGACCTCAATCAGTAGGCCAGAGTAAGAGTTAAGACCTTAACCATTAGGCCAGAGTACGAGTCTAAGACCTTAGCTATTAGGCCAGAGTAAGAGTTAAGACCTTAGCTATTAGGCCAGAGTAAGAGTTAAGACCTTAACCAGTAGGCCAGAGTACGAGTCTAAGACCTTAGCTATTAGGCCAGAGTAAGAGTTAAGACCTTAACCAGTAGGCCAGAGTAAAAGTTAAGACCTTAACCTGTAGGCCATAGTACGAGTCTAAGACCTTAGCTATTAGGCCAGAGTAAGAGTTCAGACCTTAGCTATTTGGCCAGATTAAGTGTTGAGACCTTAGCTATTAGGCCAGAGTAAGAGTTAAGACCTTAACCATTAGGCCAGAGTACGAGTCTAAGACCTTAGCTTTTAGGCCAGAGTAAGAGTTAAGACCTTAACCAGTAGGCCAGAGTAAGAGTTAAGACCTTAACCATTATGCCAGAGTACGAGTCTAAGACCTTAGCTATTCGGCCAGAGTAAGAGTTAAGACCTTAGCTATTAGGCCAGAGTAAGAGTTAAGACCTTAACCAGTAGGCCAGAGTAAGAGTTAAGACCTTAACCTGTAGGCCATAGTACGAGTCTAAGACCTTAGCTATTAGGCCAGAGTAAGAGTTAAGACCTTAACCAGTAGGCCAGAGTCCGAGTCTAAGACCTTAGCTGTTAGGCCAGAGTAAGAGTTAAGACCTTAACCAGTAGGCCAGAGTAAAAGTTAAGACCTTAACCTGTAGGCCATAGTACGAGTCTAAGACCTTAGCTATTAGGCCAGAGTAAGAGTTCAGACCTTAGCTATTTGGCCAGAGTAAGTGTTGAGACCTTAGCTATTAGGCCAGAGTAAGAGTTAAGACCTTAACCATTAGGCCAGAGTACAAGTCTAAGACCTTAGCTATAAGGCCAGAGTAAGAGTTAAGACCTTAGCTATTAGGCCAGAGTAAGAGTTAAGACCTTAACCAGTAGGCCAGAGTCCGAGTCTAAGACCTTAGCTATTAGGCTAGAGTAAGAGTTAAGACCTTAACCAGTAGGCCAGAGTACGAGTCTAAGACCATAGCTATTAGGCCAGAGTAAGACTTAAGACCTTAGCTATTAGGCCAGAGTAAGAGTTAAGACCTTAACCTGTAGGCCAGAGTACGAGTCTATGACCTTATCTATTAGGCCAGAGTAAGAGTTAAGACCTCAATCAGTAGGCCAGAGTAAGAGTTAAGACCTTAACCATTAGTCCAGAGTACGAGTCTAAGACCTTAGCTATTAGGCCAGAGTAAGAGTTAAGACCTTAGCTATTAGGCCAGAGTAAGAGTTAAGACCTTAACCAGTAGGCCAGAGTACGAGTCTAAGACATTAGCTATTAGGCCAGAGTAAGAGTTAAGACCTTAACCAGTAGGCCAGAGTCCAAGTCTAAGACCTTAGCTATTAGGCCAGAGTAAAAGTTAAGACCTTAACCTGTAGGCCATAGTACGAGTCTAAGACCTTAGCTATTAGGCCAGAGTAAGAGTTCAGACCTTAGCTATTTGGCCAGAGTAAGAGTTAAGACCTTAACCATTAGGCCAGAGTACGAGTCTAAGACCTTAGCTATTAGGCCAGAGTAAGAGTTGAGACCTTAGCTATTAGGCCAGAGTAAGAGTTAAGACCTTAACCAGTAGGCCAGAGTAAGAGTTAAGACCTTAACCGGTAGGCCATAGTACGAGTCTAAGACCTTAGCTATTAGGCCAGAGTAAGAGTTAAGACCTTAGCTATTAGGCCAGAGTAAGAGTTAAGACCTTAACCAATAGGCCAGAGTACGAGTCTAAGACCATAGCTATTAGGCCAGAGTAAGAGTTAAGACCTTAGCTATTAGGCCAGAGTAAGAGTTAAGTCCTTAGCTATTAGGCCAGAGTAAGAGATAAGACCTTAACCATTAGGCCAGAGTACGAGTCTAAGACCTTAGCTATTAGGCCAGAGTAAGAGTTAAGACCTTAACCAGTAGGCCAGAGTAAGAGTTAAGACCTTAACCATTAGGCCAGAGTACGAGTCTAAGACCTTAGCTATTAGGCCAGAGTAAGAGTTAAGACCTTAGCTATTAGGCCAGAGTAATAGTTAACACCTTAGCTATTAGGCCAGAGTAAGAGTTAAGACCTTAACCAGTAGGCCAGAGTAAGAGTTAAGACCTTAACCATTAGGCCAGAGTACGAGTCTACGACCTTAGCTATTAGGCCAGAGTAAGAGTTAAGACCTTAATCAGTAGGCCAGAGTAAGAGTTAAGACCTTAACCATTAGGCCAGAGTACGAGTCTAAGACCTTAGCTATTAGGCCAGAGTAAGAGTTAAGACCTTAGCTATTAGGCCAGAGTAAGAGTTAAGACCTTAACCAGTAGGCCAGAGTACGAGTCTAAGACCTTAGCTATTAGGCCAGAGTAAGAGTTAAGACCTTAACCATTAGGCCAGAGTACGAGTCTAAGACCTTAGCTATTAGGCCACAGTAAGAGTTAAGACCTTAGCTATTAGGCCAGAGTAAGAGTTAAGACCTTAACCATTAGGCCAGAGTACGAGTCTAAGACCATACCTATTAGGCCAGAGTAAGAGTTAAGACCTTAGCTATTAGGCCAGAGTAAGAGTTAAGACCTTAACCTGTAGGCCATAGTACGAATTTAAGACCTTAGCTATTAGGCCAGAGTAAGAGTTAAGACCTTAACCATTAGGCCAGAGTATGAGTCTAAGTCCTTAGCTATTAGGCCAGAGTAAGAGTTAAGACCTTAACGATTAGGCCAGAGTACGAGACTAAGACCTTAGCTATTAGGCCAGAGTAAGAGTTAAGACCTTAACCATTAGGCCAGAGTACGAGTCTAAGACCTTAGCTATTAGGCCAGAGTAAGAGTTAAGACCTTAGCTATTAGGCCAGAGTAAGAGTTAAGACCTTAACCATTAGGCCAGAGTACGAGTCTAACACCATAGCTATTAGGCCAGAGTAAGAGTTAAGACCTTAGCTATAAGGCCAGAGTAAGAGTTAAGACCTTAACCAGTAGGCCAGAGTACGAGTCTAAGACCTTAGCTATTAGGCCAGAGTAAGAGTTAAGACCTTAACCAGTAGGCCAGAGTAAAAGTTAAGACCTTAACCTGTAGGCCATAGTACGAGTCTAAGACCTTAGCTATTAGGCCAGAGTAAGAGTTCAGACCTTAGCTATTTGGCCAGATTAAGTGTTGAGACCTTAGCTATTAGGCCAGAGTAAGAGTTAAGACCTTAACCATTAGGCCAGAGTACGAGTCTAAGACCTTAGCTATTAGGCCAGAGTAAGAGTTAAGACCTTAACCAGTAGGCCAGAGTAAGAGTTAAGACCTTAACCATTATGCCAGAGTACGAGTCTAAGACCTTAGCTATTCGGCCAGAGTAAGAGTTAAGACCTTAGCTATTAGGCCAGAGTAAGAGTTAAGACCTTAACCAGTAGGCCAGAGTAAGAGTTAAGACCTTAACCTGTAGGCCATAGTACGAGTCTAAGACCTTAGCTATTAGGCCAGAGTAAGAGTTAAGACCTTAACCAGTAGGCCAGAGTCCGAGTCTAAGACCTTAGCTGTTAGGCCAGAGTAAGAGTTAAGACCTTAACCAGTAGGCCAGAGTAAAAGTTAAGACCTTAACCTGTAGGCCATAGTACGAGTCTAAGACCTTAGCTATTAGGCCAGAGTAAGAGTTCAGACCTTAGCTATTTGGCCAGAGTAAGTGTTGAGACCTTAGCTATTAGGCCAGAGTAAGAGTTAAGACCTTAACCATTAGGCCAGAGTACAAGTCTAAGACCTTAGCTATAAGGCCAGAGTAAGAGTTAAGACCTTAGCTATTAGGCCAGAGTAAGAGTTAAGACCTTAACCAGTAGGCCAGAGTCCGAGTCTAAGACCTTAGCTATTAGGCTAGAGTAAGAGTTAAGACCTTAACCAGTAGGCCAGAGTACGAGTCTAAGACCATAGCTATTAGGCCAGAGTAAGACTTAAGACCTTAGCTATTAGGCCAGAGTAAGAGTTAAGACCTTAACCTGTAGGCCAGAGTACGAGTCTATGACCTTATCTATTAGGCCAGAGTAAGAGTTAAGACCTTAACCATTAGGCCAGAGTACGAGTCTACGACATTAGCTATTAGGCCAGAGTAAGAGTTAAGACCTCAATCAGTAGGCCAGAGTAAGAGTTAAGACCTTAACCATTAGGCCAGAGTACGAGTCTAAGACCTTAGCTATTAGGCCAGAGTAAGAGTTAAGACCTTAGCTATTAGGCCAGAGTAAGAGTTAAGACCTTAACCAGTAGGCCAGAGTACGAGTCTAAGACATTAGCTATTAGGCCAGAGTAAGAGTTAGGACCTTAACCAGTAGGCCAGAGTCCAAGTCTAAGACCTTAGCTATTAGGCCAGAGTAAAAGTTAAGACCTTAACCTGTAGGCCATAGTACGAGTCTAAGACCTTAGCTATTAGGCCAGAGTAAGAGTTCAGACCTTAGCTATTTGGCCAGAGTAAGAGTTAAGACCTTAACCATTAGGCCAGAGTACGAGTCTAAGACCTTAGCTATTAGGCCAGAGTAAGAGTTGAGACCTTAGCTATTAGGCCAGAGTAAGAGTTAAGACCTTAACCAGTAGGCCAGAGTAAGAGTTAAGACCTTAACCGGTAGGCCATAGTACGAGTCTAAGACCTTAGCTATTAGGCCAGAGTAAGAGTTAAGACCTTAGCTATTAGGCCAGAGTAAGAGTTAAGACCTTAACCAATAGGCCAGAGTACGAGTCTAAGACCATAGCTATTAGGCCAGAGTAAGAGTTAAGACCTTAGCTATTAGGCCAGAGTAAGAGTTAAGTCCTTAGCTATTAGGCCAGAGTAAGAGATAAGACCTTAACCATTAGGCCAGAGTACGAGTCTAAGACCTTAGCTATTAGGCCAGAGTAAGAGTTAAGACCTTAACCAGTAGGCCAGAGTAAGAGTTAAGACCTTAACCATTAGGCCAGAGTACGAGTCTAAGACCTTAGCTATTAGGCCAGAGTAAGAGTTAAGACCTTAGCTATTAGGCCAGAGTAAGAGTTAAGACCTTAGCTATTAGGCCAGAGTAAGAGTTAAGACCTTAACCAATAGGCCAGAGTACGAGTCTAAGACCATAGCTATTAGGCCAGAGTAAGAGTTAAGACCTTAGCTATTAGGCCAGAGTAAGAGTTAAGTCCTTAGCTATTAGGCCAGAGTAAGAGATAAGACCTTAACCATTAGGCCAGAGTACGAGTCTAAGACCTTAGCTATTAGGCCAGAGTAAGAGTTAAGACCTTAACCAGTAGGCCAGAGTAAGAGTTAAGACCTTAACCATTAGGCCAGAGTACGAGTCTAAGACCTTAGCTATTAGGCCAGAGTAAGAGTTAAGACCTTAACCATTAGGCCAGAGTACGAGTCTACGACCTTAGCTATTAGGCCAGAGTAAGAGTTAAGACCTTAATCAGTAGGCCAGAGTAAGAGTTAAGACCTTAACCATTAGGCCAGAGTACAAGTCTAAGACCTTAGCTATTAGGCCAGAGTAAGAGTTAAGACCTTAGCTATTAGGCCAGAGTAAGAGTTAAGACCTTAACCAGTAGGCCAGAGTACGAGTCTAAGACCTTAGCTATTAGGCCAGAGTAAGAGTTAAGACCTTAACCATTAGGCCAGAGTACGAGTCTAAGACCTTAGCTATTAGGCCACAGTAAGAGTTAAGACCTTAGCTATTAGGCCAGAGTAAGAGTTAAGACCTTAACCATTAGGCCAGAGTACGAGTCTAAGACCATACCTATTAGGCCAGAGTAAGAGTTAAGACCTTAGCTATTAGGCCAGAGTAAGAGTTAAGACCTTAACCTGTAGGCCATAGTACGAATTTAAGACCTTAGCTATTAGGCCAGAGTAAGAGTTAAGACCTTAACCATTAGGCCAGAGTATGAGTCTAAGTCCTTAGCTATTAGGCCAGAGTAAGAGTTAAGACCTTAACGATTAGGCCAGAGTACGAGACTAAGACCTTAGCTATTAGGCCAGAGTAAGAGTTAAGACCTTAACCATTAGGCCAGAGTACGAGTCTAAGACCTTAGCTATTAGGCCAGAGTAAGAGTTAAGACCTTAGCTATTAGGCCAGAGTAAGAGTTAAGACCTTAACCATTAGGCCAGAGTACGAGTCTAACACCATAGCTATTAGGCCAGAGTAAGAGTTAAGACCTTAGCTATTAGGCCAGAGTAGGATTTAATACCTTAGCATTTAGGCCAGAGTAAGAGTAAAGACCTTAACCAGTAGGCCAGAGTAAGAGTTAAGACCTTATCCAGTAGGCCAGAGTAAGAGTTAAGACCTTAACCATTAGGCCAGAGTAAGAGTTAAGACATTAACCAGTAGGCCAGAGTACGAGTCTAAGACCTTAGCTATTAGGCCAGAGTACGAGTCTAAGACCTTAGCTATTAGGCCAGAGTATGAGTCTAAGACCTTAGCTATTAGGCCAGAGTAAGAGTTAAGACCTTAACCATTAGGCCAGAGTACGAGTCTAAGACCTTAGCTATTAAGCCAGAGTAAGAGTTAAGACCTTAGCTATTAGGCCAGAGTAAGAGTTAAGACCTTAACCAGTAGGCCAGAGTACGAGTCTAAGACCGTAGCTATTAGGCCAGAGTAAGAGTTAAGACCTTAGCTATTAGGCCAGAGTAAGAGTTAAGACCTCAACCAGTAGGCCAGAGTAAGAGTTAAGACCTTAACCATTAGGCCAGAGTACGAGTCTAAGACCTTAGCTATTAGGCCAGAGTAAGAGTTGAGACCTTAGCTATTAGGCCAGAGTAAGAGTTAAGACCTTAACCAGTAGGCCAGAGTAAGAGTTAAGACCTTAACCATTAGGCCAGAGTACGAGTCTAAGACCTTAGCTATTTGCCATAGTAAGAGTTAAGACCTTAACCAGTAGGCCATAGTACGAGTCTAAGACCTTAGCTATTAGGCCAGAGTAAGAGTTAAGACCTTAGCTATTAGGCCAGAGTAAGAGTCTAAGTCCTTAGCTATTAGGCCAGAGTAAGAGTTAAGACCTTAACGATTAGGCCAGAGTACGAGACTAAGACCTTAGCTATTAGGCCAGAGTAAGAGTTAAGACCTTAACCATTAGGCCAGAGTACGAGTCTAAGACCTTAGCTATTAGGCCAGAGTAAGAGTTAAGACCTTAGCTATTAGGCCAGAGTAAGAGTTAAGACCTTAACCATTAGGCCAGAGTACGAGTCTAAGACCATAGCTATTAGGCCAGAGTAAGAGTTAAGACCTTAGCTATTAGGCCAGAGTAGGATTTAATACCTTAGCATTTAGGCCAGAGTAAGAGTAAAGACCTTAACCAGTAGGCCAGAGTAAGAGTTAAGACCTTATCCAGTAGGCCTGAGTAAGAGTTAAGACCTTAACCATTAGGCCAGAGTAAGAGTTAAGACATTAACCAGTAGGCCAGAGTACGAGTCTAAGACCTTAGCTATTAGGCCAGAGTACGAGTCTAAGACCTTAGCTATTAGGCCAGAGTACGAGTCTAAGACCTTAGCTATTAGGCCAGAGTAAGAGTTAAGACCTTAACCATTAGGCCAGAGTACGAGTCTAAGACCTTAGCTATTAAGCCAGAGTAAGAGTTAAGACCTTAGCTATTAGGCCAGAGTAAGAGTTAAGACCTTAACCAGTAGGCCAGAGTACGAGTCTAAGACCGTAGCTATTAGGCCAGAGTAAGAGTTAAGACCTTAGCTATTAGGCCAGAGTAAGAGTTAAGACCTCAACCAGTAGGCCAGAGTAAGAGTTAAGACCTTAACCATTAGGCCAGAGTACGAGTCTAAGACCTTAGCTATTAGGCCAGAGTAAGAGTTGAGACCTTAGCTATTAGGCCAGAGTAAGAGTTAAGACCTTAACCAGTAGGCCAGAGTAAGAGTTAAGACCTTAACCATTAGGCCAGAGTACGAGTCTAAGACCTTAGCTATTTGCCATAGTAAGAGTTAAGACCTTAACCAGTAGGCCATAGTACGAGTCTAAGACCTTAGCTATTAGGCCAGAGTAAGAGTTAAGACCTTAGCTATTAGGCCAGAGTAAGAGTTAAGACCTTAACCATTAGGCCAGAGAACGAGTCTAAGACCTTAGCTATTAGGCCAGAGTAAGTGTTGAGACCTTAGCTATTAGGCCAGAGTAAAAGTTAAGACCTTATCCAGTAGGCCAGAGTAAGAGTTAAGACCTTAACCTGTAGGCCATAGTATGAGTCTAAGACCTTAGCTATTAGGCCAGACTAAGAGTTAAGACCTTAGCTATTAGGCCAGAGTAAGAGTTAAGACCTTAACCATTAGGCCAGAGTACGAGTCTAAGACCTTAGCTAGTAGGCCAGAGTAAGAGTTAAGACCTTAACCAGTAGGCCAGAGTAAGATTTAAGACCTTAACCATTAGGCCAGAGTACGAGTCTAAGACCTTAGCTATTCGGCCAGAGTAAGAGTTAAGACCTTAGCTATTAGGCCAGAGTAAGAGTTAAGACCTTAACCAGTAGGCCAGAGTAAGAGTTAAGACCTTAACTTGTAGGCCATAGTACGAGTCTAAGACCTTAGCTATTAGGCCAGATTAAGAGTTAAGCCATTAGCTATTAGGCCAGAGTAAGAGTTAAGACCTTAACCATTAGGCCAGAGTACGAGTCTAAGACCTTAGCTATAAGGCCAGAGTAAGAGTTAAGACCTTAGCTATTAGGCCAGAGTAAGAGTTTAGACCTTAACCAGTAGGCCAGAGTCTGAGTCTAAGACCTTAGCTATTAGGCCAGAGTAAGAGTTAAGACCTTAACCAGTATGCCAGAGTATGAGTCTAAGACCATAGCTATTAGGTCAGAGAAAGACTTAAGACCTTAGCTATTAGGCCAGAGTAAGAGTTAAGACCTTAACCTGTAGGCCAGAGTACGAGTCTATGACCTTATCTATTAGGCCAGAGTAAGAGTTAAGACCTTAACCAGTAGGCCAGAGTACGAGTCTAAGAAATTAGCTATTAGGCCAGAGTAAGAGTTAAGACCTTAACCATTAAGCCAGAGTACGAGTCTACGACCTTAGCTATTAGGCCAGAGTAAGAGTTAAGACCTTAATCAGTAGGCCAGAGTAAGAGTTAAGACCTTAACCATTAGGCCAGAGTACGAGTCTAAGACCTTAGCTATTAGGCCTGAGTAAGAGTTAAGACCTTAGCTATTAGGCCAGAGTAAGAGTTAAGACCTTAACCAGTAGGCCAGAGTACGAGTCTAAGACCTTAGCTATTAGGCCAGAGTAAGAGTTAAGACCTTAACCAGTAGGCCAGAGTAAAAGTTAAGACCTTAACCTGTAGGCCATAGTACGAGTCTAAGACCTTAGCTATTAGGCCAGAGTAAGAGTTAAGACCTTAGCTATTAGGCCAGAGTAAGAGTTAAGACCTTAACCATTAGGCCAGAGTACGAGTCTAAGACCTTAGCTATAAGGCCAGAGTAAGAGTTAAGACCTTAGCTATTAGGCCAGAGTAAGAGTTAAGACCTTAACCAGTAGGCCAGAGTCCGTGTCTAAGACCTTAGCTATTAGGCCAGAGTAAGAGTTAAGACCTTAACCAGTAGGCCAGAGTACGAGTCTAAGACCATAGCTATTAGGCCAGAGTAAGACTTAAGACCTTAGCTATTAGGCCAGAGTAAGAGTTAAGACCTTAACCTGTAGTCCAGAGTACGAGTCTATGACCTTATCTATTAGGCCAGAATAAGAGTTAAGTCCTTAACCAGTATGCCAGAGTACGAGTCTAAGAAATTAGCTATTAGGCCAGAGTAAGAGTTAAGACCTTAACCATTAGGCCAGAGTACGAGTCTACGACCTTAGCTATTAGGCCAGAGTAAGAGTTAAGACCTCAATCAGTAGGCCAGAGTAAGAGTTAAGACCTTAACCATTAGGCCAGAGTACGAGTCTAAGACCTTAGCTATTAGGCCAGAGTAAGAGTTAAGACCTTAGCTATTAGGCCAGAGTAAGAGTTAAGACCTTAACCAGTAGGCCAGAGTACGAGTCTAAGACATTAGCTATTAGGCCAGAGTAAGAGTTAAGACCTTAACCAGTAGGCCAGAGTAAAAGTTAAGACCTTAACCTGTAGGCCATAGTACGAGTCTAAGACCTTAGCTATTAGGCCAGAGTAAGAGTTCAGACCTTAGCTATGTGGCCAGAGTAAGAGTTAAGACCTTAACCATTAGGCCAGAGTACGAGTCTAAGAACTTAGCTATTAGGCCAGAGTAAGAGTTGAGACCTTAGCTATTAGGCCAGAGTAAGAGTTTAGACCTTAACCAGTAGGCCAGAGTAAGAGTTAAGACCTTAACCGGTAGGCCATAGTACGAGTCTAAGACCTTAGCTATTAGGCCAGAGTAAGTGTTAAGACCTTAGCTATTAGGCCAGAGTAAGAGTTAAGACCTTAACCAATAGGCCAGAGTGCGAGTCTAAGACCATAGCTATTAGGCCAGAGTAAGAGTTAAGACCTTAGCTATTAGGCCAGAGTAAGAGTTAAGTCCTTAGCTATTAGGCCAGAGTAAGAATTAAGACCTTAACCATTAGGCCAGAGTACGAGTCTAAGACCTTAGCTATTAGGCCAGAGTAAGAGTTAAGACCTTAACCAGTAGGCCAGAGTAAGAGTTAAGACCTTAACCATTAGGCCAGAGTACGAGTCTAAGACCTTAGCTATTAGGCCAGAGTAAGAGTTAAGACCTTAGCTATTAGGCCAGAGTAATAGTTAACACCTTAGCTATTAGGCCAGAGTAAGAGTTAAGACCTTAACCAGTAGGCCAGAGTAAGAGTTAAGACCTTAACCATTAGGCCAGAGTACGAGTCTACGACCTTAGCTATTAGGCCAGAGTAAGAGTTAAGACCTTAATCAGTAGGCCAGAGTAAGAGTTAAGACCTTAACCATTAGGCCAGAGTACGAGTCTAAGACCTTAGCTATTAGGCCAGAGTAAGAGTTAAGACCTTAGCTATTAGGCCAGAGTAAGAGTTAAGACCTTAACCAGTAGGCCAGAGTACGAGTCTAAGACCTTAGCTATTAGGCCAGAGTAAGAGTTAAGACCTTAACCAGTAGGCCAGAGTAAAAGTTAAGACCTTAACCTGTAGGCCATAGTACGAGTCTAAGACCTTAGCTATTAGGCCAGAGTAAGAGTTCACACCTTAGCTATTTGGCCAGAGTAAGTGTTGAGACCTTAGCTATTAGGCCAGAGTAAGAGTTAAGACCTTAACCATTAGGCCCGAGTACGAGTCTAAGACCTTAGCTATTAGGCCAGAGTAAGAGTTAAGACCTTAACCAGTAGGCCAGAGTAAAAGTTAAGACCTTAACCATTAGGCCAGAGTACGAGTCTAAGACCTTAGCTATTCGGCCAGAGTAAGAGTTAAGACCTTAGCTATTAGGCCAGAGTAAGAGTTAAGACCTTAACCAGTAGGCCAGAGTAAGAGTTAAGACCTTAACCTGTAGGCCATAGTACGAGTCTAAGACCTTAGCTATTAGGCCAGAGTAAGAGTTAAGACCTTAGCTATTAGGCCAGAGTAAGAGTTAAGACCTTAACCATTAGGCCAGAGTACGAGTCTAAGACCTTAGCTATAAGGCCAGAGTAAGAGTTAAGACCTTAACCAGTAGGCCAGAGTCCGAGTCTAAGACCTTAGCTATTAGACCAGAGTAAGAGTTAAGACCTTAACCAGTAGGCCAGAGTCCGAGTCTAAGACCTTAGCTATTAGACCAGAGTAAGAGTTAAGACCTTAACCAGTAGGCCAGAGTATGAGTCTAAGACCATAGCTATTAGGCCAGAGTAAGACTTAAGACCTTATCTATTAGGCCAGAGTAAGAGTTAAGACCTTAACCAGTAGGCCAGAGTACGAGTCTAAGAAATTAGCTATTAGGCCAGAGTAAGAGTTAAGACCTTAACCATTAGGCCAGAGTACGAGTCTACGACCTTAGCTATTAGGCCAGAGTAAGAGTTAAGACCTCAATCAGTAGGCCAGAGTAAGAGTTAAGACCTTAACCATTAGGCCAGAGTACGAGTCTAAGACCTTAGCTATTAGGCCAGAGTAAGAGTTAAGACCTTAGCTATTAGGCCAGAGTAATAGTTAACACCTTAGCTATTAGGCCAGAGTAAGAGTTAAGACCTTAACCAGTAGGCCAGAGTAAGAGTTAAGACCTTAACCATTAGGCCAGAGTACGAGTCTACGACCTTAGCTATTAGGCCAGAGTAAGAGTTAAGACCTTAATCAGTAGGCCAGAGTAAGAGTTAAGACCTTAACCATTAGGCCAGAGTACGAGTCTAAGACCTTAGCTATTAGGCCAGAGTAAGAGTTAAGACCTTAGCTATTAGGCCAGAGTAAGAGTTAAGACCTTAACCAGTAGGCCAGAGTACGAGTCTAAGACCTTAGCTATTAGGCCAGAGTAAGAGTTAAGACCTTAACCAGTTGGCCAGAGGGAAAGTTAAGACCTTAACCTGTAGGCCATAGTACGAGTCTAAGACCTTAGCTATTAGGCCAGAGTAAGAGTTCAGACCTTAGCTATTTGGCCAGAGTAAGAGTTAAGACCTTAACTATTAGGCCAGAGTACGAGTCTAAGACCTTAGCTATTAGGCCAGAGTAAGAGTTGAGACCTTAGATATTAGGCCAGAGTAAGAGTTAAGACCTTAACCAGTAGGCCAGAGTAAGAGTGAAGACCTTAACCGGTAGGCCATAGTACGAGTCTAAGACCTTAGCTATTAGGCCAGAGTAAGAGTTAAGACCTTAGCTATTAGGCCAGAGTAAGAGTTAATACCTTAACCAATAGGCCAGAGTACGAGTCCAAGACCATAGCTATTAGGCCAGAGTAAGAGTTAAGACCTTAGCTATTAGGCCAGAGTAAGAGTTAAGACCTTAGCTATTAGGCCAGAGTAAGAGTTAAGATCTTAACCATTAGGCCAGAGTACGAGTCTAAGACCTTAGCTATTAGGCCAGAGTAAGAGTTAAGACCTTAACCAGTAGGCCAGAGTAAGAGTTAAGATCTTAACCATTAGGCCAGAGTACGAGTCTAAGACCTTAGCTATTAGGCCAGAGTAAGAGTTAAGACCTTAGCTATTAGGCCAGAGTAAGAGTTAAGACCTTAGCTATTAGGCCAGATTAAGAGTTAAGACCTTAACCATTAGGCCAGAGTAGGAGTCTAAGACCTTAGCTATAAGGCCAGAGTAAGAGTTAAGACCTTAGCTATTAGGCCAGAGTAAGAGTTAAGACCTTAACCAGTAGACCAGAGTCCGAGTCTAAGACCTTAGCTATTAGGCCAGTGTAAGAGTTAAGACCTTAGCTATAAGGCCAGAGTAAGAGTTAAGACCTTAGCTATTAGGCCAGAGTAAGAGTACGAGTATAAGACCATAGCTATTAGGCCAAAGTAAGAGTTAAGACCTTAGCTATTAGGCCAGAGTAAGAGTTAAGACCTTAACCTGTAGGCCAGAGTATGAGTCTAAGACCTTAGCTATTAGGCCAGAGTAAGAGTTAAGACCTTAACCATTAGGCCAGAGTACGAGTCTAAGACCTTAGCTATTAGGCCAGAGTAAGAGTTAGAGCCTTAAACAGAAGGCCAGAGTACGAGTCTAAGACCTTAGCTATTAGGCCAGAGTAAGAGTTAAGACCTTAGATATTAGGCCAGAGTAAGAGTTAAGACCTTAACCAGTAGGCCAGAGTAAGAGTTAAGACCTTAACCAGTACGCCAGAGTACGAGTCTAAGACCTTAGCTATTAGGCCAGAGTAAGAGTTAAGACCTTAACCATTAGGCCAGAGTACGAGTCTAAGACCTTAGCTATTAGGCCAGAGTAAGAGTTAAGACCTTAACCAGTAGGCCAGAGTAAGAGTTAAGACCTTAACCATTAGGCCAGAGTACGAGTCTAAGACCTTAGCTATTAGGCCAGAGTAAGAGTTAAGACCTTAGCTATTAGGCCAGAGTAAGAGTTAAGACCTTAACCTGTAGGCCATAGTACGAGTCTAAGACCTTAGCTATTAGGCCAGAGTAAGAGTTAAGACCTTAACCATTAGGCCAGAGTACGAGTCTAAGACCTTAGCTATTAGGCCAGAGTAAGAGTTAAGACCTTAGCTATTGGGCCAGAGTAAGAGTTAAGACCTTACCTATTAGGCCAGAGTACGAGTCTAAGACCTTAGCTATTAGGCCAGAGTAAGATTTAAGACCTTAGCTATTAGGCCAGAGTAATAGTTAACCTGTGGAAATATGGATTTTTATGATCAGTTATGTCCCCTATCTTGGACCCCAACGGTTTCATGTATAAGTTACAAGTACATGTATGTTCCCTCCAGTTTCAGTTTTGAAGACGCAAACACATGTGCGTCCACCGTTAACATGTCCTCTTTCAGATCCGCCATGAATGGGCCGGATATTCTATTCCTAAGTATGAAAGGCCACCGGCTTTATATGGTTCATTTATCCCATTTTACAGTCCAGGCGAGTAGGCCCTGATTCTGCCATTAAACCTTTTCCTGCCTTCTGCCTCTGAAAGCTCCAGTCTGAGCTCGCATCTGTATCCATGAACTTTGTCCTACTCCCTGCGCGGCTAACGGTGCCTGACTCGGCCTGTCGGCCTGTCTGCCTGCCAAAAACTGTATTTCACCTTCAAGATTATCTGCTCTGCTCCGCTCCTCATCCAATGCATTCCTGTCTAGCAGTTTAAGTAAACATTCCTCTAGCTACCGTGCAAAAGGGCCCGGCTTCTCTGTCTTTATGCAAGTAATTCATAGCCCTGTTACCATGGAATATTCCTACCCCCTCGCATCTAGTGTAGACACTTAGACGCTTGTACACGCACTAACAGTCAGTATAGTCAGTATAGAATAAGATTCTATCCTAAGAGACCTCTCTTTTTGGATAACACAGTTCTTTAAACAAAGGATGTAAGATATGATTTAGGATTAGGTTGACATAACCCCAGACTTTTGTCTCCACATGTAGAGCTAAATGTCAAGTCCCATTCACCCCCTAGTTGCACGTCAATCACACGTCATGCCGCTGCGCGCGCATCTCTGCCAAGTATTTTTGCTGACATTGCGAAATTCTTTCATGGAACCACCCATTTGTGACATCATACCTAATGACGTTCTTTAGTTACGCCTAGTTACACCCATTTTAGTTACGCATGTATGTTTTTATCTCTGTTATCAACTGTTACGCCTCCTGCATCTGTTTCACTGTAATGCCTCTTCTATAAAAATGATTACCTGTCAATAAAGTATTGTCCTTCACTTCCTGAACCTTCGTGGTGATGGAATATGAAGCCCACAAATTCGAATTGTGTTTTGGAATAAAGCCCGTTCCGAACCTCTAATACCACGGATTCTGCCTCTTATTTTACCGAGCTATTCTTAGTAATTTTCCGCATCAAATTAAGTTCCGGTAATTAAATTATTTACCACATATATGGCGCCCGAATAGGGACACTTTCTCATCTCACGCGCCGGAGGTGCGTTGCAGGCCCGGTCTCCTGCCACAGCTGGACGGACAACAACGCGTACCCAAAGGATTTCCTGTATCTCCCTCCTGCCGAGCGGGGGTAACTGAGGCTGCGATCAACACCCAGACGAGGCGGTGAGAAGTGCGAAGTATCCCGACCAGAGCCTAGCTGAGAGAGCAAGATCCGAGGTATACAGAGGCCCACCCGGTTCCGAAGTTCCGAAGTTTCGAGTCGAGTCCAGTCTGGTCCGAGTCCAGTTCAGTTCAGTTCCGAGGCCTTCCGTTCCGAGCTACCCGGTGAGTACCATTGCCGGGGAGGCGTTCTGACGTGCACATAGGTTGTGCCGGTCAAGACGGGTTTGGGTACACAAATCCGGTCTGCACTGTTTCAGCAGTGTATCTGTACTGTTTAGCAGTATATCAAGTATGTCTAGTATATAATTCAGAATTACCTAGTTAGTGCCGAGTATTATGCTTAGTGACTAGTTCCCTAAATGGCCATCATTGTTGTTCATTAAATGTTAAATGTTAAAATGTTTTAAATACGTTCTGTATATTGTGGTGTGAATGACTGTTCATTATTGTGTTTTGTTGTATTAAACGTGTTCAAAATTAGGTATCAGATCAGTTTTCAATATGCCGCTCTTTTCGAGATTAAGACAGATCAAAACTAGAAAAGGGGTACTCGAAGAAGCTGTTCCCATTCCTCCTAGGGACACTCCAGGGTACTTCATGTATCATAAACATGGCCTAGACGCCATATTATTTCTTGATTTATGGGTAGACTACACCAAGGAATTACCAGAAAGTCAGAGGTGGCCCGCAGCTGGGACCTGGGATGCAGATTGCATCATGAAAGTAGAGGAAGAATTATGGAAAAAGAAAGCTAGACAATCACAGAAAGATGCCATTGAATTATGGCGTAAAGAATGATATAGACGTACAGAAAAAGCACTCAGACAAGAAGAGAAAAGTAAGGAGAATTCAAATAAAGTCCGAGAAAATTTATTAATTGAAGAAGGTACCCGAGCAAAATCAGAACAAGCAGACAGACAAAGAAATGCCCTTATGAATGGTATGTATCCTCTTCTGGCCGAAGGGTTACCTAAGGCTACTCCGGAGATACCAAAAGACTTGCCACCGCCATTGTTTCCGATAAAAGTACATCCCAAAGGGCATCCCAGAACCGCAGAAGATGTTTTCCTTTCCTCTTATTTAGACGACGCAGCTCCCGAGTATGCTAATACTGCACCACATAGACCGCCTGCCGAGGGGGTTCAACGCCAAGACCCTCCGTCTGTACCTCCGCAACTACAAACTCCGACACAAGTTCCGGCAAGCACATCTGTTTCTACAGCTGTACCCACACCTATGGTTGCTATATCACGTTCAACAAATCCTTTCACGTCCAGCACCCCAGGTGGTGCTGCAGGAGGTACAGCAAACATTTTTTCCACGCCACCCAGAGTAAATAAACTTTCCTTTCAAGAATTAGCTCACCAACGTACGCCCAAACTAGTAACTCCCGACATGCTTAAGGAACTTCTAGTAGATTGTAGATATGACCCTGTGCCCGGCAAAGAGGACGAAATGCTGCTGGCATCATTACGTATCCGACGAGCTGCAATATATTTAGGGAGGCTACCAGGAATGACTACACATTTAGAAAATATATATCACTTTGTCCAGTCAGGACGAGATTCTGAAAGTATTAATAGAGCCATGGAGTACCAGAAAGTGGAAATACAGGGGGAACTGTTACGTTTGCTCATAAATTGTGTGATCAGAAATCAAGACCGACCAGGGGTAAATCCGGAAGAAATGCGAATTCTTACCACATGGAGTCGGAATATATCAGAGGGGAGACATAATAAACTATTAAGTATAGTAGCTATGTGTCGAAAGATCCGCAAAGAAGTAGAACGCATACACGAAGAAAGATTAGCGGTAGACCAGCCTGAACAAAACGAGGAGGAGGAAGAATTAGAACTGCCCACAGGACAGTTAGAAACCATGGCCTATGTAGGTAGAGGGAGATATTGTAACAATACTAGATGCTTTACTGATCCGATACGTCCTATACGTCCAGATAATAACAGAAATTTCCAAACCCCTATAATAAATATAAGGTCCCCCGAACATTCGTTCCAAGCCGCTGACAAATTACTCCGAGAACGAAGGGGTTATCATATACTCGATTCTATAGACGAACAAGAATTAGCAAGGTCAGCCGTTCACTGGGTTGACAGTCCCGGAAAATATAGTGATGATACACTAGCACATACGTTTTTGAACCTCACCCCAGATGAACAGCGTTTAGCTGGTATCTATATGATTCAACAACTCCTTATATTATATAAAAGCCAACACTCCGATCCTGGTCCCCTACCTGATATATTGACTGAATTACTCACGAATAAATGGAGAGGTTCAGGTACTGAGTTAATTACAGAAATACTAGAATCCAGAAAGCAGTACTTTCTTTTTGTATGCCCCGAACATGTCTCACTGCCCATCAAGGAAAGAACGACGTATTATATGGATAGACAGAATCCCTTACGCGAAGTCCACCCGATAAAAGGTGATGACAATCAGTTTAAACGTGTGTTTGTATACACACCCATATCTAAAATGGAACTATTAGAAATGAAGAAAGTGGTACCCAGTCATGACAAAGACCCAGCGGGTTTCCACCGTGAAATTAAAGACATGTTGCTCATGGGAGAGTATACCTATCCCGACATTATGAAAATATTAAAGGTATTAATGCCTGCGGGCATTTACGAAAAACTCAAAGAAAAGGATTGGGAGGTGGGAGACCAAAAAATAGATTGGACAGCATTAGAAAACGAAGAAACAGCTCGAGGTCCAGGTTTAGGGCTCGGGGAAAAGACCAGAATACTACCAGGTTTATTAGTACAGGTACTGCCACGTTTATTAACTACGAAAAAGGAAGACTGGGGTGCAATCTCAGCCTGTAAACAAAAGCAAGATGAAGACACTAGTGATTTCTATGCCCGATTCGAAAAATGTTTTGGTATAAATAGTGGAATAAAAGCAAGTAGCGAATCATATCCACATCTGTTTGTGACAAAATTAGTTGAAAATGCCTTGCCCCAAGTTAAGAATAGAGTATTGAAATTCGAGAGTACCTGGCAAGGTAACACTCCGTCACAAATGTTACAAATGTTACAGTACCATCACAATAGAATTAGAGAGGAACAAGAACATGAACAAAGACGCATGAAAGACACGAAAATGAAAATGCTAGTTTCCCAGACAGTTCCAGCTGACGGTCATAAAAAGGGTATGACACAGTCCAGTGTTTCAGCAGGTCCTGTAAAAGGGACATGCAACTATTGTAAACAGCCAGGTCATTATGTACACGATTGTCCAGTTTTAAAACATAATATCGCCATAGGTAATACAAAAGAAAGACCACGGCCACTTAGACAGGATCAGAACCAACAAGGAGCCCCGCAGCATGCACAGTCCATGCCGGCTCCGCAACAATCTATGCCAGCTCCACCACCGCAGCCTATTGCTGCCACACAAACAACAACACGACAGATGTACCAGACCGCACAGTATGACTATCCTGATTATCAACGATACTCATGAAACAGCCTAGAGAGGGAAGTTGGCTTACCCCTTATCGAGGTCCCTGTAGATCAAGAAGGACCTTATGTACACAGTGAATTATTAGGCCAAGATAGAAAATTTTTACTTGATACAGGGGCAAGCCGAACAACCATAAAACGTAGTGAAGTTCCAGGGGCACCCCTCTCAGGCTCACAGAATATTTCCCTTGGTTTTTCAGGAAAACCTATCATTAACGAAGTATCACAGCCTCTTCCCCTTACGATTGGTCCCTTGACACGAACTACAGATTTATTGCTTACTAAATCATGTCCAGAAAACCTGTTAGGTATAAAAACATTGAAAGCTCTAGGAGCTATAATATGTTGTTCTCCGGAAGGAGTAAGATTGTTTTTACGTGATTTCAAAGGGCACTACGTGTCCCGAGACATGGATCACCGACTGCAGACTTTACCCACACATTTATGGGCACAAGGCCCTACAGATGTTGGTTGCATGAACATTACACCATATCGAGTCACACTAAAGACAGGAGTGGTACTACCACGAATGCGACAATACAAGTTACCCCCAGATGCTCTAGTGGCTTTACTGCAAATCATTGACGAGCTTATTACCCAAGGAGTGGTTGTGGAAACCGACTCCAATGTATGTAATTCCCCGATAATTCCGATTCTTAAACGAACTGATCCAAAAGCCCCGCCAGTATATCGACTGGTTATTGATCTGCGCGAATTAAATAAATGCATTGTACCACAATACCCCGTAGTCCCAGACATTTCTTCATTACTGACAGCCATTGATTCCGAAGCAACATTCTTTACTGTAATTGATCTCAAGAATGCCTTTTTCAGCGTCCCAATAGATCCGGAAAGCCAATACTTGTTCGGATTTAGTTTAAATGGACGAATCTTTAAATTCACACGCGCACCTCAAGGATTCACAGAAAGCCCCAGCATCTATAGCCAAGCACTGAAACGAGAACTTGACAGTATCCACATGCCAGTCAACACTGCCCTGCTTCAATATGTCGATGATCTGCTGATCACCGCTAGAAGCGAACCTGAATGTGAAAAAGCCTCACTGACGGTTTTACAATTTTTGGCCGAAAAGGGGCACAAGGTGTCCCCTTCTAAGCTGCAATTCTGTGTCCAGCGAGTTGTTTACCTTGGGCACTCGCTGTCCAAGGAGGGAAGGCAGCTTACACCCGATCGCATCCAGTTAATTGCTAACATGCCAATACCCAAGACACAAAAGGAGGTGCGGGCTTTTATAGGCCTCACTTCATATTGTAGGCAGTGGATCCCTCAGTATGCATTTCTAGCAAAACCACTCATTCAGTTGACAACACAGGAGGCAGCCACATCGACTGTCCTCCCTTGGACTCAGGAACATACACAAGCTTTTGAAAGACTAAAGAAAGCTTTATGTCAAGCACCTGTTTTAGCAACACCATGTTACAATAAACAGTTTACACTCTTTGTTACAGAACGCGAAGGTACTGCTTTGTCAGTACTCACACAGGAACAAGCAGGATCACACAAACCATGTGCTTATTTTTCTAGTACATTAGATCCCGTAGCTCAGGCTCTGCCTGCGTGCCTGAAATCAGTGGCAGCGACAGCTTTAGCAATCAGACAAAGCGATGCCATAGTGTTAGGACATCCATTGACAGTACAAGTACCACACGCAGTAGAGGTTCTCTTGAACCGAACGCAAACACAACACTTGACTATAGCAAGACTCACCGGTTACGAATTAACATTGTTTCAGCCACACATAGAAATCAGACGTTGTAGTACATTAAATCCTGCCACACTGTTACCAGTAAACGGAACAGACCCACTAGCTCATGATTGTATTGAAGTTATTACTATCACGACGAAACCTAGACAAGACTTGACAGACGTCCCATTGTCAGACCCAGACCTGACGTTGTATGTAGATGGTTCATGTATGAGAACAAGTACAGGAGAGTTAGTGGCTGCGTATGCAGTCACAACAGACACTGAAGTCATTGAAACAAATTGCATAAATACCTTGTCAGCTCAAGCAGCAGAGCTCATCGCTCTGACACAAGCCTGTATTCAAGCTACGAATAAGAAAGTCAACATATACACTGATTCACGTTATGCATTCGGAGTTGTACATGACTTCGGCGTGCTGTGGCGAGAGAGAGGTTATTTAACTTCTCACGGTGCCCACATTCAGCACGGACCCCTCATTCATGCCTTATTAGATGCAATACATCTACCCACTGCAATATCAATTATGAAATGTAAAGCTCATACGAAAGTTACTGATATCATTTCCCAAGGCAATGATCTAGCTGACAGAACAGCTAAACAGACTGCTCAAACTCACACATCTGACATGACAAAGACAATAGTTCCGACACCAACACATTGCATGATGGTTAAGGATCCCGCTCTTGACGTAATTGACATACAGACACATGCTACACCAGATGAAATAAAGAAATGGACTGAATTAGGAGGGATCCAAACGGATCAAGGATGGATGACGAAGGAAAAATCTGTATGGTTCCTTCCTGATTCTATGGTTCAAGTAATCATTAATACAATACATAGTCCAGCGCACCTAGGAGAAAAAGCTATGCTAGACAGCATTCAACACATTTGGTTCAACAAACATTTACGAGCAGCAGCTAAACAAAAAGTTCGTACCTGTATGATCTGTTGTCAGTTTAACCCAGGTAAAAGCATTCCCGTAGAACAGGGTGGATTTCAGCCTCCTGAGCACCCTTTTGAAGTCCTCCAGATGGATTATATCCAGATGGAACGATGTCGAGGATTCAAATATGTTCTTGTAGTTGTCTGTGCTCTTTCCCGTTGGACAGAAGCATACCCGGTTTCAGATTACACTGCCCCGACTACTGCCAAACAGTTGGTTCGAGAATTCTTCCCACGGTACGGTTTACCACGTGTTGTCTACTCAGATAACGGCCAGCCGTTCTCATCCGAACTAATGAAACACGTTTCACTTTTGTTAGGCTATCAATGGAGATTTCACTGTGTCCGACACCCCGAGGCAGCAGGTCTCGTGGAACGACATAATCAAACTCTGAAAATTAGATTGTCCAAAATATGTAGGGAGAAAGGTGTCGATTGGGTAGTAGCCTTACCAGTCGCACTCTTTTACATGAGAATGGTAGCGCACTCTCGAACAGGGCTATCCCCTTATGAGGTGATCTTCGGTAGACCACCAAATATGTGGGGGACGCCTATACCACGCAAAATAACTGATGTTGACTGTAATATGCTGACAGATTACCTGGCTTCCTTGATGTCTGCACTACAATCTTGTCGTTCACAGGTAGCTGCAGCCTTTCCCGACAACACCGAGGTGAAACCCCATGACGTAGTTCCCGGGGACCTGGTGTTAGTGCGGAATTTTGACCGGAAGACTCAGCTGGATCCTAGGTGGAAATCGCCTCAACTTGTACTGCTCACCACGAGGACAGCCGTGAAGATCGAAGGTCGCAAAGGTTGGATACATTCAAGTCATATCAAGAAATTTCATGGACTACCGTCTGATGTAAACGATACACCTCGCGTGTCTTCACCAATTGACTCAAAGCTTCCTTTGGTTGAACTAAGCGATAAGGAACTATACAAACTAAAATTACGGTCTAAAAAGTCAGACAACTTGATTGTTTAAGTCCTCTCCAAGGTGAATCGGTCGAATTTGTCTCTGACATGTATCCCCTAGACCTGAATAGAGAAAGAAACCGAAAGATGCAGTTGAAAAAACATGCGTACTGTAAATCACTGCGTAGTCATTGCACAGTGACGTTATTAATTTTGTTTTTCTTAAGTCTTTTAATAATCGCTGCAAGTATATTGTTACACATATATTATCCTATTTCTAAACATGTTTACAATGTTACTGCTGAACATTCTTTTAGTGAATTACCCCCGCATGAGTTGTCCTATAGATTTGCGCTGCGCAATAACACTTTTATTAGTATGTTACATCATTCCCATCAGACTAGCAATGCTACAAATTGTTGGATATGTGGCCGACTCCCTCCCTATCAGAACTATAAGGGAATTCTGCCTCTCTTTCCATATCCGTTCACACACAATGGCTCCTGTGGAGCATGGTTTAGTTTAATTAATTCCCTAGATTCGAATTCCGCAGTTTATCAAGACAACTGGGTATGGGGAAACCTGAACTTAGTTTTGCTTAAAGTCTGCTACCCTAACAAGGAGGGACTTCCCAAAAGAACAGGAACTGATCTAGAAAATGAAGTATACAGATTAGGTAATTTCACGCTTAATCTCATGATCCTGAATGTTGAATCCGAAGCTGCACCAATTTTGCCCGCTATGTCAGTATTTCCAGTTAAAGGTGAATTGTGTGTAAGAAAAAATGGTTCCATACATATGGGCCATAGTAGGTGCACCACTGTAATAGAATTCAGTGATCAAGGCAAATCTACATTTAGAGCTTCTCGCCATTCCTACTTCGTATGTGGTCAGACTGCATATACACGTTTGCCTCTAGATTGGGATGGTACCTGTTACATCGGATTCCTTTTGCCACCTGTTTTCCTAGCTCCTCCTGATTATCATAGAAATACTCATTTAGTACACAATAGACAGCAGAGAGATCTCCCAATCGTCGATTACACTGAAACAGCATGGGAAAAATACACAGATTTCAATAAAGGTTTCTTCCCCTATATAGGTACAGTCACTAATAGTAAGCTGATACGTAGATTAACCAGAACCCTTGAAGCAGTAGTGAACGAAACTATTTCCGCCTTAGGCAATTTAACAGAAGAGCAGTCTGCTATGCGGATTGTTGTGCTTCAAAATCGTCTTGTCCTTGACGTCATCCTGGCCGATAGGGGCGGAGCTTGTAGGGTCATCGATTCAAGTTGTTGCATTTTCATACCAGAAAATTCGCCGTCTGTATATAAAGCCATAACTCGCCTTCATAAGATTGTAAGCCAGATACACCAGAATCCAGGCACCTGGACTTGGTCCGGTTGGTTTTGGAGTGTACTGTCAGCCTGGGGATGGAGGGTCCTATCCTTCCTAGGTATTGGTTTTCTCATATTATTCAGTTGCTGCTTATGCCTACAATGTGGACCAGCGATTTGTGGTCTGTGTGCCACATCGTGTATTCCACCACCAAGTTTTTATTCATCCCGGAAGAAGAAAGAAGAACAAATGATGTTATATGAACAGATCAACGGATTGATGAAGATTGATATCTCTTAAGGGCAAGTAGGGGACAAGGAGGGAATGTGGAAATATGGATTTTTGTGATCAGTTATGTCCCCTATCTTGGACCCCAACGGTTTCATGTATAAGTCACAAGTACATGTATGTTCCCTCCAGTTTCAGTTTTGAAGACGCAAACACATGTGCGTCCACCGTTAACATGTCCTCTTTCAGATCCGCCATGAATTGGCCGGATATTCTATTCCTAAGTATGAAAGGCCACCGGCTTTATATGGTTCATTTATCCCATTTTACAGTCCAGGCGAGTAGGCCCTGATTCTGCCATTAAACCTTTTCCTGCCTTCTGCCTCTGAAAGCTCCAGTCTGAGCTCGCATCTGTATCCATGAACTTTGTCCTACTCCCTGCGCGGCTAACGGTGCCTGACTCGGCCTGTCGGCCTGTCTGCCTGCCAAAAACTGTATTTCACCTTCAAGATTATCTGCTCTGCTCCGCTCCTCATCCAATGCATTCCTGTCTAGCAGTTTAAGTAAACATTCCTCTAGCTACCGTGCAAAAGGGCCCGGCTTCTCTGTCTTTATGCAAGTAATTCATAGCCCTGTTACCATGGAATATTCCTACCCCCTCGCATCTAGTGTAGACACTTAGACGCTTGTACACGCACTAACAGTCAGTATAGTCAGTATAGAATAAGATTCTATCCTAAGAGACCTCTCTTTTTGGATAACACAGTTCTTTAAACAAAGGATGTAAGATATGATTTAGGATTAGGTTGACATAACCCCAGACTTTTGTCTCCACATGTAGAGCTAAATGTCAAGTCCCATTCACCCCCTAGTTGCACGTCAATCACACGTCATGCTGCTGCGCGCGCATCTCTGCCAAGTATTTTTGCTGACATTGCGAAATTCTTTCATGGAACCACCCATTTGTGACATCATACCTAATGACGTTCTTTAGTTACGCCTAGTTACACCCATTTTAGTTACGCATGTATGTTTTTATCTCTGTTATCAACTGTTACGCCTCCTGCATCTGTTTCACTGTAATGCCTCTTCTATAAAAATGATTACCTGTCAATAAAGTATTGTCCTTCACTTCCTGAACCTTCGTGGTGATGGAATATGAAGCCCACAAATTCGAATTGTGTTTTGGAATAAAGCCCGTTCCGAACCTCTAATACCACGGATTCTGCCTCTTATTTTACCGAGCTATTCTTAGTAATTTTCCGCATCAAATTAAGTTCCGGTAATTAAATTATTTACCACAAACCCCTTAGCTATTAGGCCAGAGTAAGAGTTAAGACCTTAACCAGTAGGCCAGAGTAAGAGTTAAGACCTTAACCATTAGGCCAGAGTACGAGTCTAAGACCTTAGCTATTAGGCCAGAGTAAGAGTTAAGACCTTAACCAGTAGGCCAGAGTAAGACTTAAGACCTTAACCAGTAGGCAAGAGTATGAGTCTAAGACCTTAGCTATTAGGCCAGAGTAAGAGTTAAGACCTTAACCAGTAGGCCAGAGTAAGAGTTAAGACCTTAACCTGTAGGCCATAGTACGAGTCTAAGACCTTAGCCATTAGGCCAGAGTAAGAGTTAAGACCTTAACCATTAGGCCAGAGTACGAGTCTAAGACCTTAGCTATTAGGCCAGAGTAAGAGTTAAGACCTTAACCATTAGGCCAGAGTATGAGTCTAAGACCTTAACCTGTAGGCCATAGTACGAGTCTAAGACCTTAGCTATTAGGCCAGAGTAAGAGTTAAGACCTTAGCTATTAGGCCAGAGTAAGAGTTAAGACCCTAACCATTAGACGAGAGTACGAGTCAAAGACCTTAGCTATTAGGCCAGAGTAAAAGTTAAGACCTTAGCTATTAGGCCACAGTAAGAGCTAAGACCTTAACCAGTAGGCCAGAGTAAGAGTTAAGACCTTAACCATTAGGCCAGAGTACGAGTCTAAGACCTTAGCTATTAGGCCAGAGTAAGAGTTAAGACCTTAGCTATTAGACCAGAGTAAGAGTTAAGACCTTAGATATTAGGCCAGAGTAAGAGTTAAGACCTTAACCAGTAGGCCAGAGTAAGAGTTAAGACCTTAACCAGTACGCCAGAGTACGAGTCTAAGACTAGCTATTAGGCCAGAGTAAGAGTTAAGACCTTAACCATTAGGCCAGAGTACGAGTCTAAGACCTTAGCTATTATGCCAGAGTAAGAGTTAAGACCTTAACCAGTAGGCCACAGTAAGAGTTAAGACCTTAACCATTAGGCCAGAGTACGAGTCTAAGACCTTAGCTATTAGGCCAGAGTAAGAGTTAAGACCTTACCTATTAGGCCAGAGTAAGAGTTAAGACCTTAACCTATAGGCCATAGTACGAGTCTAAGACCTTAGCTATTAGGCCAGAGTAAGAGTTAAGACCTTAGCTATTAGGCCAGAGTAAGAGTTAAGACCCTAACCATTAGACGAGAGTATGAGTCAAAGACCTTAGCTATTAGGCCAGAGTAAAAGTTAAGACCTTAGCTATTAGGCCACAGTAAGAGCTAAGACCTTAACCAGTAGGCCAGAGTAAGAGTTAAGACCTTAACCATTAGGCCAGAGTACGAGTCTAAGACCTTAGCTATTAGGCCAGAGTAAGAGTTAAGACCTTAGCTATTAGACCAGAGTAAGAGTTAAGACCTTAGATATTAGGCCAGAGTAAGAGTTAAGACCTTAACCAGTAGGCCAGAGTAAGAGTTAAGACCTTAACCAGTACGCCAGAGTACGAGTCTAAGACTAGCTATTAGGCCAGAGTAAGAGTTAAGACCTTAACCATTAGGCCAGAGTACGAGTCTAAGACCTTAGCTATTATGCCAGAGTAAGAGTTAAGACCTTAACCAGTAGGCCACAGTAAGAGTTAAGACCTTAACCATTAGGCCAGAGTACGAGTCTAAGACCTTAGCTATTAGGCCAGAGTAAGAGTTAAGACCTTACCTATTAGGCCAGAGTAAGAGTTAAGACCTTAACCTGTAGGCCATAGTATGAGTCTAAGACCTTAGCTATTAGGCCAGAGTAAGAGTTAAGACCTTAACCATTAGGCCAGAGTACGAGTCTAAGACCTTAGCTATTAGGCCAGAGTAAGAGTTAAGACCTTAGCTATTAGGCCAGAGTAAGAGTTAAGACCTTAACCATTAGGCCAGAGTACGAGTCTAAGACCTTAGCTATTAGGCCAGAGTAAGAGTTAAGACCTTAGCTATTGGGCCAGAGTAAGAGTTAAGACCTTAACTATTAGGCCATAGTACGAGTCTAAGACCTTAGCTATTAGGCCAGAGTAAGATGTAAGACCTTAGCTATTAGGCCAGAGTAATAGTTAACCCCTTAGCTATTAGGCCAGAGTAAGAGTTAAGACCTTAACCAGTAGGCCAGAGTAAGAGTTAAGACCTTAACCATTAGGCCAGAGTACGAGTCTAAGACCTTAGCTATTAGGCCAGAGTAAGAGTTAAGACCTTAGCTATTAGGCCAGAGTAAGAGTTAAGACCTTAACCAGTAGGCCAGAGTACGAGTCTAAGACCTTAGCTATTAGGCCAGAGTAAGAGTTAAGACCTTAACCAGTAGGCCAGAGTAAAAGTTAAGACCTTAACCTGAAGGCCATAGTATGAGTCTAAGATCTTAGTTATTAGGCTAGAGTAAGAGTTAAGACCTTAACCAGTAGGCCAGAGTAAAAGTTAAGTCCTTAACCATTAGACCAGAGTACGAGTCTAAGACCTTAGCTATTAGGCCAGAGTAAGAGTTAAGACCTTAACCAGTAGGCCAGAGTAAGAGTTAAGACCTTAACCAATAGGCCAGAGTACGAGTCTAAGACCATAGCTATTAGGCCAGAGTAAGAGTTAAGACCTTAGCTATTAGGCCAGAGTAAGAGTTAAGACCTTAACTATTAGGCCAGAGTAAGAGTTAAGACCTTAACCATTAGGCCAGAGTACGAGTCTAAGACCTTAGCTATTAGGCCAGAATAAGAGTTAAGACCTTAGCTATTAGGCCAGAGTAAGAGTTAAGACCTTAACCAATAGGCCAGAGTACGAGTCTAAGACCATAGCTATTAGGCCAGAGTAAGAGTTAAGACCTTAGCTATTAGGCCAGAGTAAGAGTAAAGACCTTAACTATTAGGCCAGAGTAAGAGTTAAGTCCTTAACCATTAGGCCAGAGTACGAGTCTATGACCTTAGCTATTAGGCCAGAGTAAGAGTTAAGACCTTAACCAGTAGGCCAGAGTAAGAGTTAAGACCTTAACCATTAGGCCAGATTACGAGTCTAAGACCTTAGCTATTAGGCCAGAGTAAGAGTTAAGACCTTATCTATTAGGCCAGAGTAAGAGTTAAGACCTTAACCAGTAGGCCACAGTAAGAGTTAAGACCTTAACCTGTAGGCCATAGTACGAGTGTAAGACCTTAGCTATTAGGCCAGAGTAAGAGTTAAGACCTAGCTATTAGGCCAGAGTAAGAGTTAAGACCTTAACCATTAGGCCAGAGTATGAGTCTAAGACCTTAGCTATAAGGCCAGAGTAAGATTTAAGACCTTAGCTATTAGGCCAGAGTAATAGTTAACCCCTTAGCTATTAGGCCAGAGTAAGAGTTAAGACCTTAACCAGTAGGCCAGAGTAAGAGTTAAGACCTTAACCATTAGGCCAGAGTAAGAGTTAAGACCTTAACCAGTAGGCCAGAGTCCGAGTCTAAGACCTTAGCTATTAGGCCAGAGTAAGAGTTAAGACCTTAACCATTAGGCCAGAGTATGAGTCTAAGACCTTAGCTATTAGGCCAGAGTAAGAGTTAAGACCTTAACCAGTAGGCCAGAGTAAGAGTTAAGACCTTAACCTGTAGGCCATAGTACGAGTCTAAGACCTTAGCTATTAGGCCAGAGTAAGAGTTAAGACCTTAGCTATTAGTCCAGAGTAAGAGTTAAGACCCTAACCATTAGACGAGAGTACGAGTCAAAGACCTTAGCTATTAGGCCAGAGTAAAAGTTAAGACCTTAGCTATTAGGCCACAGTAAGAGCTAAGACCTTAACCAGTAGGCCAGAGTAAGAGTTAAGACCTTAACCATTAGGCCAGAGTACGAGTCTAAGACCTTAGCCATTAGGCCAGAGTAAGAGTTAAGACCTTAGCTATTAGACCAGAGTAAGAGTTAAGACCTTAGATATTAGGCCAGAGTAAGAGTTAAGACCTTAGCTATTAGGCCAGAGTAAGAGTTAAGACCTTAACCTGTAGGCCATAGTACGAGTCTAAGACCTTAGCTATTAGGCCAGAGTAAGAGTTAAGACCTTAACCATTAGGCCAGAGTACGAGTCTAAGACCTTAGCTATTAGGCCAGAGTAAGAGTTAAGACCTTAGCTATTAGGCCAGAGTAAGAGTTAAGACCTTAACCATTAGGCCAGAGTACGAGTCTAAGACCTTAGCTATTAGGCCAGAGTAAGAGTTAAGACCTTAGCTATTGGGCCAGAGTAAGAGTTAAGACCTTAACTATTAGGCCAGAGTGCGAGTCTAAGACCTTAGCTATTAGGCCAGAGTAAGATTTAAGACCTTAGCTATTAGGCCAGAGGAATAGTTAACCCCTTAGCTATTAGGCCAGAGTAAGAGTTAAGACCTTAACCAGTAGGCCAGAGTAAGAGTTAAGACCTTAACCATTAGGCCAGAGTACGAGTCTAAGACCTTAGCTATTAGGCCAGAGTAAGAGTTAAGACCTTAGCTATTAGGCCAGAGTAAGAGTTAAGACCTTAACCAGTAGGCCAGAGTACGAGTCTAAGACCTTAGCTATTAGGCCAGAGTAAGAGTTAAGACCTTAACCAGTAGGCCAGAGTAAAAGTTAAGACCTTAACCTGAAGGCCATAGTATGAGTCTAAGATCTTAGTTATTAGGCTAGAGTAAGAGTTAAGACCTTAGCTATTAGGCCATAGTACGAGTTAAGACCTTAACCATTAGGCCAGAGTACGAGTCTAAGACCTTAGCTATTAGGCCAGAGTAAGAGTTAAGACCTTAGCTATTAGGCCAGAGTAAGAGTTAAGACCTTAACCAATAGGCCAGAGTACGAGTCTAAGACCATAGCTATTAGGCCAGAGTAAGAGTTAAGACCTTAGCTATTAGGCCAGAGTAAGAGTTAAGACCTTAACTATTAGGCCAGAGTAAGAGTTAAGTCCTTAACCATTAGGCCAGAGTACGAGTCTATGACCTTAGCTATTAGGCCAGAGTAAGAGTTAAGACCTTAACCAGTAGGCCAGAGTAAGAGTTAAGACCTTAACCATTAGGCCAGATTACGAGTCTAAGACCTTAGCTATTAGGCCAGAGTAAGAGTTAAGACCTTAGCTATTAGGCCAGAGTAAGAGTTAAGACCTTAACCAGTAGGCCAGAGTAAGAGTTAAGACCTTAACCTGTAGGCCATAGTATGAGTGTAAGACCTTAGCTATTAGGCCAGAGTAAGAGTTAAGACCTAGCTATTAGGCCAGAGTAAGAGTTAAGACCTTAACCATTAGGCCAGAGTACGAGTCTAAGACCTTAGCTATAAGGCCAGAGTAAGAGTTAAGACCTTAGCTATTAGGCCAGAGTAAGAGTTAAGACCTTAACCAGTAGGCCAGAGTCAGTGTCTAAGACCTTAGCTATTAGGCCAGAGTGAGAGTTAAGACCTTAACCAGTAGGCCAGAGTACAAGTCTAAGACCTTAGCTATTAGGCCAGAGTAAGAGTTAAGACCTTAACCATTAGGCCAGAGTACGAGTCTAAGACCTTAGCTATTAGGCCACAGTAAGAGTTACGACCTTAACCATTAGGCCAAAGTACGAGTCTAAGACCTTAACTATTAGGCCAGAGTAAGAGTTAAGACCTTAGCTATTAGGCCAGAGTAAGAGTTAAGACCATAACCATTAGGCCAGAGTATGAGTCTAAGTCCTTAGCTTTTAGGCCAGAGTAAGAGTTAAGACCCTAACGATTAGGCCAGAGTACGAGTCTAAGACCTTAGCTATTAGGCCAGAGTAAGAGTTAAAACCTTAACCAGTAGGCCAGAGTACGAGTCTAAGACCTTAGCTATTAGGCCAGAGTAAGTGTTACGACCTTAACCATTAGGCCAGAGTACAAGTCTAAGACCTTAACTATTAGGCCAGAGTAAGAGTTAAGACCTTAGCTATTAGGCCAGAGTAAGAGTTAAGACCTTAACCATTAGGCCAGAGTACGAGTCTAAGACCATAGCTATTAGGCCAGAGTAAGAGTTAAGACCTTAGCTATTAGGCCAGAGTAAGATTTAAGACCTTAGCATTTAGGCCAGAGTAAGAGTAAAGACCTTAACCAGTAGGCCAGAGTAAGAGTTAAGACCTTAACCAGTAGGCCAGAGTAAGTGTTAAGACCTTAACCATTAGGCCAGAGTACGAGTCTAAGACCTTAGCTATTAGGCCACAGTAAGAGTTAAGACCTTAACCAGTAGGCCAGAGTAAGAGTTAAGACCTTAACCAGTAGGCCAGAGTACGAGTCTAAGACCTTAGCTATTAGGCCAGAGTACGAGTCTAAGACCTTAGCTATTAGGCCAGAGTAAGAGTTAAGACCTTAACCATTAGGCCAGAGTACGAATCTAAGACCTTAGCTATTAGGCCAGAGTAAGAGTTAAGACCTTAGCTATTAGGCCAGAGTAAGAGTTAAGACCTTAACCAGTAGGCCAGAGTACGAGTCTAAGACCTTAGCTATTAGGCCAGCGTAAGAGTTAAGACCTTAACTAGTAGGCCAGAGTAAGAGTTAAGACCTTAACCTGTAGGCCATAGTACGAGTCTAAGACCTTAGCTATTAGGCCACAGAAAGAGTTAAGACCTTAGCTTTTAGGCTAGAGTAAGAGTTAAGACCTTAACCAGTAGGCCAGAGTACGATTCTAAGACCTTAGCTATTAGGCCAGCGTAAGAGTTAAGACCTTAACCAGTAGGCCAGATTAAAAGTTAAGACCTTAACATGTAGGCCATAGTACGAGTCTAAGACGTTTGCTATTAGGCCAGAGTACGACTTAAGACCTTGGCTATTAGGCCAGAGTAAGAGTTAAGACCTTAACCAGTAGGCCAGAGTAAGAGTTAAGACCGTAGCTATTAGGCCAGAGTAAGAGTTAAGACCTTAACCTGTAGGATATAGTACGAGTCTAAGACCTTAGCTATTAGGCCAGAGTAAGTAAGACCTTAGCTATTAGGCCAGAGTAAGATCTAAGACCTTAATCTGTAGGCCAGAGTACGAGTCTAAGACCTTAGCTATTAGGCCAGAGTAAGAGTTAAGACCTTAACCATTAGGCCAGAATACAAGTCTAAGACCTTAGCTATTAGGACAGAGTAAGAGTTAAGACCTTAACCAGTAGGCCAGAGTACGAGTCTAAGTCCTTAGCTATTAGGCCAGAGTAAGATTTATTACCTTAACCATTAGGCCAGAGTACGAGTCTAAGACCTTAGCTATTAGGCCAGAGTAAGAGTTAAGACCTTAGCTATTAGGCCAGAGTAAGAGTTAAGACATTTACCATTAGGCCAGAGTACGAGTCTAAGACCATAGCTATTAGGCCAGTGTAAGAGTTAAGACCTTAGCTATTAGGCCAGAGTAAGAGTTAAGACCTTAACCTGTAGGCCATAGTACGAGTCTAAGACCTTAGCTATTAGGCCAGAGTAAGAGTTAAGACCTTAACCATTAGGCCAGAGTACGAGTCTAAGACCTTAGCTATTAGGCCAGAGTAAGAGTTAAGACCTTAGCTATTAGGCCAGAGTAAGAGTTAAGACCTTAACCATTAGGCCAGAGTATGAGTCTAAGACCTTAACCTGTAGGCCATAGTACGAGTCTAAGACCTTAGCTATTAGGCCAGAGTAAGAGTTAAGACCTTAGCTATTAGGCCAGAGTAAGAGTTAAGACCCTAACCATTAGACGAGAGTACGAGTCAAAGACCTTAGCTATTAGGCCAGAGTAAAAGTTAAGACCTTAGCTATTAGGCCACAGTAAGAGCTAAGACCTTAACCAGTAGGCCAGAGTAAGAGTTAAGACCTTAACCATTAGGCCAGAGTACGAGTCTAAGACCTTAGCTATTAGGCCAGAGTAAGAGTTAAGACCTTAGCTATTAGACCAGAGTAAGAGTTAAGACCTTAGATATTAGGCCAGAGTAAGAGTTAAGACCTTAACCAGTAGGCCAGAGTAAGAGTTAAGACCTTAACCAGTACGCCAGAGTACGAGTCTAAGACTAGCTATTAGGCCAGAGTAAGAGTTAAGACCTTAACCATTAGGCCAGAGTACGAGTCTAAGACCTTAGCTATTATGCCAGAGTAAGAGTTAAGACCTTAACCAGTAGGCCACAGTAAGAGTTAAGACCTTAACCATTAGGCCAGAGTACGAGTCTAAGACCTTAGCTATTAGGCCAGAGTAAGAGTTAAGACCTTACCTATTAGGCCAGAGTAAGAGTTAAGACCTTAACCTGTAGGCCATAGTATGAGTCTAAGACCTTAACTATTAGGCCAGAGTAAGAGTTAAGACCTTAACCATTAGGCCAGAGTACGAGTCTAAGACCTTAGCTATTAGGCCAGAGTAAGAGTTAAGACCTTAGCTATTAGGCCAGAGTAAGAGTTAAGACCTTAACCATTAGGCCAGAGTACGAGTCTAAGACCTTAGCTATTAGGCCAGAGTAAGAGTTAAGACCTTAGCTATTGGGCCAGAGTAAGAGTTAAGACCTTAACTATTAGGCCATAGTACGAGTCTAAGACCTTAGCTATTAGGCCAGAGTAAGATGTAAGACCTTAGCTATTAGGCCAGAGTAATAGTTAACCCCTTAGCTATTAGGCCAGAGTAAGAGTTAAGACCTTAACCAGTAGGCCAGAGTAAGAGTTAAGACCTTAACCATTAGGCCAGAGTACGAGTCTAAGACCTTAGCTATTAGGCCAGAGTAAGAGTTAAGACCTTAGCTATTAGGCCAGAGTAAGAGTTAAGACCTTAACCAGTAGGCCAGAGTACGAGTCTAAGACCTTAGCTATTAGGCCAGAGTAAGAGTTAAGACCTTAACCAGTAGGCCAGAGTAAAAGTTAAGACCTTAACCTGAAGGCCATAGTATGAGTCTAAGATCTTAGTTATTAGGCTAGAGTAAGAGTTAAGACCTTAACCAGTAGGCCAGAGTAAAAGTTAAGTCCTTAACCATTAGACCAGAGTACGAGTCTAAGACCTTAGCTATTAGGCCAGAGTAAGAGTTAAGACCTTAACCAGTAGGCCAGAGTAAGAGTTAAGACCTTAACCAATAGGCCAGAGTACGAGTCTAAGACCATAGCTATTAGGCCAGAGTAAGAGTTAAGACCTTAGCTATTAGGCCAGAGTAAGAGTTAAGACCTTAACTATTAGGCCAGAGTAAGAGTTAAGACCTTAACCATTAGGCCAGAGTACGAGTCTAAGACCTTAGCTATTAGGCCAGAGTAAGAGTTAAGACCTTAGCTATTAGGCCAGAGTAAGAGTTAAGACCTTAACCAATAGGCCAGAGTACGAGTCTAAGACCATAGCTATTAGGCCAGAGTAAGAGTTAAGACCTTAGCTATTAGGCCAGAGTAAGAGTAAAGACCTTAACTATTAGGCCAGAGTAAGAGTTAAGTCCTTAACCATTAGGCCAGAGTACGAGTCTATGACCTTAGCTATTAGGCCAGAGTAAGAGTTAAGACCTTAACCAGTAGGCCAGAGTAAGAGTTAAGACCTTAACCATTAGGCCAGATTACGAGTCTAAGACCTTAGCTATTAGGCCAGAGTAAGAGTTAAGACCTTATCTATTAGGCCAGAGTAAGAGTTAAGACCTTAACCAGTAGGCCACAGTAAGAGTTAAGACCTTAACCTGTAGGCCATAGTACGAGTGTAAGACCTTAGCTATTAGGCCAGAGTAAGAGTTAAGACCTAGCTATTAGGCCAGAGTAAGAGTTAAGACCTTAACCATTAGGCCAGAGTATGAGTCTAAGACCTTAGCTATAAGGCCAGAGTAAGATTTAAGACCTTAGCTATTAGGCCAGAGTAATAGTTAACCCCTTAGCTATTAGGCCAGAGTAAGAGTTAAGACCTTAACCAGTAGGCCAGAGTAAGAGTTAAGACCTTAACCATTAGGCCAGAGTAAGAGTTAAGACCTTAACCAGTAGGCCAGAGTCCGAGTCTAAGACCTTAGCTATTAGGCCAGAGTAAGAGTTAAGACCTTAACCATTAGGCCAGAGTATGAGTCTAAGACCTTAGCTATTAGGCCAGAGTAAGAGTTAAGACCTTAACCAGTAGGCCAGAGTAAGAGTTAAGACCTTAACCTGTAGGCCATAGTACGAGTCTAAGACCTTAGCTATTAGGCCAGAGTAAGAGTTAAGACCTTAGCTATTAGGCCAGAGTAAGAGTTAAGACCCTAACCATTAGACGAGAGTACGAGTCAAAGACCATAGCTATTAGGCCAGAGTAAAAGTTAAGACCTTAGCTATTAGGCCACAGTAAGAGCTAAGACCTTAACCAGTAGGCCAGAGTAAGAGTTAAGACCTTAACCATTAGGCCAGAGTACGAGTCTAAGACCTTAGCCATTAGGCCAGAGTAAGAGTTAAGACCTTAGCTATTAGACCAGAGTAAGAGTTAAGACCTTAGATATTAGGCCAGAGTAAGAGTTAAGACCTTAGCTATTAGGCCAGAGTAAGAGTTAAGACCTTAACCTGTAGGCCATAGTACGAGTCTAAGACCTTAGCTATTAGGCCAGAGTAAGAGTTAAGACCTTAACCATTAGGCCAGAGTACGAGTCTAAGACCTTAGCTATTAGGCCAGAGTAAGAGTTAAGACCTTAGCTATTAGGCCAGAGTAAGAGTTAAGACCTTAACCATTAGGCCAGAGTACGAGTCTAAGACCTTAGCTATTAGGCCAGAGTAAGAGTTAAGACCTTAGCTATTGGGCCAGAGTAAGAGTTAAGACCTTAACTATTAGGCCAGAGTGCGAGTCTAAGACCTTAGCTATTAGGCCAGAGTAAGATTTAAGACCTTAGCTATTAGGCCAGAGTAATAGTTAACCCCTTAGCTATTAGGCCAGAGTAAGAGTTAAGACCTTAACCAGTAGGCCAGAGTAAGAGTTAAGACCTTAACCATTAGGCCAGAGTACGAGTCTAAGACCTTAGCTATTAGGCCAGAGTAAGAGTTAAGACCTTAGCTATTAGGCCAGAGTAAGAGTTAAGACCTTAACCAGTAGGCCAGAGTACGAGTCTAAGACCTTAGCTATTAGGCCAGAGTAAGAGTTAAGACCTTAACCAGTAGGCCAGAGTAAAAGTTAAGACCTTAACCTGAAGGCCATAGTATGAGTCTAAGATCTTAGTTATTAGGCTAGAGTAAGAGTTAAGACCTTAGCTATTAGGCCATAGTAAGAGTTAAGACCTTAACCATTAGGCCAGAGTACGAGTCTAAGACCTTAGCTATTAGGCCAGAGTAAGAGTTAAGACCTTAGCTATTAGGCCAGAGTAAGAGTTAAGACCTTAACCAATAGGCCAGAGTACGAGTCTAAGACCATAGCTATTAGGCCAGAGTAAGAGTTAAGACCTTAGCTATTAGGCCAGAGTAAGAGTTAAGACCTTAACTATTAGGCCAGAGTAAGAGTTAAGTCCTTAACCATTAGGCCAGAGTACGAGTCTATGACCTTAGCTATTAGGCCAGAGTAAGAGTTAAGACCTTAACCAGTAGGCCAGAGTAAGAGTTAAGACCTTAACCATTAGGCCAGATTACGAGTCTAAGACCTTAGCTATTAGGCCAGAGTAAGAGTTAAGACCTTAGCTATTAGGCCAGAGTAAGAGTTAAGACCTTAACCAGTAGGCCAGAGTAAGAGTTAAGACCTTAACCTGTAGGCCATAGTATGAGTGTAAGACCTTAGCTATTAGGCCAGAGTAAGAGTTAAGACCTAGCTATTAGGCCAGAGTAAGAGTTAAGACCTTAACCATTAGGCCAGAGTACGAGTCTAAGACCTTAGCTATAAGGCCAGAGTAAGAGTTAAGACCTTAGCTATTAGGCCAGAGTAAGAGTTAAGACCTTAACCAGTAGGCCAGAGTCCGAGTCTAAGACCTTAGCTATTAGGCCAGAGTGAGAGTTAAGACCTTAACCAGTAGGCCAGAGTACAAGTCTAAGACCTTAGCTATTAGGCCAGAGTAAGAGTTAAGACCTTAACCATTAGGCCAGAGTACGAGTCTAAGACCTTAGCTATTAGGCCACAGTAAGAGTTACGACCTTAACCATTAGGCCAAAGTACGAGTCTAAGACCTTAACTATTAGGCCAGAGTAAGAGTTAAGACCTTAGCTATTAGGCCAGAGTAAGAGTTAAGACCATAACCATTAGGCCAGAGTATGAGTCTAAGTCCTTAGCTTTTAGGCCAGAGTAAGAGTTAAGACCCTAACGATTAGGCCAGAGTACGAGTCTAAGACCTTAGCTATTAGGCCAGAATAAGAGTTAAAACCTTAACCAGTAGGCCAGAGTACGAGTCTAAGACCTTAGCTATTAGGCCAGAGTAAGTGTTACGACCTTAACCATTAGGCCAGAGTACAAGTCTAAGACCTTAACTATTAGGCCAGAGTAAGAGTTAAGACCTTAGCTATTAGGCCAGAGTAAGAGTTAAGACCTTAACCATTAGGCCAGAGTACGAGTCTAAGACCATAGCTATTAGGCCAGAGTAAGAGTTAAGACCTTAGCTATTAGGCCAGAGTAAGATTTAAGACCTTAGCATTTAGGCCAGAGTAAGAGTAAAGACCTTAACCAGTAGGCCAGAGTAAGAGTTAAGACCTTAACCAGTAGGCCAGAGTAAGTGTTAAGACCTTAACCATTAGGCCAGAGTACGAGTCTAAGACCTTAGCTATTAGGCCACAGTAAGAGTTAAGACCTTAACCAGTAGGCCAGAGTAAGAGTTAAGACCTTAACCAGTAGGCCAGAGTACGAGTCTAAGACCTTAGCTATTAGGCCAGAGTACGAGTCTAAGACCTTAACTATTACGCCAGAGTAAGAGTTAAGACCTTAACCATTAGGCCAGAGTACGAATCTAAGACCTTAGCTATTAGGCCAGAGTAAGAGTTAAGACCTTAGCTATTAGGCCAGAGTAAGAGTTAAGACCTTAACCAGTAGGCCAGAGTACGAGTCTAAGACCTTAGCTATTAGGCCAGCGTAAGAGTTAAGACCTTAACTAGTAGGCCAGAGTAAGAGTTAAGACCTTAACCTGTAGGCCATAGTACGAGTCTAAGACCTTAGCTATTAGGCCACAGAAAGAGTTAAGACCTTAGCTTTTAGGCTAGAGTAAGAGTTAAGACCTTAACCAGTAGGCCAGAGTACGATTCTAAGACCTTAGCTATTAGGCCAGCGTAAGAGTTAAGACCTTAACCAGTAGGCCAGATTAAAAGTTAAGACCTTAACATGTAGGCCATAGTACGAGTCTAAGACGTTTGCTATTAGGCCAGAGTACGACTTAAGACCTTGGCTATTAGGCCAGCGTAAGAGTTAAGACCTTAACCAGTAGGCCAGAGTAAGAGTTAAGACCGTAGCTATTAGGCCAGAGTAAGAGTTAAGACCTTAACCTGTAGGATATAGTACGAGTCTAAGACCTTAGCTATTAGGCCAGAGTAAGTAAGACCTTAGCTATTAGGCCAGAGTAAGATCTAAGACCTTAATCTGTAGGCCAGAGTACGAGTCTAAGACCTTAGCTATTAGGCCAGAGTAAGAGTTAAGACCTTAACCATTAGGCCAGAATACAAGTCTAAGACCTTAGCTATTAGGACAGAGTAAGAGTTAAGACCTTAACCAGTAGGCCAGAGTACGAGTCTAAGTCCTTAGCTATTAGGCCAGAGTAAGATTTATTACCTTAACCATTAGGCCAGAGTACGAGTCTAAGACCTTAGCTATTAGGCCAGAGTAAGAGTTAAGACCTTAGCTATTAGGCCAGAGTAAGAGTTAAGACATTTACCATTAGGCCAGAGTACGAGTCTAAGACCATAGCTATTAGGCCAGTGTAAGAGTTAAGACCTTAGCTATTAGGCCAGAGTAAGAGTTAAGACCTTAACCTGTAGGCCATAGTACGAGTCTAAGACCTTAGCTATTAGGCCAGAGTAAGAGTTAAGACCTTAACCATTAGGCCAGAGTACGAGTCTAAGACCTTAGCTATTAGGCCATAGTAAGAGTTAAGACCTTAACCAGTAGGCCAGAGTAAGAGTTAAGACCTTAACCAGTAGGCCAGAGTAAGAGTTAAGACCTTAACCATTAGGCCAGAGTATGAGTCTAAGACCTTAGCTATTTGCCATAGTAAGAGTTAGGACCTTAACTAGTAGGCCAGAGTAAAAGTTAAGACCTTAACCTGTAGGCCATAGTACGAGTCTAAGACCTTAGCTATTAGGCCAGAGTAAGAGTTAAGACCTTAGCTATAAGGCCAGAGTAAGAGTTAAGACCTTAACCATTAGGCCAGAGAACGAGTCTAAGACCTTAGCTATTAGGCCAGAGTAAGTGTTGAGACCTTAGCTATTAGGCCAGAGTAAAAGTTAAGACCTTAACCAGTAGGCCAGAGTAAGAGTTAAGACCTTAACCTGTAGGCCATAGTACAAGTCTAAGGGCCAGATGTATCAAAGGGTTTTGCCCATTCTGTGTTTATGGGGAAATGTGTTGATACATATGGCCCTAAGACCTTAGAGTGAGAAGTTGGCCTGGCATATGGTGTTCCTAGTTATAGGGACACCTTGCACCAGTCCAATTCGACTCCTATTGATGATAGGTTTAAGACAACCTTTAAAGAAAGCTATCCTAGTGGTAGCTGTGGAGAGCAGCCTTCAGGCTAAGTCTTGAAGGAGTGTTAAGCTTATTGTTTTACCATAATAACCTCTTGAATGACCAAATGAAAGAGTAGCCCACACAGGTATATATATAAAATATATGTATTTATTCTAGACAGAATCCCACAGTCACTTTATGTGGCTAGTGGCAAAGTTATACTTCAAACAAGCATTTATAAACACAATAAATAGCACAGAAATCAATGGGCCCCAGGGGGGGACCAAACCATATACTAAAATAGTGGTATAAGAACCACGACAATTCTACAGGCAATGCCTAGGGCATTCAGGATCGCTGGCCCCTTAAGAATCCACCCACAGTTAAGAGGAAGGGGACCCACGGGAGGCGTGTGCAGTGCGAGAAGTTGCTGTCGAGATCGCAATGTTAGCCTATGGAGAATGTCGCGGTTGAATAATTAAGGTTTAAGGACACTTCTAACAACAGTACAAAGTTAAGGCTTGAGACTTAAGGCTTTGGAGAGCCCACCACCACGGAAGTACCGAAGTACCACTGTTACCTGCCCCAGGGAAGCCGGGTGCATAGGTCGATTCTGGTGTCGGGTCGCGGGCTGATTTTCTATGGAAAAGGAGTCCAAACTGCTGCTAGCTGGAAGTGTCGATGAAGTCGTGAAGATTGAAGTTGAAGAAAAGACAAAGATGAACCTGAAAGCAGAGGGGACAGAGTCTGGGTCACAGCACAGTGACCAGGGAGCTCACAGGAAGGAGCTCGTGGATGTCGGGTGCTTCAGGTGTGGAAGGTACAGCTGGGCTCTGCAGTCACGGGCTTCGGGAGGCTTCAAGGAAGGCCAGCTTCTGGAGGGCGACTGTCCCACGTCGGCTGAGGGTCGCTGCGGTGTTAGTGTCCCGATTGGATCCACTAAGCATTGGCAACCGCAACCCACGCAAGATGAACAAAGCAGCTGCTGGTGCAGACCCACGTGGTCTGTGGGTGCTCTCCTTTGCAGGGAGCGTAGAGCAGGCCTGGAGCAACCAGGGGAACTCTTAGAAAAGAAGATTGTCCTCCGTCAGGGCCCACAAGTCGAGAGACAAGGGACCGCGGAAGGCAGCAAAATGGAGTGCGTAAAAGGGCTCCCACGGGCCACCGGAGCGGGCCAGGGAGCTGAGGGTCGGCACAAATGCTGCTTGAAGGTTGGCTCAAGAATGGGCCAAAGCACAACTTCCCCACTGGTTGGGGTCGTGTGCTGGACAAGAGGTGGCCGGTGTCTCGGGGTATGCGGGGATCTCGACACCCACGTGGTCCAGGGTGCTCAGACTTGCTGGGCACACTCACAGGACGCTGGGATGCACTGGAGACCCACCTCAAGGTTGCTGGAAGGCGTCAAAGGTCGTGAGAGCAACGAAGTTCCAACCGGGTATCTTGTAGTCTTTTAGGTGCCTGCCAAGCAGGGGGATAACTCCTTTATCCCAAGGGAGATTTCTTCAGTCAGCTGGGCAGCAGCTCGTCGAAGGTCAGTTCTGTGAAGTCCTGTACGAATCTAAGGCTCTAGGGCAAAGTTATTCCCATATATCCCCAAGATTAGGGGATGGTCCAAAATAGAGCCTACCAATCAGAGTAGAGGCGGGAAAGGGTGGCTACACCCACTCCCCTTTGTGTGTTTCCCGCCTGGGCGAGGGGCAGGACACCCCTGAACCGGTTCCAGGCGGTGTATGCAGAATTGGGGCTCTGCAGCTGCCTACGTGCAACTCTGAAAGGACATTTGGTGCACCCACCCTGTTCCAATCCACATATCCTGTCTGGGGAGGTGCTGGCACCTCCCTGCCACAGGAGCCCTATTGTCCAGATGGCGAGGCTGGGGTTTTCCCCAGCAACAGCCAGCCAGAGTCGTGTAGGTGGCGAACAGTAGCCATTTTGTGGTACATGTGCACTTTTAAATTGGTGTCCAAATTCTACCGCTTTTCCCATATCTCCCTCCTAGCAAGGGGGAATCGTGCCCCCATGCCCATGGCTGGACTGGGGGTATGATTCCTTCATGTTTGACACCAAACACGATATGGTTCTGTGTAGCCATTCCTAAGTTACAGCGATGACGCAATAACTTATAATGCGGTTAAGAGTATATGGTATGGCTACACTACAAACAACCCAGTAACGATTTTACGAAGGTTGCAGAGAGGTCCTACTCACGTAGGGGTCCCCCCTTGTCGTAATTGGCCCGTCCGTGTTAGCGATTAGCTGAACCTACACGTTGTCCTCCTTAACTTGGCTGTATATGATAAACGCCATTTTGAATACTGTGACGGCCATCTTAGATCCTGAGCGGCCTCGTGGCCGACGTGCCCTTTAGTCCTTTGTTCATTCCACTGACCACTCACATCTGCCCAGCAACAGGATATTTTTAGTACTGGTCAAGCCACACATGCGCAGTTCTCACTGACCCGTATACCTTCAGGAATGTGCCGCTAACTGACCAGCGGGTTTGAAACCCTCCAATGAGCTGGCAGTATTCCAAAACATGACTATGTAAGTCTCTAAAACTGCGTCTTAACTTGTACCGCCTATCTTTTATTGCCCCAAAATTGTATATAAACGGGGTCACACCGGTGTTCGGGGTGATACCTTTTGCAATACCGAAGGGTGCTGTTTGAGTGTACCACCACCCCATGGGGTCTTAATAAATTTGTTCTTTGCCTTTTACAGCTTCCGTGCCAACAGTTCTTTTGTGTATGTGGGTAATCTCTGGAGCGTGTAGGCCTTGGGAACCCCGAAATACTTCAATTGGCGACCACGAAGGGACTCATCGGCGACTCGGATGCCCGAAGGAGAGGTCGTGACGAAGGCTTGGAAACTCGCCATGGACGCGCACTGCCACGAGTGACCCGAGTCTTGGCTGCCAAGGTGTTTTTTCCTTTCCTTCCGATCTGACCTTCCAGGTGGCGCCGGTCTCCGACTGAGTTTTCGAGTGTCCGCTTCACTGAGAAAGTGCCGTTTGGCTGATTTGGCTTACAAGACCTTGGCAGTTGGAATCTGGACTTTTGAGAATTGGTAAGCTTTGTGTTCGGTAAGGTAGTCTTCGGGCGCTTACTGAAGTCTTGAGATTTGTGATCGGTGAGGCAGTCTTCGGACGCTCGCCGAATTTTGTGAACTTTGATCTGAGTTAGCTAACATTTTGAATTTGTGATCTTTGAACTTATATGTGTAGTGCACTTCACATAGGCAGGCATGTAGAGATGTTTCTCTAACCTTGTTTTTTCATTTGAGCGGCACAATCGTGTGAAGAACTGTAAGTGCCATTTGGTCTGGTGTCACGCTTTTGTGATACTTTTCGAACATGCCTGTTTTCAGCAAGCTCCGGGGAATGTGTTGCTTAGGAGATGATGCATCAATTAGGTTAGCGGAATCACAGCCGGCTCCCCCAGAGGGAACACCAAATAGGGACATGTATATCAAGCACGGCCTTCCACCTATTATGTACAGTAAATTATGGCATAAGTACACTAAGGCCGATTCCGAATTGCAATGGCCCCTACACGGGTCATACGATTTGAGTAAAATCCAATTTGTCGAGCAATGTATGTTTCAACGTAGGTCTAGACAAAATATGTTTGATTGTGTACGAATGTGGGAGAAAGCGGCGCGTGAACGAATGAAGCGTGAGGTTGCCTTGGCGGATAAAGAGCAGCGTAAGGCTGCTCGGGATAAGGCTTTACAGCTCGAGGAGAAGGAGGCGCAGGAGAAGAAAGAGAGGGAGGAACGGGAACGTAAATTGCAAATGACTGGGCAGTTTCCTATTCGCCGACCGCTTTATCCTGTCCTTAATAATGAAATTGATGATTTTTCTTTGTTAGATCGGTCACCGCCTCCGTACGTTTCACCGACGGCTCCGGCTGCGGATTCCGAGGATGATGGGCAGATTCAAGTGAGCCAGAAAGGGGTATCGGCTCTCAGGTTTACTGCGGAGAGGTCCGCTCATTTGCGCAGTTGGGCTCGTAAAGTGAATAAGCATTGTGTTACTCAGGAACAGGTGTTAGCGGAGAAACAGGGGTGGTCGGATCTTGAATTAATGTATTTTTTGTCCATTTTAGCGGATGAAGTTGTAAATGCATATCGTGAAGTTTCTGAAACATTAGAACCTAAAGCTTTGTCGGTATATCGTGAGAATTTAGCTAAAGGTGATTTTGATCTTACAGATGTGGATGACCTGTTCAAACATTTGATCGCGCTGCGGGATGAGACGACGTATTTGCGCCAGGAACTGAAACGGAGGAAAAAGGAATCCGAGCCGGGAAACGACGGGGCGGTTAAGGAGTGTTCTCTTCGTGGTTCAGATAAGAGCTCTGCGTTGCATGTTATGCCTATGCGTGAAGCCGCGCCTTTGTATGTTCCACCAAAAGGGAAAGGTACGGATGATGATAAATTGTCAAAGGATGCGAAGGGATATTTTGTGTACAATTGGGTGTATACACCATGGAATAGAGCAGATGTCATGGCACTTAAAAACTCTTTACCTGATCTCCGAAAGAACCCAGCGGCATTCTATGAGGGGGTAGAGGGGGCTATATCGTCTTGTGTGATGCCTCTTGTAGATATAGATTTGTTTTTTGGGTTAATTCTACCACCTGATATGTGGAGGCAAATTCGTAAAACTAATGATGAAACGATTTTGGGGGGGACCTGGAAAGAGATAAATGCTGCAGATTTAGATAGAGAACCAGCATGTAAGCCTTGTCAGCTAATTCTAGATCTTCCGGCAGCTATTTTGCATAAATTGAAAACGCTTGTTCCTGCCAAAAAGATAGATTGGACCATGTTAACGTCGTGCAAGCAGAAACCAGATGAAACAGTCTCAGATTTCTTTACACGCTTTGAGGAGGCATTTCATGATTACAGTGGTCAATCTTTAACTGACGATACGGGTCGGCATTTGTTTGTAGATAAGTATGTGGCTAATCTCCTACCAGAGATTGCAAAGCGATTGAAGTCGAGTGAGAGTTCCTGGGCCACGGCGACCCCTGCGTCCTTATTAACTATGGCTCAGTACTATGAGCGGCAGGAAGTGGAGGCTAAAGAAAATGTAGAGAAAAAGACGAAGGAATTGAAAACGAAGGTGATGTTGGCACAGGTTCGGGGAACACAGAGTAGAGGGAATGATAGAGGTAGACGAGGTGGAGGAAATGCGTCGTATGGCCGTACGGACATTGCGGAGGATCAGTGTGCTTATTGTAAGGAGTTTGGGCATTGGGCCGATGATTGTCCGGTACTTCGTGAACAGCGTAGTCAGCGTGGTCGAGGCAGTGGAAGGTCAAGAGGAGGTTATACTGGAGCGAGAGGTGGCGGAGGTGATCGTAGACAGGTTGAGGAGAGGGGCCGTGGTCAGGACGAACGAAATACGTTTGATAGACGGAATCAATATCAGATTTTGGAAGGAGAGAATGTGGAACATCAGGATTATGTGCATGCATAGGATCGCGTAGGATGGGGTAAGGAATCAGTCGAAGTGCCAGTAGATCAGCAAGGTCCATATGTAACAGCGGGTATTTTGGGTTCTACTGATCAGTTTCTAGTCGACACAGGAGCTACTCGTAGCGCTTTGTCGAAAAACTTGGTTCCGAGGGCTCCCCTGTCTGGCGAAATGGTTACGTGTGTAGGGTTTGATGGCACACCCTCCCCCAGCCCATTGTCCAAGCCCCTTGCACTATGTATTGACAAGTACTTTAGTTTTGGCCAATTTTTGTTATCGCCCCATACCCCAGATAATATCTTGGGCATTGATTTACTCAAATATTTTCGAGCAACAATACGCTGCGCTCCAGAAGGAGTGCGGGTTATTCTGAATGACAACTACCCTGATCCTGATGACTGCCCTACACGTGACAGATTTTGTGTCATTTTAGATATCCCCGCTTTGGCCTCTCTGCCGCACGCGTTGTGGGCGACATCAGATACGGATGTGGGAGAGATGCGTATTCCACCAATACATATCACTGTTAAGGAGGGGGCCCCTCTACCACGAGTGCCACAGTATAAGATCTCGAAGGAAGGTGAAATTGCACTAACACATATTGTTCAGGATTTGATTTCTGCGAGGGTAGTGGAGGAGGTCCCTTATAATGTCTGTAACAGCCCTATTCTACCAATTCTTAAGAGAGATTCAGATGGCAGGATCTATCGATTTATTATTGATTTGCGTGAAATAAATAAAATTGTCATTCCCCAATACCCAGTGGTGTCTGATATCACGACTTTGCTTACTTTGGTTCCACCGACAGCCACCACTTTTAGCGTTATCGATCTAAAGAATGCGTTCTTTTCTATCCCTGTTCACCCAGATAGCAGATATCTGTTTGGTTTTACGCTCAATAATAAATCGTATAGATTTTGTCGTGTTCCCCAAGGTTATACTGAGAGCCCTAGCATCTACAGCCAGGCTTTGAAACGACAACTAGATTCCTTCGAATTGCAGTCTGGCGTTGCGCTCATCCAGTATGTGGATGACCTTTTGCTTGCTGCTGACTCCTATACACAATGTGAACAGAGCACGCTTGCGTTGTTGTCCTTTTTGGCACAAAACAATCACAAGGTCTCTAAGAAAAAGCTTCAATACTGTAGACCCCAGGTGACCTACCTCGGTCATCTGTTGTCTAAGGAGGGGAGGGCATTAACATCTGATCGAATTCAGGCGATTTTAGATACACCAGTCCCCCGCACGCAGAGAGATGTGCGTGCCTTTATAGGGTTGACATCTTTTTGTAGACAATGGATCATGGGTTTCTCACATATCATAAAACCTCTGCTAGCATTATTGTCCAAAACTACACCAATGCCTCTTGAATGGACAGACGAATGTCAGAAAGCCTTTGAACAGTTGAGACAGGCCCTTTGTTCTGCACCCGTGTTAGGAACACCAGACTACACGAAACTTTTCACATTGTACGTGCACGAGAATGATGGGTGCGCGTTGTCAGTGTTAGTGCAGTTACACGGGGATAAGCAGAGACCATGTGCATACTTCTCTGCCATTTTGGATCCTGTAGCACGAGGGCTGCCTGGGTGTTTTCGAGCAGTAGCGGCAACAGCAGTAGCCGTACGACAGAGTGAGGGCATAGTGTTATCACACAAATTGCTGGTGTTGGTTCCTCACGCAGTAGACGCCCTGTTAAATCAAACAAAGACCCAATACCTCACGAGTGCACGACTTACAGGATATGAGCTGACACTTTTAGCGCCGCACATAACATTGAAGAGATGCGCTACTTTGAACCCTGCGACTTTATTGCCCTATCCGGGCGAGGAGGGTCAGGAAGAAAAACATCATGATTGTGTTTTCCTGACTGAGGAACAGACAAAGGGTCGGGTTGACTTACAGGATGTGCCACTTCCGGATGTGGATGGGGAACTGTGGGTTGATGGATCGTGTTTGAGGCTGCCAGATGGCACGACTTCCGCAGCATATGCGATCACGACTCTTAAGACGGTGGTAGAAACAGCTAGAATACCACAAAAATCGGCTCAGGCAGCAGAGCTGATAGCTTTAACAAGAGCCTGCGAATTGAGTGCTGGCCTATGTGTGAACATATACACAGACAGCCGGTACGCCTTTGGAGTGGCCCATGACTTCGGGCTTCTTTGGAGGGAACGCGGGTTTCTGACGTCACATGGGGAGCACATTATGCACGGAGAGTTAGTGCGCGATCTCCTAAATGCGCTGCTTGGCCCTAAAAAAGTAGCGATAGTGAAGTGCAGTGCCCATAAGAAAATTACGGATAAGGTGGGCCAAGGAAATGCCTTTGCAGACAGCATAGCAAGGCAAACGGCTATGTCCCAAACTAGCTCCCCCATGTACGTGGTACAATCGCAGGCTGAACGATGGAGTGATGCTAGAGTAGAGATACGGGATATACAAAATTCAGCTACAGAATCTGAACTTGCGGCTTGGGCAGTAGATGGGGTGCTAGATGATGAGGGATGTTGGAGAAGCAAAGACATGGAGAAGTGGAAATTGCCTGCGGCTTACTTACAGGCGATGGTCCAGATGACGCATGGACTGGCGCATGTCGGAGCTCTTGCAATAACTCAGCTTTTAACACGAGTTTGGGAACATCCCGAGATTGCGAACACTGCAAAGAGAGTAGTGCAGACCTGCCTGGTATGTTTGCAACACAATCCTGGAAAGGGGGCCTATACTCCGAAAGGAGGGTTCGTTCCACCTTCTGCACCGTTTGAAGTCCTTCAAATGGATTACATCCAACTCGAGCGCTGCAATAACCTGAAGTACGTTTTAGTGGTGGTGTGTGCCTTTAGCAAATGGGTTGAGGCCTACCCCACGAAAGACAATACGGCTTTGACAACAGCTAAGGTGTTGCTTAAGGAATTCTTTCCTCGCTTTGGAGTTTGCAAATTTTTGTGGAGCGATAATGGGCCCCATTTTGTCGGAAAGATTGTGGAGTATGTACTGAAGGGGTTGGGGATTCAGCAAAAGTTCCACGCTGTATTCCACCCTCAGTCAGCAGGTTTGGTCGAGCGGTATAACGCGACGTTGAAGCTTAAGCTGGCCAAAATTGTGGCGTCTACATCATTGAAGTGGCCAGATGCGTTGCCGCTAGCACTACTGTCTCTTAGATCAGTGCCCCATTCACGAACTGGCCTTACACCTTATGAGGTGGTGTTTGGCCGCCCCATGAATATTTGGGGAGTGCCCAAGCCGCGATTAATACATGATGTGCCTTGTGTTATGATGAATGATTATTTGGCACGATTAACAAATGATTTGCTCTCCATTCACCAACAGGTTCGAGAAGCGCTCCCTGATAACTCTACTGGAGAGGGCCACGATCTTCGTCCTGGGGATCGTGTGATGATCCGTTCGTTTGAAAGAGCAAGCAGTCTGGAGCCCAGGTGGAAGGGCCCCGAGCAGGTCCTTCTGGCAACCCGCACCGCAGTACGAGTGACCAACAGGAAGCGGTGGGTGCATTCGACTCACTGTCGCCGAGTCTCTCCGGATCTGGTGACTCCTGCTGTGCTTACTGATTATAAAGAGATCTTGGAGAAAGAAAAGAGCCCAGCTGTGACGTCGGCCGAAGTAGAGGGAGCCTTCCCGGACCAAGCTGCTGCTGGAAGAGAGCGCTACAATCTACGACCGCGATAAAGAAGATTTTTCCCTTTTTTGAACTGGTTGGTAACCGCTCCAGGTTTGTGAAACGGAAACCGGGAATTCCAAGGGGGGGGGATCAGTTCTGCCAGAGTAGCGACACCCGTCTTGGCCCGGAGAAGAAAACAACGGCTACCTCGGAGTTCAGCACCGCATTTTTCTTTTTTTCAGGTATACACGTACGTGTATCAGAGATTATTTGTGAGAAACTGTGAACGATTTGTTTTCTTTGAGACTTTGCACAAAACTTTCTTGCACTATGGCATCGATGGCATCGCGAGATAAGAAAATACTGGGTGCCTTTCTTTTTGTTTTCACGATTGTGGTGATAGCTGTTATTGCCTGGGTAGTCGAACTTGTGGTGCCTGTACGTGAACATTTGCTGCCGACTACCCCGGCACCGTCTGAACATTTTCACTTTACCTTGCCTTTTCATGAAGAACGCCACCGTCAAACGTATTTAAATAACAGCTTCATTCAGATTCTTCACCACACACATAATATGACCAATACCTCTAATTGCTGGGTGTGTGGAATGTTGCCTGGGCACCAGAAGAGAGGGGGCACCCCACTTATTCCACTCCCGTTTTCGCATAATGGGTCTTGCAATGCCTGGTACACCCTCCTCTTTACCTTGAGATGGCCAACCAAAGGGGGGGTGCTTTTCCGCCTAAATAAAGAATGTCCCCATGACAAGGATGGGTTTCCACGGGCTGAGGGTACACGTTTTGAATGGGAAGAGTATAAGCCCGACAATGTGTCTGCTCCACGAATATACAGCAATCAGAGAAACGTGAATGTATCAAGTGCTCATGTTATAAATGTCATTGCTACGAAAGCTGATTTATGTATCCGAAATAAGAGCACGATTGCAGTGGGGAAAAGTGAATGTAACGTTACTCTCACGTTCGATAGCCCGAATGGCATTTCATTTGTTGCATCCAGAAACACCTACTTCATCTGTGGAACGAAGGGGTACCATCAGCTTCCAGTGGGGTGGTTGGGCACATGTTATGTATCGTTTGTGCTACCTCCTGTATTCATTGCCCCACCGATGTATCACAACGACTATACTCTGTACCATGACTTTGTTTTAAACAGGGTTAAGCGAACTGTTGCACTAGAGGACATTGATCAAACGGACACTGCGTTGCAACAATATGTGGATTTCAATCTGGGACTATTCTCCTTTGTGGGGGCCGCACTGAACAGTCGGAAGATCAGACGCCTGACACGTGTTGTTGAGGCTGTTGCAAATGACACTGCTATTGCCCTGGGGAATATTACCGAAGAACTGCAGATTTCCAGAATTGTCACCCTCCAAAACCGGATGGTGCTGGATGTTGTTTTGGCTGATCGTGGGGGGGCATGTAGGATCATTGGAAGCAGCTGTTGCGTTTACGTGCCTGATAATTCTCCATCTGTGTATGATGCGATTTCAAAGCTGCATAAAATAGCTGCCGAAATACAACCGGACAATGGAACTTGGACACTTTCTGGATGGTTCTGGTCCATGATTGCAACTTGGGGCTGGAAACTATTGACAATTTTCTGTATACTTGTGGGAGCAATGTTTTTTATCTGTTTGTGTATCCAATGTGGTCCTGCATTATGTTCAATGTGCCTATCGGCCTGTTTGCCATCGAGACGAGCTCTTGTCCACGATAAAATGATGCTACATAAGGAGGTGACACAAATTATGTTAATTGACATTGAGGACGAACATCCAGACTATGTTCATTATGAGGTAGATTCAGCTAAACGCTAAAAGGGTCGTCTGTCGTAATTGGCCCGTCCGTGTTAGCGATTAGCTGAACCTACACGTTGTCCTCCTTAACTTGGCTGTATATGATAAACGCCATTTTGAATACTGTGACGGCCATCTTAGATCCTGAGCGGCCTCGTGGCCGACGTGCCCTTTAGTCCTTTGTTCATTCCACTGACCACTCACATCTGCCCAGCAACAGGATATTTTTAGTACTGGTCAAGCCACACATGCGCAGTTCTCACTGACCCGTATACCTTCAGGAATGTGCCGCTAACTGACCAGCGGGTTTGAAACCCTCCAATGAGCTGGCAGTATTCCAAAACATGACTATGTATGTCTCTAAAACTGCGTCTTAACTTGTACCGCCTATCTTTTATTGCCCCAAAATTGTATATAAACGGGGTCACACCGGTGTTCGGGGTGATACCTTTTGCAATACCGAAGGGTGCTGTTTGAGTGTACCACCACCCCATGGGGTCTTAATAAATTTGTTCTTTGCCTTTTACAGCTTCCGTGCCAACAGTTCTTTTGTGTATGTGGGTAATCTCTGGAGCGTGTAGGCCTTGGGAACCCCGAAATACTTCACCCTCACACATACCTCAGCACCCAGCCCTGTAGGATTACCAGGGCCTGCCATAGGGGTGACCTATGAGAGTATATGTGTTGTATGGTATGGGACATAGGGTACCTACATCCCTGTAAGGGGTGCTAGCACCACCTTACCCAGGCTACAGTAGTGGCCTGGTGGTGTCAGTTTGGGTGGCTGTCCCAGGGTAGCACAATACGTGCTGCAGCCCTGGTAGGCCTACTGGGGGACCCATGCCCTGGGTACCTAGGGTACCATCTACAAGGGACTGGTAGGGCATGCCCAGCATCCAATTATGTTTGTACTTAGAGTACTCACAACAGTTTTAGGGAGAAAGCAGATAGGCTGGGGTCCTGGATAGCAGGATCCCAGCCAGACTAGTCAAAAACCACTTAAATACCAGGCAAAAAGTTGGGGGCAACCATTAGTCAGATTCCACTCTCCTACATAACCCCCCCCCCAAACGAAAGGAGATAAGGCAAACCTTGTCCAGATAAGCCTTTATTTCCTGAGTGGCCATATAAGGAAGAACCTGTACTAACATGGTTGCTCCCTGTGTCATGGTCCACTTGGGAAATCCTACCCCAAGGGGTTCTAGAGTTTCTCCAAAGTCTAGGGAAATTACCTGTATTGGTTTTTGGGTCAGAGGTGGGCTGGTGGGGTGTCTGAGTCTGGAAGTGAGACCCTACTTGGGTTGGTCTCAACCTCCTCAGATCACTGGCCACGATGGAAGCCTTTCTGCCCATGACTGTGTCATATCTGGCCCTAAGGGTCAACCTCTGGCTGCCTACAGCTGGGGGTTGGATCCCTTTGGCTGGAATAGTGGAGGGCACTGGAAGGTTTGGGGCAGCTAGGCCCCAGGTTTCCCTGTGCCCAACAACATCCATTTGAGGGGTGCCTATACCTAGGGGTAAGGGGGGTCCCTCAGTTTGTAGAGGAATATTCACCTGGCTGAAACTACTCTGCTGGGTGTCCCTAATCTGTTGATGAGGGGGTTCCTCTGGGCAGGGGCCCAAAAAGGGTCCACTGACCTTCCTGACCTCTGCAGCCCTGGGCTGACTGAGGCAGGGTAGAGAGGGGCAGGATACCTGCTCCAGACTGGGTACCACCTTGGAAGGATCCCCTGCCATCAGAGAGGTGGGCAGGTCAGGCCTGTCCACTTCTGGGGCAGTTATTTCACAAGGGGCAGGATCAGTTCCCTGAGAAACTTGACCCTTACCTGTAGTCTGGTGGGGGGAGGACTGTTCCTCTTCCCCTATGCTCTCTGTTTGGGTGGAGTGATCCATAGTTTCAGGCTTCACTCTTTCTATTTTCTCCTGGGGTGGAGGTGAGGCCCTCAGGGTCTCATCCACTTTCTCAGGGATTCCTACCATTTTCAAATGGGCCTTGTGGTCAACCTCAGCCCAGGCTGAGATTTCTAGATCATTCCCCAGTAGACAATCTACAGGCAAGTTTGGGGACACTGCCACTCTCTTGGGGCCAGTGACCCCTCCCCAGCTGAGATTTATCACTGCCATGGGATGATCTGTCCTGATTCCATCTATGTTGGTCACCTGGTAGCTAAACCCAGGTAAAAGCTGATCTAGGGGCACTAGCCTCTTGGTCACCATGGTGACACTGGCCCCTGTGTCCTTATAGGCCACAGCCTTCTGACCATTGATTATTGGTTCTTGTCTGTACCTGCCCAGAATACTGGGACTCATGGTAAAGTTGGCAAACCCCATGCCACCATCACAGACCATAGTTGCTAATGCAGGGGACCTGGCTAGGCCAGAGTCCACTGGTGTCCCCAAAGAGAACCCAACTAAGTTTTTGGGTGCACTCCCACCTCCTGGGGGATTACTACTAGTAGCAACAGGAGGTGTTGGAACTGGTTTTGGAGGAACATTCTCTGTATTGCCATTCTTTGGACAGCTGGAGTCAGTTTTCCAGTGGCCAGGTTTCTTACACACATGGCAATATGGTTTCTTGTTATTTGAGGAAGTATTTTGGGACCCACCCCCAGCACTGGGTTGTTGGGGCCCTTCAGAGGACTTTTCTTGTTTATCATCCACACCTTTCTCTTTGGGCTTAGTGGAATCCTTCTTCTAGTCACCAACTTGGTTCTTAGGCCTAATCCTGGTTCTGACCCATTTGTCTGCCTTCTTTCCCAATTCTTGGGGAGAGGTCAGATCAGAGTCCACCAGGTGCTGGTGTAAAAGTTGGTTCTGACAATTATTAAGAATCTGCTCCCTCATAATGAGATTATACAATCCTTGATAATCATTAACTTTACTGCCATTTAACCAACCTTCCAGTGCCTTGGTTGCACAATCCACAAAGTCTACCCAATCTTGATTCTGTGCTTTCTGGGTGTCTCTGAACTTAAGTCTGTATTGATCAGTGGTTAAGCCAAACCCATCTATTAAAGCAGCTTTCAAGATATAATAATCATCAGCATCCTCTTCTCTTACAGAGAGGAGCTTGTCTCTACCTTTATCTGAAAAGGAGAGCCACAGGATTGCTGCCCACTGCTCTACAGGGACCCTCTGTACTCTACAGGCCCTTTCAAGAGCAGATATCCATTTGTGGATATCATCCCCATTCTGATAGGGGGGCACAATCTTGTGGAGGTTCCTATTGTCAGGGACTCTCTCTCTAACTCTAGGGGTTTCATCACTGCCACCAGGGATCTCTAGACCCCATTTCTTTGAAGCTTTCTGAAGCTCCAGGGTTTCCCTGTCCAATGCTAACTGTTCTCTTTTAAGCTCAAGCTTAGCCTGCTCAAATTTGATCAGTCTGCATTTCCTCTCATGAGAGGTTTCTCTTCTCTGAGAAGAGGCAGAGGACCCTTTGGATCTCCTAGAATGGTTGGATCCCACTGAGGGGGATCTGTTCCTTCTTGGATCCACCACTCTCCTTTTAAGGGTGGAGGGAGTGCCTCTTGGGCCATCACCTCCATGCTGTGAGTGGTCTGTTTCTTCCAGGTCAGGATTTTCATCCTCTTCCTGTTCCTCTTCAGATTCTACTATGGGAGTGTCCTCCTCTGAGGGGTGCCCACCCACTCTGTCCGTCCCTCTGGATCCTATGGACTCCATAAAGTCTGCTATGAGCAGGATCTCCTTGAGACGTTTTGTGTTGGCACCTCTTTCTGTCTTCAGTCTCCTAAGGGTGCACATTTCCCTGAGCTCTGCAAAGGTGAAATTATCATACTTATCTATAGGGACCCTCTGGGGTCCTTCCATAGCCTTAGTACTACCTGAAGACATGTTTAGTGTAGTGATGTATCTACCTACACTAAGTGTGGCCTACTGAACCCTCTCTTGAGTTGTAGTCAAGGTGTGCTAGACCCTCTACACACAACTCCAAGTTCAGTAGAACTTATTGTATTCTAGCCTGAATTTATATGTACCTTTGGTACCTTGTGGCTTTCACTTTAGAAATTCAATGTGTTATCTGGTAAAACAATGGCAAGCTTGAATCCAACCGCTGCACACCAATGTGAGAAGTTGGCCTGGCATATGGTGTTCCTAGTTATAGGGACACCTTGCACCAGTCCAATTCGACTCCTATTGATGATAGGTTTAAGACAACCTTTAAAGAAAGCTATCCTAGTGGTAGCTGTGGAGAGCAGCCTTTAGGCTAAGTCTTGAAGGAGTGTTAAGCTTATTGTTTTACCATAATAACCTCTTGAATGACCAAATGAAAGAGTAGCCCACACAGGTATATATATAAAATATATGTATTTATTCTAGACAGAATCCCACAGTCACTTTATGTGGCTAGTGGCAAAGTTATACTTCAAACAAGCATTTATAAACACAATAAATAGCACAGAAATCAATGGGCCCCAGGGGGGGACCAAACCATATACTAAAATAGTGGTATAAGAACCACGACAATTCTACAGGCAATGCCTAGGGCATTCAGGATCGCTGGCCCCTTAAGAATCCACCCACAGTTAAGAGGAAGGGGACCCACGGGAGGCGTGTGCAGTGCGAGAAGTTGCTGTCGGGATCGCGGTTGAATAATTAAGGTTTAAGGACACTTCTAACAACAGTACAAAGTTAAGGCTTGAGACTTAAGGCTTTGGAGAGCCCACCACCACGGAAGTACCGAAGTACCACTGTTACCTGCCCCAGGGAAGCCGGGTGCATAGGTCGATTCTGGTGTCGGGTCGCGGGCTGATTTTCTATGGAAAAGGATTCCAAACTGCTGCTAGCTGGAAGTGTCGCTGAAGTCGTGAAGATTGAAGTTGAAGAAAAGACAAAGATGAACCTGAAAGCAGAGGGGACAGAGTCTGGGTCACAGCACAGTGACCAGGGAGCTCACAGGAAGGAGCTCGTGGATGTCGGGTGCTTCAGGTGTGGAAGGTACAGCTGGGCTCTGCAGTCACGGGCTCCGGGAGGCTTCAAGGAAGGCCAGCTTCTGGAGGGCGACTGTCCCACGTCGGCTGAGGGTCGCTGCGGTGTTAGTGTCCCGATTGGATCCACTAAGCATTGGCAACCGCAACCCACGCAAGATGAACAAAGCAGCTGCTGGTGCAGACCCACGTGGTCTGTGGGTGCTCTCATTTGCAGGGAGCGTAGAGCAGGCCTGGAGCAACCAGGGGAACTCTTAGAAAAGAAGATTGTCCTCCGTCAGGGCCCACAAGTCGAGAGACAAGGGACCGCGGAAGGCAGCAAAATGGAGTGCGTAAAAGGGCTCCCACGGGCCACCGGAGCGGGCCAGGGAGCTGAGGATCGGCAGAAATGCTGCTTGAAGGTTGGCTCAAGAATGGGCCAAAGCACAACTTCCCCACTGGTCGGGGTCGTGTGCTGGACAAGAGGTGGCCGGTGTCTCGGGGTATGCGGGGATCTCGACACCCACGTGGTCCAGGGTGCTCAGACTTGCTGGGCACACTCACAGGACGCTGGGATGCACTGGAGACCCACCTCGAGGTTGCTGGAAGGCGTCGAAGGTCGTGAGAGCAACGAAGTTCCAACCGGGTATCTTGTAGTCTTTTAGGTGCCTGCCAAGCAGGGGGATAACTCCTTTATCCCAAGGGAGATTTCTTCAGTCAGCTGGGCAGCAGCTCGTCGAAGGTCAGTTCTGTGAAGTCCTGTACGAATCTAAGGCAAAGTTATTCCCATATATCCCCAAGATTAGGGGATGGTCCAAAATAGAGCCTACCAATCAGAGTAGAGGCGGGAAAGGGTGGCTACACCCACTCCCCTTTGTGTGTTTCCCGCCTGGGCGAGGGGCAGGACGCCCCTGAACCGGTTCCAGGCGGTGTATGCAGAATTGGGGCTCTGCAGCTGCCTACGTGCAACTCTGAAAGGACATTTGGTGCACCCACCCTGTTCCAATCCACATATCCTGTCTGGGGAGGTGCTGGCACCTCCCTGCCACAGGAGCCCTATTGTCCAGATGGCGAGGCTGGGGTTTTCCCCAGCAACAGCCAGCCAGAGTCGTGTAGGTGGCGAACAGTAGCCATTTTGTGGTACATGTGCACTTTTAAATTGGTGTCCAAATTCTACCGCTTTTCCCATATCTCCCTCCTAGCAAGGGGGAATCGTGCCCCTATGCCCATGGCTGGACTGGGGGTATGATTCCTTCATGTTTGACACCAAACACGATATGGTTCTGTGTAGCCATTCCTAAGTTACAGCGATGACGCAATAACTTATAATGCGGTTAAGAGTATATGGTATGGCTACACTACAAACAACCCAGTAACGATTTTACGAAGGTTGCAGAGAGGTCCTACTCACGTAGGGGTCCCCCCTCACACATACTGAAGTACTGGGTATTTTAGTCCCAGCGGTGCAGGGGCACACACCCTATGACTTCGGGGTTTCACCCTGTTCCGGACCTACAGAAACACAGAGTCTTCTGGGTGAAGTCAAAGAATCGTTTATTGGCTGCAGACCAATGACAGATATCCTAGAAGTACAACAGCGTGTATGTTCTCAGGAGACTGCTGAAAATCATAGGAACGGACTTCTCCTTAAGTACAAAATATCATGCTCCAGGCACACATTCCTTGGTTTACGATATGGTCATATAAAGGCATACATTACAAACGAAAAAGCAGAGTCATGATGACCATCCCACATTCCAGTTCGGCCAGCCCACAATGATTTACACAGGAAGGTTCAGATCCCATGTTTGAAGTAAATAGACCCCCCAATAAACATGAACATCTCCTGTTTTGGGAAACAAGTCATAAAGCAAGAACAAGCAGGTGTAGAAGAGATTAGCCGGGGGATTGTGTAGAATGAAAGGGTTTTATGACGGGTCAAGCCCTGATACGAATCACAGGTGGACGGAGGAAGGGGAGCTCGTGAGACCGGTTTGACCCGGGGCAGCAGAGCCAGCTGCCCAGGTCACAGAGAAGTCAGAGGGAAAGCCCATGTACTGTGAGGCCCGTATCAACTCCATCATAGCCTATGTGAGGGCAATGACAAGATGGCCACTGCTTCCAAAATGGAACCCGCGTAGTTGAGCAGAATAACGTGTACACAGTGCATTCATAGCTAGAACGACACATGAAGCACTCGTACGTGCCGCATTTACCATTTGCGGTTCGCTAATACCAAGATAGACAGAGGTAGGGCCCTGTCCCCTACGCGGTTCCAAATATCAAAGTACGACAGACCCTCCTTTTGCCCTTACATAGGCAATCACTATACTCATCTTAATCCGAGTCTAGGTCAATGTTCACGAAGTCATGGAGATGTTGCTGTAGCATCATCCTATTGCTTAGCTCGTCCCTCGATACAGGTTTCCTTACACATAAGGTAGTACAGAGGCCACATATCGCAGGAGCACACTGTATACATAGACAGAACAGGAAAAGAATGGCTAAGATCATTCCAATGACCATCAGAACTTTCCAACCCCAGGCAGATATCAATTCCCAGAACCATCCCACCAGTGACCAATCTCCCTTATCCACGTGTATGGATTCAGATATTTTATGGAGTTTGGAGATGGCTTGATACACTGTTGGAGCATTATCTGGTATGAAAATGCAGCAACTGGATTGGATGACCTTGCATACCCCACCGCGGTCTGCAAGAATAACGTCTAGAACCATGCGGTTCTGCAGAGTCATAAGGCGATCCGCTTGGAGCTCAGCTGTCAAATTACTAAGGGCACCAGCCGTTACATTGACGGTGGATTCAACCACACGAGTCAGCTGTCTCAGGTTCCTACTATTGACCATAGGTCCCCAAAACGGCAGGAAACCCAAGAAGAAGTCTCCTGCTTCCTGACCGGCAGTGTCCTCCTTACTAATCACACCTCTCACAACTCTGGTCTTGTGATAATCAGAGGCGGCAGTAAATGTCGGCGGTAGCAAGTTCGCAATATAACATGTGCCCGAGAAATCAGGGGGCAACCATGTATATGCTCGGTCATGACAGATGAAATATGTGCCCTTAGCAGCCAAAAACGCAGGGGAAAACTGTGACGGGAAAGTGTACGTTTCAGTACAGTCACTTCTTCCCAGTTGAGCCCTAGGGTTCTGACCATTACCCTGTAAGCAGAACCGACCCATGTGGGGTACGACCCAGATTGGAGATGAGATTTTTCGCTGTCTTTCACCCAGACTAATACTATACCCCGTCGCGTTCCATCCTACATAAGGTCTCAGCTCTTCTTTGGGAATGGATGAGTATGCATCAATATCTCTACTCATATCGGCAACTCCTTTCATCAAAGCCTTATTATTGGTGATGGGTCTGATGGAACGCGGTGGGCGAGGGGAGTATGTATCTAGAGCATAAAGAAACATGGTTTGGAATGCCCATGACGATCCATTGTAACTGTACGGTAGCACCAGGTAGGGAATACCCTTGTTAGTGGTATGTGGCATTAACCCACAGACCCAGCAATTGGTCGTATTCATTACCAGTTGGTGCTGGTGCAAGAGTTGGATAAACGAGTTATTTACGAACTCTGATCGTCTGGTCTGTTCGTGCTCAGGCAAAGGGTGAAAAGAGTGAGAGGAGGCAGTAGAAAGAAGTATAGGCTGTTGAGTGGGTGCAATGGGTTTTGGAGCAGAGAAAAACACACATCCTACAATAAACATCATGATACTACACAGTGTAAAAAGGCACAAAAAGACAAAACATTTACTTTTTACAATTCTACACATTCTGGCTTGAAAGTTCATTTCCTCAATCGGTCTCTCCATCTTACAAAACTCCATCCTCTACTCGGGCCGCTCGCGGTGGATGAGTTTCTTCTGCTAAGGAGTACGCCTGTCAGTCCAGGGAAACGCCCTAGACCAACCAGAACCGTCGACCTAGCGTCTTCGGCCTGTACCCCAAAGTCTTGGCACCGCGACCCTGCGGCAGAACCCGGATGGTGGTTCGAAAAACAAAAATCAAGAAAGTCCTTCAGATGGGAGAGCAAAAAAATGTCAAAAGGGAAAGAGTAAGGAAATCTTTATTTGTCCATGGGCCTAGGTCTTAAATTATAGCGGAGACGGCCAGGTGCCGTTTGGTCTCGAAACAAAAGTTCAGGCTCAGTGGTGTCCAGTCGATTCGATGGCGGCACAGCTTCCTGCAGAATATTGTCACTCTCTTGGACTGAAGCTGTGTCTCTTAAGCGGGCGTCACTGAATGGTACAAAGCGAGGTACAATGTCTGTCTCTGAATCGGCGATACCCTCTTTGACCCACTGGTCATATGGCAGAGGCAAGGGAACTACCTTGCAGTGAGTACCATGAATCCAGTGTTTCTTCCCTTTCACTCGCACTGCTGATCTTGTCGAGAGAAGAACAAGATGAGGGCCGATCCAGCGAGGCTCGTCGTTGCCCTTACGCTGGAAATTCCGGACCAGGATCCACGAGCCAGGGTTGATGGGGTGTCCAGGAGGTTCAGAGGCTTGGGGAAGAGTATCATGTACCTGTTGGTGCAAAATACGCAGTTTAACAGTCAAATCATACAGGTAATCGAGCAGTACTGGATGCTCTATTTCGCTGAGCTTCGTAGGCCTTGGCACACCCCATACGTTGGCCGGGCGGCCAAAGACTACTTCATAAGGACTAAGTCCCACTCGTGAGTGTATCGTCATTCTGGTGGACAAGAGTGCTAGGGGCAGAGCGTCAGGCCATTTAAGACCGGTGCTCGCTTGGATTTTGGCCAACTTGAGCTTTAAGGCTCCATTGTAGCGTTCAACTAGTCCAGCTGATTGGGGGTGATTTGCAGCGTGGAATTTCTGCCTTATGCCTAAACCTTCACATACATTCTTCATCACTTTACCCACAAACTCACTTCCGTTATCACACCATACCATTCTCGGCATTCCAAACCTGGGGAAAAACTCCTTCACAAGGGCTTTGGCTGTGGATAGGGCAGTGTTATCTTTCAGAGGATAAGCCTCTACCCATTTGGAAAAAGCACAAACAACCACCAATACATATTTTAGGTTGTTGCATCTTTCCATGTGAATAAAGTCCAGCTGCAAAACTTCGAATGGACATGATGGGGGTGCAAAGTGACCGGCCGGAGTTGGGGTTCCCCTACCAGGATTGTACTTCAAGCATACTATGCAATTCTTGACCACATTCTCTGCACACTTGGGAATCCCAACATTCTGCCATACTGGAGCCAACAACTTACAGATACCTTTCGTACTGATATGTGCCATTCCATGCGCCATAGTAACCACTGGAAGCACATAGGCGTCAGGCAACAACCATCGCCTATGTTCTGTCAGGTCAATCCAACAACCATTCTCATCCAACTTACCCATACTCTCTCTCCACTTGCTTAACTCTTCTTCTGTAGCTTCAGCCTGAAGCGACTTCACACTCTCTATTGTGTTCTCACACATTCCCACATCATTAACCCATCTTGCGGGGCCTGCAACATACATTCTAGTCTTCACATTCTGTGCGGTTTCTCTCGCGGTCTCATCAGCAAACGCATTCCCACGTCCAACATCATCTGTGACTTTCCTGTGCGCACTGCATTTCATGATCGCAACTTGCAAAGGTAGGGTCAGTGACTCAAGGAGATCATTCACCAATTTGCCATTCTGAATTTTAGCTCCATGCGACGTCAGGAACCCACGCTCTTTCCACAAACGCCCAAAATTATGAGCCACGCCAAAGGCGTACTGGCTATCTGTGTATATGTTCACTCTCATTCCTTCAGACAACACACATGCTCTCGTGAGGGCGATTAATTCTGCTGCTTGGGCCGAATTATGTGGCACTCGTGCAGTTTCCACGACCGTGTGTAAAGTCGTGATGGCATATGCAGCAGTCGTGTCACCATTAGGGAGCTTGAAACATGACCCATCTACCCATAAAGTGCCATCACACTCAGTCAGGGGAGTATCTTTGAGATCTATTCTCCCTTTCGTTTCTTCTTCTGTTCTGAACAGACAGTCATGTTGCTCAATCTCATCTGAGTCTGCTGGAATCGGCAATAATGTAGCTGGATTCAGCGTATTGCATCTTTTTATGTGTATGTGATTCGCTAATAGTGTGAGCTCATAACCTGATAATCGCGCACTAGTTAAATGTTGTGTCTTGGTTCTATTCAATAATGTGTCTACAGCATGTGGAACCATGACAATCAATGTGTTGTCCATTACCAGACCAGCAGATTGTCGGATAGACATTGCTGCAGCAGCTGTCGCTCTCAGACAGCTTGGCAATGCCCTCGCTACAGGGTCCAAGGTGGATGAAAAATATGCGCATGGGCGCGGTCTGTCGCCAAAAGGCTGTGTTAACACTGACAACGCACATCCATCTTTCTCGTGAACATACAATGTAAAAGGCTTGCTATAGTCAGGAGTACCCAACACAGGTGCTGAACACAATGCATTGCGCAATTCCACAAAACTTTTCTGGCACTCTTCAGACCATGGGATAGGATTCGGTGTGTCTTTGCATGTTAATGCTAATAAAGGTTTTGCCAACAAAGAAAAACTAGGGATCCAATGCCTACAGTATGAGGTAATACCCAATAAAGCACGCACTTCTCTCTGTGTCTTTGGCACACTCAACTGTGCAATGGCTTGAATTCTTTCTGGGGTCAGTCTCCTTCCCTCCTTCGATAAGAGATGACCTAAGTAGGTCACTTCTTGTCGACAATATTGCAGCTTAGAGAGAGACACTTTGTGATGGTAAGCGGATAAATGGCGCAACAGTGACAATGTGGCTTCTTTACAGATCTTCTCAGTATCCGCGGCGATCAGTAAATCGTCCACGTACTGGATCAGGATAGCGCCACTAGGTAAAACAAGTGCATCAAGCTGCGCTTTCAAAGCTTGACTGTATATGGATGGACTCTCGCAGTAGCCTTGGGGAGCGCGTTTGAAGCGGAAGCTTCGGCCTCCCAGACTAAAACCAAAAATGTCTCTGCTCTCTTCTGCAATTGGGATACTAAAGAAAGCGTTCTTTAAATCGATCACTGAAAACCATGCAGCAGAGGCTGGAATCATCGTTAACAAGGCGGTTATATCGGGGACAACCGGAAACTGAGGCACAACAATCTTATTAACCTCTCTAAGATCAATCACAAATCTGTAAACAGGTGGCTGTGAAGGGTCCGTTCGCTTTAAGACAGGTAAAATCGGACTATTGCAAACGTTGCCTCTTGTCTCTTCAATCACACCCTTATTAATCAAGTCGCTGACAATGTCTAACAATGCTTTCTGCCCTTCATTAGAGATCTTGTACTGGGGAATACGTGGCAGTCTGACATTAGCCTTTAGAGTCACCACATATGGTGGTATTTCCAAGAGGCCCACATCATTGGGACCAGTAGCCCAAAGGGCATCCGGAAGGGATGACAATTCAGGTGGCATCGTGTTTTTAGACAAATACATTGGGGAAACCACTTTCTTGCCTAATGTAAGTTGTACTCCTGAAGGAGAACAATACAGTGTAGCGTGCAATCTTTTCAACAAATCTAATCCCAGCAAATTCTCACCACAACCTGTTGTCAGGATCAGGGGCGCTTTCAGCTCGCAAGGTCCAACAGAAAGTGACATGGGACTGGAAATCGGGTTCCTAACTGGGGCGCCAGAAAAACCTACTGAAACATTTATATCGCCAGACAAAGGTGCGCCAGGGAGTTTTGAATGCATGATTGAACTCTTTGCAGCACCAGTGTCTAGTAGAAAAGGCTCCGTTACATTCGCTGTAGTCACCTCAACATACGGTCCACTCTGATCCACTGGCACTGAAACAACTCCCTCTCTCTGTCTATGGCTGTCCTAGTAACCATTATTTTCTGCATCGCCATCCTCTGCATAATAATCATTATTGTAATACTGTGCCGTATTACCAGTCGCGTTAGCTTGCTGATCAAAGCTATTAATGGCGTTTTGGGGCGGAAGAGGACGCGCGTTTTGGGGAACACTTCCACGCCCTCTGCCTCTAGGAGCTTGCGGACCACCTCTACCTCTTGCGCCATACGTATTACCGTTCCGTTGCATTAATTTAGGGGAACTATATTTAAAATGACCTTCCTCTTTGCAGTATGAACATTGGTTGGGACCTACAGGGACACGTGGTTGATAATACCCATTCATTTGCTGATTAGTCTGAAATTGTTGGGGTTGGTGATAGACACCTGGGGGTTGTCCATAATTATTACCACCTCCACGTGGTGGATAGGCCTGCTGTAAAAGGACCTTTGTCTTTAATTCCTTCGTTTTCTTCTCCGTTCTATCTTTCTCGTCTTTATCTCTGTTTTCATAATATTGTGCAGTAGCCAGTATTTGCGCTGAAGAGGAAACGGCCCAAGAACTCTCTGAATCTTTCAACTTTTTACACAGGTCAGGGAGTAAATTCTGCACAAACTTATCCACAAACAACCGTTGGCCACCCTCAGTACTCATATCTTGCCCACTGTGGTCAATAAACGTTTCCTCAAACCTAGTAAAGAAGTCTGACACTGTCTCATCTTTCTTCTGCTTACATGCAGATAACTTGTCCCAATTTACGCGCATCGCAGACATTATTGTCTTCATATACGTGATGATTCTACCAGGCAATTCAGCTACTAAAGGCTCTGGTTTCGCACCACCCGTTTGTCTAGCATCAGCAGCAACAATGTTAGCCCATGTATCCCCTAGTTCTGCATTGTGATCTACATTACGAATGGATCCCCACAGAGGCTGTGGAACAACATTACCAAACAACATGTCTATGTCGGCCAGATTCATAATGCATGACCCTGCCGTCTGTGACAACTCTTTATAATAACCTGCGGGGTTTTTACGGGGATCAGGCAATGTCTGCTTAAGTGCTAACACCTCAGAGCGCTTCCATGGAACATGCACCCAAACACGTTGGAAATGCGCTGGCACAGCGGGGTTATTGCCGACAGCTGCAACTGCTTCTTTCCATACCGGGGGAACTTCTCTCATAGGGTATTGTCGCGCTTTTGCCTTTTTCCCCACAAGGACCTCTTGTTCAAACAATGACTGTTGGCAATCGTCATTCCTTAAGGACAACACAACCGCAACTGCTTTATCTACTTCGCGGTCCACAATTATACCAGTTCCAAAATCGCACCTCACTCTACACAATTCCTGCGGGTTCGGATTTCTACCACTATCCTCCAATTCTTCACAGAGAATTTCGCACATTTTCTCAAATACATATCTCTGTTTCGGGGCATCCCATTGATGGAAAGTGTTAACAACCGATTCCACATCATACAGTGAAGAAAAAACGATCCATCTACGCGCCATGTGATCTATTACCTTTTTCTCATCGGGGTTAGGCAATTGGCTGCGCAACTGCTTACGCTGTAAACCAGGAGTTGCACCAGATGACCCAAAGAGAGGCGACATTAATGTAGTAACCACATTAGCTAAACGCTGTCGCGCTGAAGGAGAAGCTGAGGCGAGAACAGGGGGAAAAGCAGAGGGAAGAAAAGAGGATGTAGAGACAGGTACTGGAGTGGTGGAAGGAAGAGTGTTAGGGGAGGCAGTTACTGGATTAGGCAAAGTCGCAGGAAGTGCGGGGGTAGTTGGAAGCACTACTGGAGGCGCTTGAGAAGACTGCGCTACAGGAATAGGAACTGGTTGCAAAGCAACTGGCGGTTGCGGCAAGGCTTGCAGTATATGCACTGGAGGTGGCATATTTACAAGCTGGGGAGGCGCCGTGGCAGTTTGAGCATACGGGGGTGGCGAACTCAACAAATGTGACATCAAGGGATCTTTATCCTTTTCTTCTGACTCATCCTGCTTAGAATATGGCAAAGCTGGGTAACATTTGTCAATCCCTAACTTACGCTGCCTGTGCAATTGCTCATTCATTTGCTCCTCTTCATTGTCTTTAAATTGTACAGCTGCTTGCATTACTGACATACCTCTCTCTCTCTTATTCTTTTTCGCTAGCTTAATTTCTTTCTGTTTGGCTTCCTTTCGCCATAAGCGGAAAGAGTCAAACATCGCCGGCCGGGCTTTCTTTTTAAACAATTTAATTTCCAGATTATCTAAAATATCGGTATCAAAACTACCATTTTGGGGCCATTTTAAAACACCGTCTTTCCTGGTGTAGTGGATCCACACTTCGTTATATGCAATGGGGCCTACGCCATGTTTCACATAGAGCTCATAAGTTGGAGTTCCAACCGGAGGAACCGGACATGATTCCTCTAGCTGGAAATCTTTTCCACAACCCAAACAGAATAATCTACCAAATAGTCCAGAACCAGGCATCTTCGCTCACTAGTCCAGATCCAAACGTCAAAGGATTATCGATTACGATAGCCTCGTGAATACACGAATCCTCTGGCTTTGGGGTTTGCAAACACCAAATCACCAAATTACCAAATCAAACCAAACGATCCCGAGGGATACCAAAACAAATGGGAGACGCTCCACTTATACTTAACTGAATATTGCTGATCGATGACGTCACCAGAAGACTCTCTCGATTGTTTCGCTCTCTCAAACTCGTCAAGGGTCCAAAACAGGTCGATTAATCAGGGCAGCAGTCCTTCGTAGCCGTCGGGACGCGGAGAACCTCGCAGAAAAGACTTTCGGACCACGTCGACATGCAGGGGTCGATGAAGTGGCGGCCTTCCTCCGGAATTTCCACACGAAGCTCCTCACGAACCTCTGGCTTGGACTGGTACCGCTGAAATCGGCCCCACGTTGGGCGCCAAACTGAAGTACTGGGTATTTTAGTCCCAGCGGTGCAGGGGCACACACCCTATGACTTCGGGGTTTCACCCTGTTCCGGACCTACAGAAACACAGAGTCTTCTGGGTGAAGTCAAAGAATCGTTTATTGGCTGCAGACCAATGACAGATATCCTAGAAGTACAACAGCATGTATGTTCTCAGGAGACTGCTGAAAATCATAGGAACGGACTTCTCCTTAAGTACAAAATATCATGCTCCAGGCACACATTCCTTGGTTTACGATATGGTCATATAAAGGCATACATTACAAACGAAAAAGCAGAGTCATGATGACCATCCCACATTCCAGTTCGGCCAGCCCACAATGATTTACACAGGAAGGTTCAGATCCCATGTTTGAAGTAAATAGACCCCCCAATAAACATGAACATCTCCTGTTTTGGGAAACAAGTCATAAAGCAAGAACAAGCAGGTGTAGAAGAGATTAGCCGGGGGATTGTGTAGAATGAAAGGGTTTTATGACGGGTCAAGCCCTGATACGAATCACAGGTGGACGGAGGAAGGGGAGCTCGTGAGACCGGTTTGACCCGGGGCAGCAGAGCCAGCTGCCCAGGTCACAGAGAAGTCAGAGGGAAAGCCCATGTACTGTGAGGCCCGTATCAACTCCATCATAGCCTATGTGAGGGCAATGACAAGATGGCCACTGCTTCCAAAATGGAACCCGCGTAGTTGAGCAGAATAACGTGTACACAGTGCATTCATAGCTAGAACGACACATGAAGCACTCGTACGTGCCGCATTTACCATTTGCGGTTCGCTAATACCAAGATAGACAGAGGTAGGGCCCTGTCCCCTACGCGGTTCCAAATATCAAAGTACGACAATACCTCAGCACCCAGCCCTGTAGGATTACCAGGGCCTGCCATAGGGGTGACCTATGAGAGTATATGTGTTGTATGGTATGGGACATAGGGTACCTACATCCCTGTAAGGGGTGCTAGCACCACCTTACCCAGGCTACAGTAGTGGCCTGGTGGTGTCAGTTTGGGTGGCTGTCCCAGGGTAGCACAATACGTGCTGCAGCCCTGGTAGGCCTACTGGGGGACCCATGCCCTGGGTACCTAGGGTACCATCTACAAGGGACTGGTAGGGCATGCCCAGCATCCAATTATGTTTGTACCTAGAGTACTCACAACAGTTTTAGGGAGAAAGCAGATAGGCTGGGGTCCTGGATAGCAGGATCCCAGCCAGACTAGTCAAAAACCACTTAAATACCAGGCAAAAAGTTGGGGGCAACCATTAGTCAGATTCCACTCTCCTACACTTAGCCATTAGGCCAGAGTAAGAGTTAAGACCTTAGCTATTAGGCCAGAGTAAGAGTTAAGACCTTAGCTATTAGGCCAGAGTAAGTGTTAAGACCTTAGCTATTAGTCCAGAGTAAGAGTTAAGACCTTAACCATTAGGCCAGAGTACGAGTCTAAGACCTTAGCTATTAGGCCAGAGTAAGAGTTAAGACCTTAACCAGTAGGCCGGAGTAAGAGTTAAGATCTTAACCATTAGGCCAGAGTACGAGTCTAACACCTTAGCTATTAGGCCAGAGTAAGAGTTAAGACCTTAGCTATTAGGCCAGAGTAAGAGTTAAGACCTTAACCAGTAGGCCAGAGTAAGAGTTAAGACCTTAACCTGTAGGCCATAGTACGAGTCTAAGACCTTAGCTATTAGGCCAGAGTAAGAGTTAAGACCTTAGCTATTAGGCGAGAGTAAGAGTTAAGACCTTAACCATTAGGCCAGAGTACAAGTCTAAGACCTTAGCTATAAGGCCAGAGTAAGAGTTAAGACCTTAGCTATTAGGCCAGAGTAAGAGTTAAGACCTTAACCAGTAGGCCAGAGTCCGAGTCTAAGACCTTAGCTATTAGGCCAGAGTAAGAGTTAAGACCTTAACCAGTAGGCCAGAGTACGAGTCTAAGACCTTAGCTATTAGGCCACAGTAAGAGTTAAGACCTTAACCATTAGGCCAGAGTAAGAGTTAAGACCTTAACCAGTAGGCCAGAGTCCGAGTCTAAGACCTTAGCTATTAGGCCAAAGTAAGAGTTAAGACCTTAACCAGTAGGCCAGAGTACGAGTCTAAGACCTTAGCTATTAGGCCACAGTAAGAGTTAAGACCTTAACTATTAGGCCAGAGTAAGAGTTAAGACCTTAACCATTAGGCCAGAGTACGAGTCTAGGACCATACCTATTAGGCCAGAGTAAGAGGTAAGACCTTAGCTATTAGGCCAGAGTAAGAGTTAAGACCTTAACCTGTAGGCCATAGTACGAGTCTAAGACCTTAGCTATTAGGCCAGAGTAAGAGTTAAGACCTTAACCAGTAGGCCAGAGTCCGAGTCTAAGACCTTAGCTATTAGGCCAGAGTAAGAGTTAAGACCTTAACCAGTAGGCCAGAGTACGAGTCTAAGACCTTAGCTATTAGGCCACAGTAAGAGTTAAGACCTTAACCATTAGGCCAGAGTAAGAGTTAAGACCTTAACCAGTAGGCCAGAGTCCGAGTCTAAGACCTTAGCTATTAGGCCAAAGTAAGAGTTAAGACCTTAACCAGTAGGCCAGAGTACGAGTCTAAGACCTTAGCTATTAGGCCACAGTAAGAGTTAAGACCTTAACTATTAGGCCAGAGTAAGAGTTAAGACCTTAACCATTAGGCCAGAGTACGAGTCTAGGACCATACCTATTAGGCCAGAGTAAGAGGTAAGACCTTAGCTATTAGGCCAGAGTAAGAGTTAAGACCTTAACCTGTAGGCCATAGTACGAGTCTAAGACCTTAGCTATTAGGCCAGAGTAAGAGTTAAGACCTTAACCATTAGGCCAGAGTACGAGTCCTTAGCTATTAGGCCAGAGTAAGAGTTAAGACCTTAACCATTAGGCCAGAGTACGAGTCTAAGACCATAGCTATTAGGCCAGAGTAAGAGTTAAGACCTTAGCTAGTAGGCCAGAGTAGGATTTAATACCTTAGCATTTAGGCCAGAGTAAGAGTAAAGACCTTAACCAGTAGGCCAGAGTAAGAGTTAAGACCTTAACCAGTAGGCCAGAGTAAGAGTTAAGACCTTAACCATTAGGCCACAGTAAGAGTTAAGACATTAACCAGTAGGCCAGAGTATGAGTCTAAGACCTTAGCTATTAGGCCAGAGTACGAGTCTAAGACCTTAGCTATTAGGCCAGAGTACGAGTCTAAGATCTTAGCTATTAGGCCAGAGTAAGAGTTAAGACCTTAACCATTAGGCCAGAGTACGAGTCTAAGACCTTAGCTATTAGGCCAGAGTAAGAGTTAAGACCTTAACCAGTAGGCCAGAGTACGAGTCTAAGACCCTAGCTATTAGGCCAGAGTAAGAGTTAAGACCTTAACCAGTAGGCCAGAGTAAAAGTTAAGACCTTAACCCCTGTAGGCCATAGTACGAGTCTAAGACATTAGCTATTAGGCCAGAGTAAGAGTTAAGACCTTAGCTGTTAGGCCAGAGTAAGAGATAAGACCTTAACCATTAGGCCAGAGTACAAGTCTTAGACCTTAGCTATTAGGCCAGAGTAAGAGTTGAGACCTTAGCTATTAGGCCAGAGTAAGAGTTAAGACCTTAACCAGTAGGCCAGAGTAAGAGTTAAGACCTTAACCATTAGGCCAGAGTACGAGTCTAAGACCTTAGCTATTTGCCATAGTAAGAGTTAAGACCTTAACCAGTAGGCCATAGTACGAGTCTAAGACCTTAGCTATTAGGCCAGAGTAAGAGTTAAGACCTTAGCTATTAGGCCAGAGTAATAGTTAAGACCTTAACCATTAGGCCAGAGAACGAGTCTAAGACCTTAGCTATTAGGCCAGAGTAAGTGTTGAGACCTTAGCTATTAGGCCAGAGTAAAAGTTAAGACCTTAACCAGTAGGCCAGAGTAAGAGTTAAGACCTTAACCTGTAGGCCATAGTACGAGTCTAAGACCTTAGCTATTAGGCCACAGTAAGAGTTAAGACCTTAGCTATTAGGCCAGAGTAAGAGTTAAGACCTTAACCATTAGGCCAGAGTACGAGTCTAAGACCTTAGCTATTAGGCCAGAGTAAGAGTTAAGACCTTAACCAGTAGGCCAGAGTAAGAGTTAAGACCTTAACCATAAGGCCAGAGTACGAGTCTAAGACCTTAGCTATTAGGCCAGAGTAAGAGTTAAGACCTTAGCTATTAGGCCAGAGTAAGAGTTAAGACCTTAACCAGTAGGCCAGAGTAAGAGTTAAGACCTTAACCTGTAGGCCATAGTACGAGTCTAAGACCTTAGCTATTAGGCCAGAGTAAGAGTTAAGACCTTAGCTATTAGGCCAGAGTAAGAGTTAAGACCTTAACCATTAGGCCAGAGTACGAGTCTAAGACCTTAGCTATAAGGCCAGAGTAAGAGTTAAGACCTTAGCTATTAGGCCAGAGTAAGAGTTAAGACCTTAACCAGTAGGCCAGAGTCCGAGTCTAAGACCTTAGCTATTAGGCCAGAGTAAGAGTTAAGACCTTAACCAGTAGGCCAGAGTACGAGTCTAAGACCTTAGCTATTAGGCCACAGTAAGAGTTAAGACCTGGCCACTCGCTTCAATTTGTTTCACGTCCGTTGCTGTCCTCATCACGCTACTGGAGTAGCACAACGATTCCACTTTGCACCGGAGGAGCTGCTGGGACGCCGGCACCAACTGCCCAGCAGCTGAGGAGGGTGAGGCGCAGGCCCCGGGACTGCGAGGACCAGCATTCTACAGCTCCAGCTGGTCCTCTTCCCGCGTGAGCCGCGCCCCCTCACAGCGCCACGCCCCCAGCCAAGCCCTACAACAACTCGCGGCACCCGCTTCGCGGGTGCCACTCGCTTCAATTTGTTTCACGTCCGTTGCTGTCCTCATCACGCTACTGGAGTAGCACAACGATTCCACTTTGCACCGGAGGAGCTGCTGGGACGCCGGCACCAACTGCCCAGCAGCTGAGGAGGGTGAGGCGCAGGCCCCGGGACTGCGAGGACCAGCATTCTACAGCTCCAGCTGGTCCTCTTCCCGCGTGAGCCGCGCCCCCTCACAGCGCCACGCCCCCACAATTTATTACCCTTTAAGGAGCGCGCTCTGGACCGCGTAACGCGGGACGCGCGCGGGACGCAGCCGGGGCGAAGACCGGGCAAAGAGCGGGCCGTTTAAGGCCGTTTGAGGACGGCCCGGCCCTGAACCCCTGCCTTTTCGCCCATATTCATCACCTAGCGTATAAGGTAGGCGGAACTGTGTCCTGTATCTTCGCATATCAACATTAACGGCCGCCACCTATTACACCACTTTCTGTTGACTTCGTGTTCAGATGTCGGCCATGCGCAATAGAACTAGAAGTTGTGCGAAAAAGCTACGGTGGTAGCACAGGACCTATAGACCTCTTCATTTCCCGTGTAAATGAAACTATTGATCAAAGCATTGTTGTATTGGAAAAAAGAGTCTCCATGGATCTTGCAAATGCTAAGCGTTCATCCTTGGGTTCCCTTGCCAATGCCAAATCACCCGCATTGCAGCCTTCGAATGTCTGCTCCCTACCCTTAACCATACCCACCAATAGTGCTCCGATTGTACCAAATACTGTTGATTTATCGGTTGCCCTATCAGACTCGGACCCGTCTTTTGCGGACCTGGAGGTTACACCAGACCTAGAGGCCTGTCAGTCTTCCGGCACAGCGGCTCCATGTCTGAGCGGGTCTAATGATGTGGTAACAGCTCCTGTACCTATAGCTTCTCGGGGAAGGGCCACCAGTCTCCCAAAGGCTATATCTAAGAGTAAAAGCAAAGCTAAAGTTACAGTTAGGAATCATAATTTGATTTCCCCTACCCAACAAATGACTTCAGGTATTCCTTGTTGGGTGCAAAACTTGGTAACAGATTTAAAACTGGACCTTGAAGCTACAATAGCAGCACAAATCAAGCCTCTAATTTCCAAACTGGATAGGCTTACGTCTTTAATACATTCGAAATGGGCACAAAAAACGAATGGGCAATGGCCTGATCAGCCACAAGGGAGTACAGAAGCAGCCCCTAAATGTTCACCATGTATCCAGCCCCCTAAAGATGTATTAACTAACGTTCAAGTAACTGTAGCCCCCGGGAACCCAGTTATTCCCTATTTGTTGCAAACCGGGAGTAATTCTGCTCAATCCACATCCATACCCATTTCGAAGGTGGTGGGACCCATTTCGACTCCTCAACACTTTGCTGTTGGTAACAATACCACCACTACACAAGTAAAAGATGTTGTAGGGAAATCTAATACCCCTTTAGCACCTCCTCTTTCCACGAACAAACCTGAAGGTCTTAAGCCAAAGCAGGCACGTTTTAGGTCAATCAATTTACCACCAGAGGTTTCCCCTTTTGTGGTCGTGTTGACAGCAGTCCCCCCGTTGAAGGAGGGAGTAAAAGAAAGTCATGTTGAGCTAAGAAACAAATGTGCTCAATGGTTCCACTTACATAAACCTCTACCCAACAGTATGAACGGTGAAATTCTTACTGTACGTAGAGGGGATTGGGTGGGCAGAAGCAAGAAAACAATAGTAGGGGATGTAATTACAGTTAATTTTAGAGATACAGGGACAGTTAGTTATATATGTAATGTTCCCAACAGTGGTCCTGCGACTCAAATTAACCCACTCCCCCTGTCTTACTTTTTACCGATGCCTTCAAGACCAAACCCTCCTTGTTCCACTTTTCAAAGTAACAGAGGATCTGTGTATTCCCCGCAACATACTACTAAACCATGGCAGCAACCACCATACCCTTCTTCTTTTTTTCCACATTATGTTAATTTTCACCAGCAGCCCCTACATGCTCCATCTTTTCCCCAGCACCATGTTAATCCTCATTGGTCACATCCTCCCCATTTTCCACCACCCTTATTTCAGTCTGCCCATCAGTGGCAGCAACCCTTTCAGCCACTACAACCAGTTAAATCCCAGTGGCAACAAACATGGCAGAACCTGCCCCCTTCCCAAGACTCCTTGTATTCACAACTTGCTCACCCTAACAGATATGCTGTGTTGGACGAGGTAGATTGACTGAGCTCTACTGAAGCTTTGGATTTAAACATCTCTTTGTCCTATTTAGATGTGGCGAGTGCTTCTCCTGCTACACCTTTAATCGCACTCCCCGAATCCCCAATGGTGTCACCAGTAATACCCCTCTCGTGTTTAGAAAATAGCGATAGTTATGATGCATGTACAGTTACTGTTACTCCCAGATTAAGCCCAGATATCATCTCTCGGGAAGATGGTCCTACTCTATTACGAGCAACTCAGCCAGAGCCATCTGTAGTTGGTGATTCTGGCAAACCAGCAGGACTCTCCCTTGTTTCCTGGAACATAGCTGGCCTTGCCAGTAAATTAGGTACACCCTTCTGGACCAGTTTTTTGGGGGAGGGATTTGACCTAATTTTGTTGCAGGAAACTTGGTGTCTGGATCCTATTAACATCGAAGGGTACATATCCTACTGTCTCAGAGCCACCAAATCTAGCTCGGGTAGGGCTAAGGGGGGCCTTTTGTTGCTTATATCTACCAAGCTGAGCAATTGTACAGTTAAATACAGCACGACAGTTGGGGCTCATAGCCAAGTTATAAGGTTGGAGTGCAAGAAGAATATCGATTTAGTTGTGATAAATTTTTATAACAACCTCTTTGATGCTACTAGAGGGGATATTTTACCGCCTCTAGAAAGGGAAATAACTAAAGCCCTTGGTATTTCGAAAAGAATGGCCGAGGTTGTCTGGGCAGGGGATTTTAATCTGCAACCCTGCCATTTGTCCAACGGGAACATCTGTGGTTTTGGTGCAGCAATGAGTAGTCACTGGGGGGGTCTGGGTGTGAGGGAGGATTCTCCTCACTTCCAACATTGCAGTTATGGTTCCACATTAAATAATATGCTAGTCACACTAGACATGACCCTGTTAAATTGTAACACAAACAATCAGGCAAAAATATGCCCTACATTTACAGGCAGAGATGCAGGATCATTTATAGATCATATTCTGTTGTCTAGTAGTGGAGGTTTTACCGATCTGCATGTAAATGAAGAAAGTCTCAGTGACCATAATAGCCTTCGTGTTACCCTTTTGAGGCATGGTACCTCGACGGTTTCAGGTGGGAAATGTTCTACTGACTTAGTACCTATTAGACCGAAGGGTCTAAGGATCAAATGGACTGGACTAAATTCCAAGGTTAAGCAGAAGGAGGTTCTCACCAGATGTAAGAACCAAATTAGTTCCTGCTTGGAGGATGATTGTGACTTAGGCTGTTTATTAGTTCACTTTGTCTCCATGAATAGTATTATTGATGGTATTTTTACTAAGGCCTCGCTATCCAACAGCGGTCCGAAGCAGGGGTGGTTCGATAAGACCTGTATAGTCGCCCTCCGTGATTTAAAGAATGCCTTAGGCACTAATCCACGCGTTAAGACGGACATACAATTTTTTAGGGCAAGATATAAAATAGCAATCAATACCAGGAAAAGGGTATTACAGACCGAGGCGTGGGATAAGTTGAAGGAAGCAGCCGAGACCAAAAACTGCAAACTGTACTGGGAAACCATTAACAGCCCGTTTCTCAATAAGGAAGATGTTCCAGAATTAACATCTTATGTGGCATGTAGCGATTGGGTCAGTCACTTTTCTAAAATCTTTAATCCAGAAGGGTTACCTCTTGAGCCAATGTTACCTGAGTCCATCTCATGGCTACCCCTCCCATTGGGAATTACATTAGAAGAAAGCCATGAAGCAATTTCTTTAAGCAAAGGAGGTAAGGCCCCTGGCCCCGATGGGGTCCCGCTGGATTTATACAAAGATGAACCAGCTTTATGGGCTCCCATCCTGGCGAGGATATTTAATTGTGCGGCAGAAACTAATCCCCCGCCCACTTGGGGTCAATCAGTCATTATTCCTCTACATAAGAAAGGTGACAAATCAGAGGCCTCTAACTATCGTCCAATTTCATTATTGGACGCCTCTGTGAAGGTGATGAGTAGGATTTTGCTCAAGAGGCTGGAAGATTGGGCAGCTGATTTTAATATTTTAACTAGAGTCCAATATGGCTTTCGGAAAGGCCTGGGCACCATGGACCAATGTGTAAATTTGGACCTTTTAATTAAAAAATATACTGTGGCTAAAAATGGCAACCTTTTTTTATGTTTTGCTGATTTGAGCAGTGCTTTTGATTTGGTTAACCACACTATTCTTTGGGAGGTTTTGCTAGATGCAGGGGCTCCGAGGGAAATAGTCCATTTTTTAGCTAGACTTTACGAAAAACTTTCTTGCAAGGTCCGCTATGGCACCCTTGGCGAATGTACCCCGTTTTTTAAAGTGTCTCGGGGCATACGCCAGGGATGCGTTTTGGCCCCGTTGCTATTTTCCCTCTTTATTAATGACGTCGACCGTTCTCTGGTTGACATCCCAGCAGATGCCCCCTTGATTGGTGGTAAACCTGTTCCGCTGTTACTTTACGCGGACGACGCTGTTCTCATATCCCGTACACAGTTGGGCCTTCAGCGCCTAATCGATAATTTTATGCATTTTATTCAAGTTAGGCGGCTACGCGTGAATAAAACTAAGACGTATGTTATGTCATGCGGTCGGGCAGCTAAGCAGGTAAAGCATACCTTTTTTCTGGATAGGGAAAAGTTGACTCCTGTCAGGTCCTTTTGTTATCTAGGAATTACATTTAATAATATCGGGTCTTGGACCTCGGAATTTGATTCAATAAGACTAAAAATGCTGCGATCTACTGGCAGTATTTTTCGTTTTGCCTCTAAACTCGGCTCACGAAGCATTTTAGACATGATGAACATATACAATGTTCGTTGTGTCTCCTCTGCACTGTATGGGGCAGGTGTATGGGGCCATAGTGTGGGTACATCCCTGCAGAAGGAGGAAAATAAGTTCTTAAGGAGGTTGTTATGTGTTCCCCCTTCTGCCTCCACTCTGCTGATTCATGAAGAAGTCGGGATCGAGTTTATTTCTGATTTAGCAGCAGTCCGGCCACTTTTATTGTGGCGTTCTATTTGGGCTAAACCAGAGACTCGATTTACTCAGGATATCATTCTTGATTGTATAGGCCTGGACCACTCCTCACGCATACAGTGGTTGAGATACATCCACCGCTGGTATCTCCTTCTTTTTAATATAGATGTATTCCGCGAGCCAGAAGAGGTTGTTTCTATTTCAAAAAAAGAAATCAAGACAACGTTTTTAAACTTTCGAAAGGCAGAGCGAGATAAAATTTCTGGCAATCTTGTTACCGTGAAATTTTATAAAGATTTAAATTTAACTTCGGGGTTCCAATCCTATCTTGTGTATGTGACCCGTCCCTCCCATCAGTATGTTTTAACACGCGTCAGATTGGGTATTGTTCACCATCTGGTTGCATTTCCAAACACAAGAACCAGTTCAGATATACCCTGTCCGTGCGATAGTATTTCCCGACAGAATAGTCGCCACTTTTTACTTCTTTGTAAATTTTATCATTCTCTTAGGCTAAAATACCTTAAGCCAATTTTTATCAAATATAATATTCGTACTACAGAAACAGCATTGATACTTTTATTCTCATTAGAGAACGAAGAGATTTGTTTTTTCCTGGCTACTTTTATCTTGAAATGTACAGCTGCCAGGGAAAGTATTGTACTATAAGATTTTTATACTTACCTGTCTGTACTTATGTTATACAGCTGCCAGGTATTGTATTATGCTGCTATTACTGTATTACTGTTTACATTTTTGCTTGTGTATATATGTCTCAAGTTTTATACCATCTTTGTAATTAGGGTATTAGTTTTATTTTGTTGATGTTCACAGTATTTTATGACTATTTATCAATTTTGATGTACAGCTGCCAGGATAGGCCCATTGAGTAATTCCCACTGATCACCTGTTTGTTCATTCATGTACGTTTTGCTTTTATAACAGTACGTTGATCCAAATTGGCAAGATTACTCCTTAATTGTTGCACTTTAGCCTTTTGTACAACGTCTTCTCATTGTTTCTTATAAGTGGTCATATGGTGATTTTACACATTTTTAACTATGTATTCTTTTGCTTGTATGATTTGTATGTACAAATCGAATAAAAGCTTTAAATTGTATTGTATTGAGTTAAGACCTTAACCAGTAGGCCAGAGTAAAAGTTAAGACCTTAACCTGTAGACCATAGTACGAGTCTAAGACGTTAGCTATTAGGCCAGAGTAAGAGTTAAGACCTTAGCTGTTAGGCCAGAGTAAGAGATAAGACCTTAACCATTAGGCCAGAGTACGAGTCTAAGACCTTAGCTATTAGTCCAGAGTAAGAGTTGAGACCTTAGCTATTAGGCCAGAGTAAGAGTTAAGACCTTAACCAGTAGACCAGAGTAAGAGTTAAGACCTTAACCATTAGGCCAGAGTACGAGTCTAAGACCTTAGCTATTTGCCATAGTAAGAGTTAAGACCTTAACCAGTAGGCCATAGTACGAGTCTAAGACCTTAGCTATTAGGCCAGAGTAAGAGTTAAGACCTTAGCTATTAGGCCAGAGTAAGAGTTAAGACCTTAACCATTAGGCCAGAGAACGAGTCTAAGACCTTAGCTGTTAGGCCAGAGTAAGTTTTGAGACCTTAGCTATTAGGCCAGAGTAAAAGTTAAGACCTTAACCAGTAGGCCAGAGTAAGAGTTAAGACCTTAACCTGTAGGCCATAGTACGAGTCTAAGACCTTAGCTATTAGGCCAGAGTAAGAGTTAAGACCTTAGCTATTAGGCCAGAGTAAGAGTTAAGACCTTAACCATTTGGCCAGAGTACGAGTCTAAGACCTTAGCTATTAGGCCAGAGTAAGAGTTAAGACCTTAACCAGTAGGCCAGAGTAAGAGTTATGACCTTAACCATTAGGCCAGAGTACGAGTCTAAGACCTTAGCTTTTAGGCCAGAGTAAAAGTTAAGACCTTAGCTATTAGGCCAGAGTAAGAGTTAAGACCTTAACCAGTAGGCCAGAGTAAGAGTTAAGACCTTAACCTGTAGGCCATAGTATGAGTCTAAGACCGTAGCTATTAGGCCAGAGTAAGAGTTAAGACCTTAGCTATTAGGCCAGAGTAAGAGTTAAGACCTTAGCTATTAGGCCAGAGTAAGAGTTAAGACCTTAACCTGTAGGCCAGAGTCCGAGTCTAAGACCTTAGCTATTAGGCCAGAGTAAGAGTTAAGACCTTAACCAGTAGGCCAGAGTACGAGTCTAAGACCTTAGCTATTAGGCCACAGTAAGAGTTAAGACCTTAGCTATTAGGCCAGAGTAAGAGTTAAGACCTTAACCATTAGGCCAGAGTACGAGTCTAAGACCATACCTATTAGGCCAGAGTAAGAGTTAAGACCTTAGCTATTAGGCCAGAGTAAGAGTTAAGACCTTAACCTGTAAGCCATAGTACGAGTCTAAGACCTTAGCTATTAGGCCAGAGTAAGAGTTAAGACCTTAACCATTAGGCCAGAGTACGAGTCTAAGACCTTAGCTATTAGGGCAGAGTAAGAGTTAAGACCTTAACCAGTAGGCCAGAGTATGAGTCTAAGTCCTTAGCTATTAGGCCAGAGTAAGAGTTAAGACCTTAACGATTAGGCCAGAGTACGAGACTAAGACCTTAGCTATTAGGCCAGAGTAAGAGTTAAGACCTTAACCATTAGGCCAGAGTACGAGTCTAAGACCTTAGCTATTAGGCCAGAGTAAGAGTGAAGACCTTAACCATTAGGCCAGAGTACGAGTCTAAGACCATAGCTATTAGGCCAGAGTAAGAGTTAAGACCTTAGCTATTAGGCCAGAGTAAGATTTATTACCTTAGCATTTAGGCCAGAGTAAGAGTAAAGACCTTAACCAGTAGGCCAGAGTAAGAGTTAAGACCTTAACCAGTAGGCCAGAGTTAGAGTTAAGACCTTAACCATTAGGCCAGAGTACGAGTCTAAGACGTTAGCTATTAGGCCAGAGTAAGAGTTAAGACCTTAACCAGTAGGCCAGAGTAAGAGTTAAGACATTAACCAGTAGGCCAGAGTACGAGTCTAAGACCTTAGCTATTAGGCCAGAGTATGAGTCTAAGACCTTAGCTATTAGGCCAGAGTATGAGTCTAAGACCTTAGCTATTAGGCCAGAGTAAGAGTTAAGACCTTAACCATTAGGCCAGAGTACGAGTCTAAGACCTTAGCTATTAAGCCAGAGTAAGAGTTAAGACCTTAGCTGTTAGGCCAGAGTAAGAGTTAAGACCTTAACCAGTAGGCCATAGTACGAGTCTAAGACGTTAGCTATTAGGCCAGAGTAAGAGTTAAGACCTTAGCTATTAGGCCAGAGTAAGAGTTAAGACCTTAACCAGTAGGCCAGAGTAAGAGTTAAGACCTTAACCATTAGGCCAGAGTACGAGTCTAAGACCTTAGCTATTTGCCATAGTAAGAGTTAAGACCATAACCAGTAGGCCAGAGTAAGAGTTAAGACCTTAACCAGTAGGCCAGAGTAAGAGGTAAGACCTTAGCTATTAGGCCAGAGTAAGAGTTAAGACCTTAACTAGTAGGCCAGAATAAGAGTTAACACCTTAACAATTATGCTAGAGTACGAGTCTAAGACCTAGCTATTAGGCCAGAATAAAAGTTAAGACCTTAACCAGTAGGCCAGAGTAAGAGTTAAGACTTTAACCAGTAGGCCAGAGTACGAGTCTAAGACCTTAGCTATTAGGCCAGAGTAAGAGTTAAGACCTTAGCTATTAGGCCAGAGTAAGAGTTAAGACGTTAGCTATTAGGCCAGAGTAAGAGTTAAGACCTTAACCAGTAGGCCAGAGTAAGAGTTAAGACCTTAGCCATTAGGCCAGAGTACGAGTCTAAGACCTTAGCTATTAGGCCAGAGTAAGAGTTAATACCTTAACCAGTAGGCCAGAGTAAGAGTTAAGACCTTAGCTTTTAGGCCAGAGTAAGTAAGACCTTAGCTATTAGGCCAGAGTAAGATGTAAGACCTTAACCTGTAGGCCATAGTACGAGTCTAAGACCTTAGCTATTAGGCCAGAGTAAGAGTTAAGACCTTAACCAGTAGGCCAGAGTAAGAGTTAAGACCTTAACCATTAGGCCAGAGTACGAGTCTAAGACCTTAGCTATTAGGCCAGAGTAAGAGTTAAGACCTTAGCTATTAGGCCAGAGTAAGAGTTAAGACCTTAACCTGTAGGCCATAGTACGAGTCTAAGACCTTAGCTATTAGGCCAGAGTAAGAGTTAAGACCTTAACCATTAGGCCAGAGTACGAGTCTAAGACCTTAGCTATTAGGCCAGAGTAAGAGTTACGACCTAAGCTATTAGGCCAGAGTAAGAGTTAAGACCTTAACCATTAGGCCAGAGTACGAGTCTAAGACCTTAGCTATTAGGCCAGAGTAAGAGTTAAGACCTTAGCTATTAGGCCAGAGTAAGAGTTAAGACCTTAACCATTAGGCCAGAGTACGAGTCTAAGACCTTAGCTATTAGGCCAGAGTAAGATTTAAGACCTTAGCTATTAGGCCAGAGTAATAGTTAACCCCTTAGCTATAAGGCCAGTGTAAGAGTTAAGACCTTAACCAGTAGGCCAGAGTAAGAGTTAAGACCTTAACCATTAGGCCAGAATACAGGTCTAAGACCTTAGCTATTAGGCCAGAGTAAGAGTTAAGACCTTAGATATAGGGCCAGAGTAAGAGTTAAGACCTTAACCAGTAGGCCAGAGTATGAGTCTAAGACCTTAGCTATTAGGCCAGAGTAAGAGTTAAGACCTTAGCCAGTAGGCCAGAGTCCGAGTCTAAGACCTTAGCTATTAGGCCAGAGTAAGAGTTAAGACCTTAACCAGTAGGCCAGAGTACGAGTCTAAGACCTTAGCTATTAGGCCACAGTAAGAGTTAAGACCTTAGCTATTAGGCCAGAGTAAGAGTTAAGACCTTAACCATTAGGCCAGAGTAAGAGTTAAGACCTTAACCAGTAGGCCAGAGTCAGAGTCTGAGACCTTAGCTATTAGGCCAGAGTAGGAGTTAAGACCTTAACCAGTAGGCCAGAGTACGAGTCTAAGACCTTAGCTATTAGGCCACAGTACGAGTCTAAGACCTTAGCTATTAGGCCAGAGTAAGAGTTAAGACCTTGGCTATTAGGCCAGAGTAAGAGTTAAGACCTTAACCATTAGGCCAGAGTACGAGTCTAAGACCATAGCTATTAGGCCAGAGTAAGAGTTAAGACCTTAGCTATTAGGCCAGAGTAAGATTTAATACCTTAGCATTTAGGCCAGAGTAAGAGTAAAGACCTTAACCAGTAGGCCAGAGTAAGAGTTAAGACCTTAACCAGTAGGCCAGAGTAAGAGTTAAGACCTTAACCATTAGGCCAGAGTACGAGTCTAAGACCTTAGCTATTAGGCCAGAGTAAGAGTTAAGACCTTAACCAGTAGGCCAGAGTAAGAGTTAAGACATTAACCAGTAGGCCAGAGTACGAGTCTAAGACCTTAGCTATTAGGCCAGAGTACGAGTCTAAGACCTTATCTATTAGGCCAGAGTACGAGTCTAAGACCTTAGCTATTACGCCAGAGTAAGAGTTAAGACCTTAACCATTAGGCCAGAGTACGAGTCTAAGACCTTAGCTATTAAGCCAGAGTAAGTGTTAAGACCTTAGCTATTAGGCCAGAGTAAGAGTTAAGACCTTAACCAGTAGGCCAGAGTACAAGTCTAAGACCGTAGCTATTAGGCCAGAGTAAGAGTTAAGACCTTAACCATTAGGCCAGAGTAAAAGTTAAGACCTTAACCTGTAGGCCATAGTACGAGTCTAAGAGGTTAGCTATTAGGCCAGAGTAAGAGTTAAGACCTTAGCTATTAGGCCAGAGTAAGAGATAAGACCTTAACCATTAGGCCAGAGTACGAGTCTAAGACCTTAGCTATTAGGCCAGAGTAAGAGTTGAGACCTTAGCTATTAGGCCAGAGTAAGAGTTAAGACCTTAACCAGTAGGCCAGAGTAAGAGTTAAGACCTTAACCATTAGGCCAGAGTACGAGTCTAAGACCTTAGCTATTTGCCATATTAAGAGTTAAGACCTTAACCAGTAGGCCATAGTACGAGTCTAAGACCTTAGCTATTAGGCCAGAGTAAGAGTTAAGACCTTAACCAGTAGGCCAGAGTAAGAGTTAAGACCTTAACCATTAGGCCAGAGTACGAGTCTAAGACCTTAGCTATTAGGCCAGAGTAAGAGTTAAGACCTTAGCTATTAGGCCAGAGTAAGAGTTAAGACCTTAACCAGTAGGCCAGAGTAAGAGTTAAGACCTTAACCTGTAGGCCATAGTACGAGTCTAAGACCTTAGCTATTAGGCCAGAGTAAGAGTTAAGACCTTAGCTATTAGGCCAGAGTAAGAGTTAAGACCTTAACCATTAGGCCAGAGTACGAGTCTAAGACCTTAGCTATAAGGCCAGAGTAAGAGTTAAGACCTTAGCTATTAGGCCAGAGTAAAAGTTAAGACCTTAACCAGTAGGCCAGAGTCCGAGTCTAAGACCTTAGCTATTAGGCCAGAGTAAGAGTTAAGACCTTAGCTATTAGGCCAGAGTAAGTGTTAAGACCTTAGCTATTAGTCCAGAGTAAGAGTTAAGACCTTAACCAGTAGGCCAGAGTAAGAGTTAAGACCTTAACCATTAGGACAGAGTATGAGTCTAAGACCTTAGCTATTAGGCCAGAGTAAGAGTTAAGACCTTAGCTATTAGGCCAGAGTAAGAGTTAAGACCTTAACCAGTAGGCCAGAGTAAGAGTTAAGACCTTAACCTGTAGGCCATAGTACGAGTCTAAGACCTTAGCTATTAGGCCAGAGTAAGAGTTAAGACCTTAGCTATTAGGCGAGAGTAAGAGTTAAGACCTTAACCATTAGGCCAGAGTACGAGTCTAAGACCTTAGCTATAAGGCCAGAGTAAGAGTTAAGACCTTAGCTATTAGGCCAGAGTAAGAGTTAAGACCTTAACCAGTAGGCCAGAGTCCGAGTCTAAGACCCTAGCTATTAGGCCAGAGTAAGAGTTAAGACCTTAACCAGTAGGCCAGAGTACGAGTCTAAGACCTTAGCTATTAGGCCACAGTAAGAGTTAAGAACTTAGCTATTAGGCCAGAGTAAGAGTTAAGACCTTAACCATTAGGCCAGAGTAAGAGTTAAGACCTTAACCAGTAGGCCAGAGTACGAGTCTAAGACCTTAGCTATTAGGCCACAGTAAGAGTTAAGACCTTAACTATTAGGCCAGAGTAAGAGTTAAGACCTTAACCATTAGGCCAGAGTACGAGTCTAAGACCATCCCTATTAGGCCAGAGTAAGAGTTAAGACCTTAGCTATTAGGCCAGAGTAAGAGTTAAGACCTTAACCTGTAGGCCATAGTACGAGTCTAAGACCTTAGCTATTAGGCCAGAGTAAGAGTTAAGACCTTAACCATTAGGCCAGAGTACGAGTCTAAGACCTTAGCTATTAGGCCAGAGTAAGAGTTAAGACCTTAACCATTAGGCCAGAGTACGAGTCTAAGACCATAGCTATTAGGCCAGAGTAAGAGTTAAGACCTTAGCTATTAGGCCAGAGTAGGATTTAATACCTTAGCATTTAGGCCAGAGTAAGAGTAAAGACCTTAACCAGTAGGCCAGAGTAAGAGTTAAGACCTTAACCAGTAGGCCAGAGTAAGAGTTAAGACCTTAACCATTAGGCCAGAGTAAGAGTTAAGACATTAACCAGTAGGCCAGAGTATGAGTCTAAGACCTTAGCTATTAGGCCAGAGTACGAGTCTAAGACCTTAGCTATTAGGCCAGAGTACGAGTCTAAGACCTTAGCTATTAGGCCAGAGTAAGAGTTAAGACCTTAACCATTAGGCCAGAGTACGAGTCTAAGACCTTAGCTATTAAGCCAGAGTAAGAGTTAAGACCTTAGCTATTAGGCCAGAGTAAGAGTTAAGACCTTAACCAGTAGGCCAGAGTACGAGTCTAAGACCGTAGCTATTAGGCCAGAGTAAGAGTTAAGACCTTAACCAGTAGGCCAGAGTAAAAGTTAAGACCTTAACCTGTAGGCCATAGTACGAGTCTAAGACATTAGCTATTAGGCCAGAGTAAGAGTTAAGACCTTAGCTGTTAGGCCAGAGTAAGAGATAAGACCTTAACCATTAGGCCAGAGTACAAGTCTTAGACCTTAGCTATTAGGCCAGAGTAAGAGTTGAGACCTTAGCTATTAGGCCAGAGTAAGAGTTAAGACCTTAACCAGTAGGCCAGAGTAAGAGTTAAGACCTTAACCATTAGGCCAGAGTACGAGTCTAAGACCTTAGCTATTTGCCATAGTAAGAGTTAAGACCTTAACCAGTAGGCCATAGTACGAGTCTAAGACCTTAGCTATTAGGCCAGAGTAAGAGTTAAGACCTTAGCTATTAGGCCAGAGTAAGAGTTAAGACCTTAACCATTAGGCCAGAGAACGAGTCTAAGACCTTAGCTATGAGGCCAGAGTAAGTGTTGAGACCTTAGCTATTAGGCCAGAGTAAAAGTTAAGACCTTAACCAGTAGGCCAGAGTAAGAGTTAAGACCTTAACCTGTAGGCCATAGTACGAGTCTAAGACCTTAGCTATTAGGCCAGAGTAAGAGTTAAGACCTTAGCTATTAGGCCAGAGTAAGAGTTAAGACCTTAACCATTAGGCCAGAGTACGAGTCTAAGACCTTAGCTATTAGGCCAGAGTAAGAGTTAAGACCTTAACCAGTAGGCCAGAGTAAGAGTTAAGACCTTAACCATTAGGCCAGAGTACGAGTCTAAGACCTTAGCTATTAAGGCCAGAGTAAGAGTTAAGACCTTAGCTATTAGGCCAGTGTAAGAGTTAAGACCTTAACCAATAGGCCAGAGTAAGAGTTAAGACCTTAACCTGTAGGCCATAGTACGAGTCTAAGACCTTAGCTATTAGGCCAGAGTAAGAGTTAAGACCTTAGCTATTAGGCCAGAGTAAGAGTTAAGACCTTAACCATTAGGCCAGAGTACGAGTCTAAGACCTTAGCTATAAGGCCAGAGTAAGAGTTAAGACCTTAGTTATTAGGCCAGAGTAAGAGTTAAGACCTTAACCAGTAGGCCAGAGTCCGAGTCTAAGACCTTAGCTATTAGGCCAGAGTAAGAGTTAAGACCTTAACCAGTAGGCCAGAGTACGAGTCTAAGACCTTAGCTATTAGGCCACAGTAAGAGTTAAGACCTTAGCTATTAGGCCAGAGTAAGAGTTAAGACCTTAACCATTAGGCCAGAGTACGAGTCTAAGACCATACCTATTAGGCCAGAGTAAGAGTTAAGACCTTAACCAGTAGGCCAGAGTAAAAGTTAAGACCTTAACCTGTAGGCCATAGTACGAGTCTAAGACGTTAGCTATTAGGCCAGAGTAAGAGTTAAGACCTTAGCTGTTAGGCCAGAGTAAGAGATAAGACCTTAACCATTAGGCCAGAGCACGAGTCTAAGACCTTAGCTATTAGGCCAGAGTAAGAGTTGAGACCTTAGCTATTAGGCCAGAGTAAGAGTTAAGACCTTAACCAGTAGGCCAGAGTAAGAGTTAAGACCTTAACCATTAGGCCAGAGTACGAGTCTAAGACCTTAGCTATTTGCCATAGTAAGAGTTAAGACCTTAACCAGTAGGCCATAGTACGAGTCTAAGACCTTAGCTATTAGGCCAGAGTAAGAGTTAAGACCTTAACCAGTAGGCCAGAGTAAGAGTTAAGACCTTAACCAGTAGTCCAGAGTACGAGTCTAAGACCGTAGCTATTAGGCCAGAGTAAGAGTTAAGACCTTAACCAGTAGGCCAGAGTAAAAGTTAAGACCTTAACCTGTAGGCCATAGTACGAGTCTAAGACGTTAGCTATTAGGCCAGAGTAAGAGTTAAGACCTTAGCTGTTACGCCAGAGTAAGAGATAAGACCTTAACCATTAGCCCAGAGTACGAGTCTAAGACCTTAGCTATTAGGCCAGAGTAAGAGTTGAGACCTTAGCTATTAGGCCAGAGTAAGAGTTAAGACCTTAACCAGTAGGCCAGAGTAAGAGTTAAGACCTTAACCATTAGGCCAGAGTACGAGTCTAAGACCTTAGCTATTTGCCATAGTAAGAGTTAAGACCTTAACCAGTAGGCCATAGTACGAGTCTAAGACCTTAGCTATTAGGCCAGAGTAAAAGTTAAGACCTTAGCTATTAGGCCAGAGTAAGAGTTAAGACCTTAACCATTAGGCCAGAGAACGAGTCTAAGACCTTAGCTATTAGGCCAGAGTAAGTGTTGAGACCTTAGCTATTAGGCCAGAGTAAAAGTTAAGACCTTAACCAGTAGGCCAGAGTAACAGTTAAATCCTTAACCTGTAGGCCATAGTACGAGTCTAAGACCTTAGCTATTAGGCCAGAGTAAGAGTTAAGACCTTAGCTATTAGGCCAGAGTAAGAGTTAAGACCTTAACCATTAGGCCAGAGTACGAGTCTAAGACCTTAGCTATTAGGCCAGAATAAAAGTTAAGACCTTAACCAGTAGGCCAGAGTAAGAGTTAAGACTTTAACCAGTAGGCCAGAGTACGAGTCTAAGACCTTAGCTATTAGGCCAGAGTAACAGTTAAAACCTTAGCTATTAGGCCAGAGTAAGAGTTAAGACGTTAGCTATTAGGCCAGAGTAAGAGTTAAGACCTTAACCAGTAGGCCAGAGTAAGAGTTAAGACCTTAACCATTAGGCCAGAGTACGAGTCTAAGACCTTAGCTATTAGGCCAGAGTAAGAGTTAATACCTTAACCAGTAGGCCAGAGTAAGAGTTAAGACCTTAGCTTTTAGGCCAGAGTAAGTAAGACCTTAGCTATTAGGCCAGAGTAAGATGTAAGACCTTAACCTGTAGGCCATAGTACGAGTCTAAGACCTTAGCTATTAGGCCAGAGTAAGAGTTAAGACCTTAACCAGTAGGCCAGAGTAAGAGTTAAGACCTTAACCATTAGGCCAGAGTACGAGTCTAAGACCTTAGCTATTAGGCCAGAGTAAGAGTTAAGACCTTAGCTATTAGGCCAGAGTAAGAGTTAAGACCTTAACCTGTAGGCCATAGTACGAGTCTAAGACCTTAGCTATTAGGCCAGAGTAAGAGTTAAGACCTTAACCATTAGGCCAGAGTACGAGTCTAAGACCTTAGCTATTAGGCCAGAGTAAGAGTTACGACCTAAGCTATTAGGCCAGAGTAAGAGTTAAGACCTTAACCATTAGGCCAGAGTACGAGTCTAAGACCTTAGCTATTAGGCCAGAGTAAGAGTTAAGACCTTAGCTATTAGGCCAGAGTAAGAGTTAAGACCTTAACCATTAGGCCAGAGTACGAGTCTAAGACCTTAGCTATTAGGCCAGAGTAAGATTTAAGACCTTAGCTATTAGGCCAGAGTAATAGTTAACCCCTTAGCTATAAGGCCAGTGTAAGAGTTAAGACCTTAACCAGTAGGCCAGAGTAAGAGTTAAGACCTTAACCATTAGGCCAGAATACAGGTCTAAGACCTTAGCTATTAGGCCAGAGTAAGAGTTAAGACCTTAGATATAGGGCCAGAGTAAGAGTTAAGACCTTAACCAGTAGGCCAGAGTATGAGTCTAAGACCTTAGCTATTAGGCCAGAGTAAGAGTTAAGACCTTAGCCAGTAGGCCAGAGTCCGAGTCTAAGACCTTAGCTATTAGGCCAGAGTAAGAGTTAAGACCTTAACCAGTAGGCCAGAGTACGAGTCTAAGACCTTAGCTATTAGGCCACAGTAAGAGTTAAGACCTTAGCTATTAGGCCAGAGTAAGAGTTAAGACCTTAACCATTAGGCCAGAGTAAGAGTTAAGACCTTAACCAGTAGGCCAGAGTCAGAGTCTGAGACCTTAGCTATTAGGCCAGAGTAGGAGTTAAGACCTTAACCAGTAGGCCAGAGTACGAGTCTAAGACCTTAGCTATTAGGCCACAGTACGAGTCTAAGACCTTAGCTATTAGGCCAGAGTAAGAGTTAAGACCTTGGCTATTAGGCCAGAGTAAGAGTTAAGACCTTAACCATTAGGCCAGAGTACGAGTCTAAGACCATAGCTATTAGGCCAGAGTAAGAGTTAAGACCTTAGCTATTAGGCCAGAGTAAGATTTAATACCTTAGCATTTAGGCCAGAGTAAGAGTAAAGACCTTAACCAGTAGGCCAGAGTAAGAGTTAAGACCTTAACCAGTAGGCCAGAGTAAGAGTTAAGACCTTAACCATTAGGCCAGAGTACGAGTCTAAGACCTTAGCTATTAGGCCAGAGTAAGAGTTAAGACCTTAACCAGTAGGCCAGAGTAAGAGTTAAGACATTAACCAGTAGGCCAGAGTACGAGTCTAAGACCTTAGCTATTAGGCCAGAGTACGAGTCTAAGACCTTATCTATTAGGCCAGAGTACGAGTCTAAGACCTTAGCTATTACGCCAGAGTAAGAGTTAAGACCTTAACCATTAGGCCAGAGTACGAGTCTAAGACCTTAGCTATTAAGCCAGAGTAAGTGTTAAGACCTTAGCTATTAGGCCAGAGTAAGAGTTAAGACCTTAACCAGTAGGCCAGAGTACGAGTCTAAGACCGTAGCTATTAGGCCAGAGTAAGAGTTAAGACCTTAACCAGTAGGCCAGAGTAAAAGTTAAGACCTTAACCTGTAAGGCCATAGTACGAGTCTAAGAGGTTAGCTATTAGGCCAGAGTAAGAGTTAAGACCTTAGCTATTAGGCCAGAGTAAGAGATAAGACCTTAACCATTAGGCCAGAGTACGAGTCTAAGACCTTAGCTATTAGGCCAGAGTAAGAGTTGAGACCTTAGCTATTAGGCCAGAGTAAGAGTTAAGACCTTAACCAGTAGGCCAGAGTAAGAGTTAAGACCTTAACCATTAGGCCAGAGTACGAGTCTAAGACCTTAGCTATTTGCCATATTAAGAGTTAAGACCTTAACCAGTAGGCCATAGTACGAGTCTAAGACCTTAGCTATTAGGCCAGAGTAAGAGTTAAGACCTTAACCAGTAGGCCAGAGTAAGAGTTAAGACCTTAACCATTAGGCCAGAGTACGAGTCTAAGACCTTAGCTATTAGGCCAGAGTAAGAGTTAAGACCTTAGCTATTAGGCCAGAGTAAGAGTTAAGACCTTAACCAGTAGGCCAGAGTAAGAGTTAAGACCTTAACCTGTAGGCCATAGTACGAGTCTAAGACCTTAGCTATTAGGCCAGAGTAAGAGTTAAGACCTTAGCTATTAGGCCAGAGTAAGAGTTAAGACCTTAACCATTAGGCCAGAGTACGAGTCTAAGACCTTAGCTATAAGGCCAGAGTAAGAGTTAAGACCTTAGCTATTAGGCCAGAGTAAAAGTTAAGACCTTAACCAGTAGGCCAGAGTCCGAGTCTAAGACCTTAGCTATTAGGCCAGAGTAAGAGTTAAGACCTTAGCTATTAGGCCAGAGTAAGTGTTAAGACCTTAGCTATTAGTCCAGAGTAAGAGTTAAGACCTTAACCAGTAGGCCAGAGTAAGAGTTAAGACCTTAACCATTAGGACAGAGTATGAGTCTAAGACCTTAGCTATTAGGCCAGAGTAAGAGTTAAGACCTTAGCTATTAGGCCAGAGTAAGAGTTAAGACCTTAACCATTAGGCCAGAGTACGAGTCTAAGACCTTAGCTATTAGGCCAGAGTAAGAGTTAAGACCTTAACCAGTAGGCCAGAGTACGAGTCTAAGACCTTAGCTATTTGCCATAGTAAGAGTTAAGACCTTAACCAGTAGGCCATAGTACGAGTCTAAGACCTTAGCTATTAGGCCAGAGTAAGAGTTAAGACCTTAACCAGTAGGCCAGAGTAAGAGTTAAGACCTTAACCAGTAGTCCAGAGTACGAGTCTAAGACCGTAGCTATTAGGCCAGAGTAAGAGTTAAGACCTTAACCAGTAGGCCAGAGTAAAAGTTAAGACCTTAACCTGTAGGCCATAGTACGAGTCTAAGACGTTAGCTATTAGGCCAGAGTAAGAGTTAAGACCTTAGCTGTTACGCCAGAGTAAGAGATAAGACCTTAACCATTAGCCCAGAGTACGAGTCTAAGACCTTAGCTATTAGGCCAGAGTAAGAGTTGAGACCTTAGCTATTAGGCCAGAGTAAGAGTTAAGACCTTAACCAGTAGGCCAGAGTAAGAGTTAAGACCTTAACCATTAGGCCAGAGTACGAGTCTAAGACCTTAGCTATTTGCCATAGTAAGAGTTAAGACCTTAACCAGTAGGCCATAGTACGAGTCTAAGACCTTAGCTATTAGGCCAGAGTAAAAGTTAAGACCTTAGCTATTAGGCCAGAGTAAGAGTTAAGACCTTAACCATTAGGCCAGAGAACGAGTCTAAGACCTTAGCTATTAGGCCAGAGTAAGTGTTGAGACCTTAGCTATTAGGCCAGAGTAAAAGTTAAGACCTTAACCAGTAGGCCAGAGTAACAGTTAAATCCTTAACCTGTAGGCCATAGTACGAGTCTAAGACCTTAGCTATTAGGCCAGAGTAAGAGTTAAGACCTTAGCTATTAGGCCAGAGTAAGAGTTAAGACCTTAACCATTAGGCCAGAGTACGAGTCTAAGACCTTAGCTATTAGGCCAGAATAAAAGTTAAGACCTTAACCAGTAGGCCAGAGTAAGAGTTAAGACTTTAACCAGTAGGCCAGAGTACGAGTCTAAGACCTTAGCTATTAGGCCAGAGTAAGAGTTAAGACCTTAGCTATTAGGCCAGAGTAAGAGTTAAGACGTTAGCTATTAGGCCAGAGTAAGAGTTAAGACCTTAACCAGTAGGCCAGAGTAAGAGTTAAGACCTTAACCATTAGGCCAGAGTACGAGTCTAAGACCTTAGCTATTAGGCCAGAGTAAGAGTTAATACCTTAACCAGTAGGCCAGAGTAAGAGTTAAGACCTTAGCTTTTAGGCCAGAGTAAGTAAGACCTTAGCTATTAGGCCAGAGTAAGATGTAAGACCTTAACCTGTAGGCCATAGTACGAGTCTAAGACCTTAGCTATTAGGCCAGAGTAAGAGTTAAGACCTTAACCAGTAGGCCAGAGTAAGAGTTAAGACCTTAACCATTAGGCCAGAGTACGAGTCTAAGACCTTAGCTATTAGGCCAGAGTAAGAGTTAAGACCTTAGCTATTAGGCCAGAGTAAGAGTTAAGACCTTAACCTGTAGGCCATAGTACGAGTCTAAGACCTTAGCTATTAGGCCAGAGTAAGAGTTAAGACCTTAACCATTAGGCCAGAGTACGAGTCTAAGACCTTAGCTATTAGGCCAGAGTAAGAGTTACGACCTAAGCTATTAGGCCAGAGTAAGAGTTAAGACCTTAACCATTAGGCCAGAGTACGAGTCTAAGACCTTAGCTATTAGGCCAGAGTAAGAGTTAAGACCTTAGCTATTAGGCCAGAGTAAGAGTTAAGACCTTAACCATTAGGCCAGAGTACGAGTCTAAGACCTTAGCTATTAGGCCAGAGTAAGATTTAAGACCTTAGCTATTAGGCCAGAGTAATAGTTAACCCCTTAGCTATAAGGCCAGTGTAAGAGTTAAGACCTTAACCAGTAGGCCAGAGTAAGAGTTAAGACCTTAACCATTAGGCCAGAATACAGGTCTAAGACCTTAGCTATTAGGCCAGAGTAAGAGTTAAGACCTTAGATATAGGGCCAGAGTAAGAGTTAAGACCTTAACCAGTAGGCCAGAGTATGAGTCTAAGACCTTAGCTATTAGGCCAGAGTAAGAGTTAAGACCTTAGCCAGTAGGCCAGAGTCCGAGTCTAAGACCTTAGCTATTAGGCCAGAGTAAGAGTTAAGACCTTAACCAGTAGGCCAGAGTACGAGTCTAAGACCTTAGCTATTAGGCCACAGTAAGAGTTAAGACCTTAGCTATTAGGCCAGAGTAAGAGTTAAGACCTTAACCATTAGGCCAGAGTAAGAGTTAAGACCTTAACCAGTAGGCCAGAGTCAGAGTCTGAGACCTTAGCTATTAGGCCAGAGTAGGAGTTAAGACCTTAACCAGTAGGCCAGAGTACGAGTCTAAGACCTTAGCTATTAGGCCACAGTACGAGTCTAAGACCTTAGCTATTAGGCCAGAGTAAGAGTTAAGACCTTGGCTATTAGGCCAGAGTAAGAGTTAAGACCTTAACCATTAGGCCAGAGTACGAGTCTAAGACCATAGCTATTAGGCCAGAGTAAGAGTTAAGACCTTAGCTATTAGGATAGAGTAAGATTTAATACCTTAGCATTTAGGCCAGAGTAAGAGTAAAGACCTTAACCAGTAGGCCAGAGTAAGAGTTAAGACCTTAACCAGTAGGCCAGAGTAAGAGTTAAGACCTTAACCATTAGGCCAGAGTACGAGTCTAAGACCTTAGCTATTAGGCCAGAGTAAGAGTTAAGACCTTAACCAGTAGGCCAGAGTAAGAGTTAAGACATTAACCAGTAGGCCAGAGTACGAGTTGTGGTAAATAAAATAAATATTACCGGACTGAATTTCATGCGGAATCTTAAATTAAAGTAAATAGCTCAAAATAACAAGAGGCAGAATCCGTGGTATAAGAGGTTTTCTAATGGGCTTTATTCCATTCAAAATGGCCGACTCGAGTCGCGGCCCTCAGGTTCCGTCACCACGAAGGTTCAGGAAGTGAAGTACAATAATTTATTAACAGACATGTATTTTTATAATAAGTACATTACAATGAAACGAATGTAGAAGGCGTAACATTTGATAAGAAAAGTGACAAAACAGTGACATAATCGAAACTAGGCGTAATAAGGAATAAAAGAAACATGATTGGTTAGAATTATCAGACATAGGTGGATCTATAAGATAATACTTAGCATAGATGCGCGCGCGGCAGCATGACGTGTAATTGACGTGCAACTAGGGGGTGAAGGGGACTTGACATTTAGCTCTACATGTGGAGACGAGAAGTCTGGGGTCAAGTCAACCTAATCCCAAATCATATCTAACATCCTATGTTTAAAGAACTGTGTTATCCACAAGGGAAGAGACTCTCGGACAGAATCTATTCTATACTGACTGTGTACGTGTACAAGCGTCTAAGTGTCTATATGAGATGCGAGGGGCAGAAAACTTTCCATGGCAACAGGGCTATGAATCACTTGCAGGAGGACGGAAAGGCTGAGTCCTCTGCTTGTGAGCTAAAGGAAATGTTTACCTAAATCACTGGACAGGAATGCATCGGCTGGAGAGCAAAATAGATAATTCGAAGGTGAAATACAACTTCTTGGCAGACAGGCGAAAACTGGCCGAGGCAGGCACCGTTAGCTGCACAGGGAGTAGGACAAAGTTCATGGATACAGATGCGAGCTCAAGCTGAAGCTGTCAGAGACAGAGAGCAGGGAAAGGCTTTGAGGACAGAATCGGGCCTACTCGCCTGAACTGTAAAAATGAAGTAACTTAGCCATATAAAGTCGGTGGCCTTTCATACTTAGGAATCGAATATCCAGCCCATTGATGGCGGATCTGACAGAGAACATGTTGACGGTAGACACACATATGTTTGCGTCTTAGAAACTGGAACTGGAGGGAACATACATGTACTTGTAACATGCATATAGAACCGTTGGGGTCCAAGATAGGGGACATAACTGATCAGGAAAATCCACATTTCCACATTCCCTCCTTGTCCCCTTCTTGCCCTTCACGAGACATCAATCTTCATCATTCCATCGATTTGCTCATGGAGCATCATTTCTTCTTCCTTCTTCTTCCGGTATTTTGAACGAGAATTGTGATATGGAATGCATGATGTGGCACACAGACCACAAATCGCTGGTCCACATTGTAGGCATAAACAACAACTGAAGAGCATAAGAAGGCCAATACCTAGGAAGGATAGAACTCTCCATCCCCAGGCTGATATCACACTCCAAAACCACCCGGACCACGTCCAAGTGCCTGGATTCTCGTGTATCTGGCTTACAATCTTATGAAGGCGTGTTATAGCTTTATATACAGATGGCGAATTTTCTGGTATGAATATGCAGCAGCTGGATCCGATGACCCTGCAAGCTCCGCCCCTATCGGCCAGGATGACGTCAAGGACAAGACGATTCTGGAGAACAACAATTCTCATCACTGATTGTTCCTCTGTCAGATTGCCTAGGGCGGCTATAGTTTCGTTTACTACAGCTTCAAGAGTCTTGGTGAGTCTGCGTATCAGCTTACTATTTGATATTGTACCTATATAGGGAAAGATACCTTTATTGAAATCTACATACTTGTCCCATGCTGTCTCAGTATAATCGACAACTGGGAGATCTCTTTTCTCTCTATTGTGTACTAAATGAACATTTCGATAATAATCAGGGGGAGCTAGGAAAACAGGTGGCAAAAGGAATGCGATGTAACAGGTACCATCCCAATCTAGAGGCAGACGCATATATGCCGTCTGACCACATATGAAGTAAGAATGGCGAGAAGCTCTAAATGAAGATTTGCCTTGATCACTATATTCTACTGTAGTAACGCATTGGCTATGGCCCATATGTATGGAACCAACTTTTCTTACACATAATTCACCCTTAACTGGAAATACTGACATAGTGGGCAGAATTAGTTCAACTTCGGATTTGACATTCAGAATCATAAGATTAGGCGTAAAATTACCTAATTTATACACTTCATTTTCTAAATCAGTTCCTGTTCTACTGGGGTGACCCTCCTTATTAGGGTGACAGACTTTGAATAAAACTAGATTCAGATTTCCCCATATCCAATGTTGTTGATAAACTGCTGTGTCTGGGTCTATGGAATTTAATAAACTAAACCATGCTCCACAGGAGCCATTGTGTGTGAATGGATGTGGAAAGAAAGGCAGAACTCCTTTGTTATTCTGATAGGGAGGAAGTCGGCCACACACCCAACAATTGGTCGCATTACTAGTCTGATGGGAATGATGTAACATACTAATGAAAGTGTTATTGCGCAGCGCAAGTCTATAAGATAATTCATGTGGCGGTAGGTCACTAAAAGAATGTTCTGCAGCAACATTATAAACATGTCTAGAGATAGGATGATATATATGCAAAATCATACTCGTAATAATTACTAAAATACTCAATAAAAACAAAATTAATAATGTCACAATACAGTGGTTACGCAGTAATTTACAATAAGCATGTCGTTTCATTATGATTCTGGACTCTACATGATTCAGACCTAAGGGGTACATGTCGGGACAGATTCAACCGCTTCACCTTGGAGAGGACTTAAACAATCAAATCGTCCGACAGTTTAGATCTGGACCTGAGTTTCTGTTTATAGAGTTCGGTGCTACTGGCCTCAGCCAAAGGTAGCTTTGAGTCAATGGGGGAAGACACACGGGCAGTACTGTCTGTGTCAGGAGGAAGTCCATGAAATTTTTTGACGTGACTTGAGTGAATCCACCCTTTTCGTCCCTCGATCTTCACGGCTGTTCTTGTGGTCAACAGGACCAACTTGGGTGCTTTCCACCTGGGCTCCAATTGACTTTTCCTGTCGAAGTTTCTCACAAAGACAAGATTACCCGGAACAACGTCATGGGGTTTCGCCTCAGTGTTGTCGGGAAAGGCTGCAGCTACCTGTGAACGAGAAGATTGTAGTGCAGACATCAAGGAAGCCAGGTAATCTGTCAGCATATTACAGTCAACATCAGTTATTTTACGTGGTATAGGCGTCCCCCACATATTCGGTGGTCTACCAAAGATCACCTCATACGGGGATAGCCCTGTTCTAGAGTGTGCTACCATTCTCATGTAAAAGAGTGCAACTGGTAATGCTACTATCCAGTCGACACCTTTCTCTCTACATATTTTGGACAGTCTGATTTTCAGTGTCTGGTTATGTCTTTCTACGAGACCTGCTGCCTCGGGGTGTCGGACACAGTGGAATTTCCACTGATATCCCAACAAGAGTGAGACATGTTTCATTAATTCGGATGAGAAAGGCTGACCGTTATCTGAATATACAACACGTGGTAAACCGTACCGTGGGAAGAATTCTCGAACTAGCTGCTTGGCAGTAGTCGAGGCAGTGTAATCTGATACGGGATACGCCTCTGTCCAACGGGAGAGAGCGCAGACAACTACGAGGACATATTTGAATCCTCGACAACGTTCCATCTGAATATAATCCATCTGGAGGACTTCAAAAGGATGGTCAGGAGGCTGAAATCCACCCTGCTCTACGGAAACACTTTTTCCTGGATTAAACTGACAACATATCATACAGGTACGAACTTTTTGTTTAGCTGCTGCTCGTAAATGTTTGTTGAACCAAATGTGCTGAATGCTGTCTAGCATAGCCTTCTCTCCTAAATGTGCTGGACTGTGAACTGTAGCTATAATGGCTTGAACCATGGAATCAGGGAGAAACCATACAGATTTCTCCTTCGTCATCCATCCTTGATCTGTCTGGATCCCTCCTAGTTCAGTCCACTTCTTTATTTCTTCTGCTGTGGCATGTGTCTGTATGTCAATTACGTCAAGTGTGGGATCCTTAATTGTCATACACTGTGTTGGTGTCTGAACTATTGGCTTTGTCATGTCTAATGTGCGATTCTGAGCAGTCTGTTTAGCTGTTCTGTCAGCTAAATCATTGCCTTGAGAAATGGTATCAGTAACCTTCGTGTGTGCTTTACATTTCATAATCGATATAGCAGTGGGTAGATGTATTGCGTCTAACAAAGCATGAATGAGGGGCCCGTGCTGAATGTGGGCACCATGGGACGTTAGATAACCTCTCTCTCGCCACAGCACGCCGAAGTCGTGTACAACTCCGAATGCATAACGTGAGTCAGTGTATACATTAACTCTCTTATTTGTGGCTTGAATACAGGCTTGCGTTAGAGCAATAAGTTCTGCTGCTTGGGCTGACAGAGTATCTATACAATGTGTCTCAATAACTTCAGTGTCTGTTTTGACTGCATACGCGGCCACTAAATCTCCTGTACTTGCTCTCATGCATGATCCGTCTACATACAACGTCAGGTCTGGATCTAACAATGGAACGTCTGTCAGGTCTTGTCTAGGTTTCGTCTTTATTTCAATGATTTCAACACAATCATGAGCTAGTGGGTCTGTTCCAATTACAGGTAATAGTGTAGCAGGATTCAATGTATTACACCGTCGGATCTCTATGTGTGGTTGAAACAATGTCAGTTCATAACCGGTAAGTCTTGCTATGGTCAAGTGTTGTGTTTGTGTTCGGTTCACAAGAACCTCTACTGCATGTGGTACTTGAACTGTCAATGGGTGTCCTAATACTATGGCATCGCTTTGTCTGATTGCTAAAGCTGTCGCTGCCACTGATTTCAGGCACGCAGGCAAAGCCTGAGCTACGGGATCTAATGTACTGGAAAAATAAGCACATGGCTTGCGTGATCCTGCTTGATCCTGAGTGAGTACTGACAAGGCAGTACCTTCGCGTTCTGTAACAAAGAGTGTAAAAGGTTTGCTATAACATGGTGTTGCTAAAACAGGTGCTTGACATAAAGCTTCCTTTAGGCTTTCAAAAGCTTGTGTATGTTCCTGAGTCCAAGGGAGAACAGTCGATGTGGCTGCCTCCTGTGTGGTTAACTGAATGAGTGGTTTTGCTAGAAATGCGTACTGAGGGATCCACTGCCTACAATATGAAGTGAGGCCTATGAAAGCCCGCACCTCCTTTTGTGTCTGGGGTATTGACATGTTAGCAATTAACTGGATGCGATCTGGTGTAAGCTGCCTTCCCTCCTTGGACAGCGAGTGACCAAGATAAATAACTCGCTGAACACAGAATTGCAGCTTAGAAGGGGACACCTTGTGCCCCTTGTCGGCTAGGAAATGTAAAACTGTCAGAGAAGCTTTTTCACATTCTGGCTCGCTTCTCGCGGTGATCAGCAGATCATCGACATATTGAAGCAGTGCAGTATTGACTGGCATGTGGATACTGTCAAGTTCTCGTTTCAATGCTTGGCTGTAGATGCTGGGGCTTTCTGTAAATCCTTGGGGAGCGCGTGAGAATTTAAAACTGCGCCCATTTAAACTGAATCCGAACAAGTATTGGCTTTCCGGATCTATTGGGACGCTGAAAAAGGCATTCTTGAGATCAATTACAGTAAAAAATGTTGCTTCGGAATCAATTGCTGTCAACAATGATGATATATCAGGGACCACAGGGAATTGTGGTACAATACACTTGTTTAGTTCACGCAAATCAATAACCAATCGGTACACTGGTGGAGCAGTAGGATCAGTTCGTTTAAGAATCGGAATTATCGGTGAATTACATACATTGGAGTCTGTTTCTACAACTACTCCCTGGGCAATTAGCTCATCAATGATTTTCAACAAAGCCACTACAGCATCATGCGGTAACTTGTATTGTCGCATTCGTGGTAGTACCACTCCTGCTTTCAATGTAACTCGATAGGGTGTAATGTTCATGCAGCCAACATCCGTAGGGCCTTGTGCCCATAGATGTACTGGTAAAATCTGTAGTCGGGGATCCATGTCTCTAGACACATAGTGACCTTTAAAATCACGCAAAAACAACCTTACTCCTTCCGGAGAACAACATATTATGGCTCCTAGTGCTTTCAGAGTTTTAATTCCTAACAAATTTTCTGGGCATGATTTAGTAAGCAATAAATCTGTAGTTCGTGTCAAAGGTCCTATCGTAAGTGGTAGAGGCTGTGATACTTCATTAACAATAGGTTTTCCTGAAAAACCAAGGGAAACATTTTGAGAGCCTGAGAGGGGTGCCCCTGGAACTTCACTACGTTTTATGGTTGTTCGACTTGCCCCTGTATCGAGTAAGAATTTTCTATCTTGACCTAATAATTCACTATGTACATAAGGTCCTTCTTGATCTACCGGAATCTCGATAAGCGGTAAGTCAACTTCCCTCTCTAGGCTGGTTCATGCGTAACGCTGATACTCAGGGTATTCATACTGTGCAGTCTGATACATTTGTTGTGTTGTGGTTTGTGTGGCAGTAGCAGGCAACGGTGGTGCAGCTGGCACAAACTGTATGGGTTGCTGTGAGGCTGGCATAGACTGTTGCTGAACTGGCACGGACTGTCCATGCTGCATAGCTCCTTGTTCATTCTGATCTTGTCTAACTAATCGTGGTCTCTCTTTTGCAATACCTGTAGCTATATTACGTTTCAGGACTTGACAATCATGTACATAATGGCCTAGTTGTTTACAGTAATTGCAGGTTCCTTTTACAGGAACTGCAGAATCACCAGAATGTGTCACACCCTTTTTGTGACCATCTGCTGGTACTGTCTGAGAAACTAGCATTTTCATTTTTGTATCCTTCATGCGTCTATGCTCGTGTTCTTGTTCATCCCTAATTCTATTGTGATGATACTGTAACATTTGTAGCATTTGCGACGGAGTGTTACTTTGCCAGGTACTCTCGAATTTCAATATTCTATTCTTCACTGGGGGCAAGGCATTTTCCACTAATTTTGTCACAAATAAATGTGGATATGAGTCACTACTTGCTTTTATACCACTATTTATACCAAAACATTTTTCAAATCGAGCATAATAATCGCTTGTGTCTTCATCTTGCTTTTGTTTACAGGCTGTGATTGCACCCCAATCTTCCTTTTTTGTAGTTAATAAACGTGGCAGTACCTGTACTAGTAAACCTGGTAATAGTTTAACTTTATCCCCGAGCCCTGAACCTGCGGCTCGGCCCCTTTCTTCCTCTGCTAATGCTGTCCAGTCTATCTTTTGGTCTCCCACTTCCCACTCTTTTTCTTTCAGTTTTTCATATATGCCAGCAGGCAAAAGCACTTTTAATATCGTCATAATATCAGGAAAGGTGTACTCTCCCATCAGTAACATGTCTTTAATTTCTCGGTGGAAACCCGCTGGGTCTTTGTCATGACTAGGTACTACTTTTTTCATTTCTAATAATTCCATTTTTGATATGGGTGTGTAAACAAATACACGGTGAAACTCATTGTCTTCGCCTTTTATTGGGTGCACTTCCCGTAAAGGATTTTGTCTATCCATGTAGTACGGTGCTCTTTCTCTGGGGGGCAAGGAGAGAGAATCCGGACTTACAAAAAGGACATACTGCTTACGTGACACTAATATCTCTTTAATTAGCTTGTTACTAGAACCTCTCCATCTGTACGTAAGTAGTTCCGTTAATATATCAGGTAAAGGACCAGGGTCAGCATGTTGGCTCTTATATAATATGAGGAGTTGCTGAATCATATAGATTCCAGCTAAACGTTGTTCATCTGTACTGAGGTTGAGAAACGTGTGTGCTACGGTCTCATCACCGTATTTTTCAGGACTAACAATCCAGTGAACGGCTGATCTGGCTAATTCTTGCTCATCCATGGAATCGAGGAGGTGGTAACCTCTTCGTTCTCGTAGTATTTTATCTGCGGCTTGAAACGAATGTTCAGGAGATTTCAGATTTATTACAGGCGTCGGATACGTTCTGCTATTATTTGGACATACAGAGTGTATTGGATCAGAAAAACATCTAGTATTTTCACAAGATCTTCCTCTGCCTACATAGGCTATGGTCTCTGACTGTCTCGCGGAATTCCCTGATTCGGACACTTCATCTTGCTCAAACTCGTCTGTTCCCAATCTCTCTTCATGAATACGCTCTATTTCTTTACGTATTTTTCGGCACATGGCTATTATACAATTTTGCTTATCGTGTCTCCCTTCTGATATATTCTGACTCCATCTTGTAAGAATAAGCATTGTATTCCGGTCTACCCCCGGACGATCTTGATTTCTGATCACACAGTTTATGAGGAAACGTAACAGTTCCCCCTGTATCTCCACTTTCTGGAATTCCATAGCTCTGTTAATACATCCTGGATCTCGTCCTGTTTGAACAAAATGATATATGTTATCCAGATGCGTCGTCATTCCTGGTAACCTTGCTAAATACTCTGCGGCTCGTCTGATACGTAATGATGCCAGGACCATTTCGTCCTCTTTACCGACCACGGGGTCATATCTACAATTTACAAGGAGTTCCTTAAGCGTACGTTCATTTACGAACTTAGGTGTACGTGAATGTGTTGACTCTTGAAAAACAAGTTTATTTATTCTAGGTGGTGTGAAAGTACTGCTAGCACCTCCCGTGGCCCCATCTGGGGCGTCGGGTGTGAATGGGTTCGTCGAACGTGACACAGCAACTATGGGTGTCGATACCCCTGTAGAGTCGACTGCGGAGACAGATGCGGAAACAGATGTGCTTGCCGAAGCTTGTATCGGGACTTGCTGTTGCACGGGGACAGATACCTGATCCTGACGTTGAACCCCTCCGCCAAACGGTCTATGTGGTGCAGCGTTAGCATACTCGGGAGCTGCGTCATCTAGATATGAGGAAAGAAAAACATCTTCTGCGGTTCTGGGATGCCCCTTTGGATGTACCTTAATTGGAAATAACGGGGGTGGCAAGTCTTTTGGTATCTCTGGAGCAGCCTTAGGTAGTCCTTCGGCTAGAAGGGGATACATACCATTCATAAGAGCATTTCTTTGTCTATTCACTTGTTCTGATTTCACTCGGATACCTTCCTCAATTAATAGATTTTCTTGAACTTTATTTGAACTTTCTTTACTCCTCTCTTCTTGTCTACGTGCTTTTTCTGTTCGTCTATGAGATTCTTTACGCCATAACTCAACAGCGTCTTTCTGTGACTGTCTGACCTTTCTTTTCCATAACTCTTCCTCCACTTTCATGATGCACTCTGCATCCCAGGTTCCCGCTATGGGCCACCTTTGACTTTCCGGTAATCCTTTGGTATAATCTACCCATAGATCAAGAAACAATATGGCGTCTAAGCCATGTTTATGGTACATGAAATGTCCTGGAGTGTCTCTAGGAGGAATAGGGACTGCTTCTTCAAGCACCCCTTTTCTGGTAGTAATCTGTCTTAACTTCGAGAAGAGCGGCATATTGACAACTGACCTGATACTTACTCTTGAACTTACTTAATACGAGAAACACAATAATGAACAGTGAACAATGAACAGTCATTCATACCACAATATGCAAGACATTTTTTGAATACTTTAAACATTAAACATTAAACATTATAACAATGATCGACAATGATGACAATCTGCTTAACTAATCACCACGCTGAATTCTTGACAATAACTGAATACTTCGGAATACTTGATATACTGCTAAACAGTACATATACACTGCTAAACAGTGCAGACCGGATTTGTGTACCCAAATCCGTCTTGACCGGCACAACCTATGTGCGCGTCAACACGCCTCCCCGGCGATGGTACTCACCGAGTAGCTCCTTGAAACGGAAGGCCTCAGAGAATGGACAGGACTCGATAACTGCGGACATCGGACCCTCTGCACGTCGGGATTTCGGAAAACCTGGTGGGCCTCTGTATACCTCGGATCTTGCTCTCTCAGCTAGGCTCTGGTCGGGATACTTCGCACTTCTCACCGCCTCGTCTGGGTTGATCGCAGCCTCAGTCGCCCCCGCTTGACCGGAGGGAGCTTACAGGAAATCCTGCTGGTACGCGTTTATGGTCCGTCCAGCTGTGGCAGGAGACCGGGCCTGCAACGCACCGCCGGCGCGTGAGATGAGAAAGTGTCCCTGTTCGGGCGCCATTATGTGGTAAATAAAATAAATATTACCGGACTGAATTTCATGCGGAATCTTAAATTAAAGTAAATAGCTCAAAATAACAAGAGGCAGAATCCGTGGTATAAGAGGTTTTCTAATGGGCTTTATTCCATTCAAAATGGCCGACTCGAGTCGCGGCCCTCAGGTTCCGTCACCACGAAGGTTCAGGAAGTGAAGTACAATAATTTATTAACAGACATGTATTTTTATAATAAGTACATTACAATGAAACGAATGTAGAAGGCGTAACATTTGATAAGAAAAGTGACAAAACAGTGACATAATCGAAACTAGGCGTAATAAGGAATAAAAGAAACATGATTGGTTAGAATTATCAGACATAGGTGGATCTATAAGATAATACTTAGCATAGATGCGCGCGCGGCAGCATGACGTGTAATTGACGTGCAACTAGGGGGTGAAGGGGACTTGACATTTAGCTCTACATGTGGAGACGAGAAGTCTGGGGTCAAGTCAACCTAATCCCAAATCATATCTAACATCCTATGTTTAAAGAACTGTGTTATCCACAAGGGAAGAGACTCTCGGACAGAATCTATTCTATACTGACTGTGTACGTGTACAAGCGTCTAAGTGTCTATATGAGATGCGAGGGGCAGAAAACTTTCCATGGCAACAGGGCTATGAATCACTTGCAGGAGGACGGAAAGGCTGAGTCCTCTGCTTGTGAGCTAAAGGAAATGTTTACCTAAATCACTGGACAGGAATGCATCGGCTGGAGAGCAAAATAGATAATTCGAAGGTGAAATACAACTTCTTGGCAGACAGGCGAAAACTGGCCGAGGCAGGCACCGTTAGCTGCACAGGGAGTAGGACAAAGTTCATGGATACAGATGCGAGCTCAAGCTGAAGCTGTCAGAGACAGAGAGCAGGGAAAGGCTTTGAGGACAGAATCGGGCCTACTCGCCTGAACTGTAAAAATGAAGTAACTTAGCCATATAAAGTCGGTGGCCTTTCATACTTAGGAATCGAATATCCAGCCCATTGATGGCGGATCTGACAGAGAACATGTTGACGGTAGACACACATATGTTTGCGTCTTAGAAACTGGAACTGGAGGGAACATACATGTACTTGTAACATGCATATAGAACCGTTGGGGTCCAAGATAGGGGACATAACTGATCAGGAAAATCCACATTTCCACAGAGTCTAAGACCTTAGCTATTAGGCCAGAGTACGAGTCTAAGACCTTATCTATTAGGCCAGAGTACGAGTCTAAGACCTTAGCTATTACGCCAGAGTAAGAGTTAAGACCTTAACCATTAGGCCAGAGTACGAGTCTAAGACCTTAGCTATTAAGCCAGAGTAAGTGTTAAGACCTTAGCTATTAGGCCAGAGTAAGAGTTAAGACCTTAACCAGTAGGCCAGAGTACGAGTCTAAGACCGTAGCTATTAGGCCAGAGTAAGAGTTAAGACCTTAACCAGTAGGCCAGAGTAAAAGTTAAGACCTTAACCTGTAGGCCATAGTACGAGTCTAAGAGGTTAGCTATTAGGCCAGAGTAAGAGTTAAGACCTTAGCTATTAGGCCAGAGTAAGAGATAAGACCTTAACCATTAGGCCAGAGTACGAGTCTAAGACCTTAGCTATTAGGCCAGAGTAAGAGTTGAGACCTTAGCTATTAGGCCAGAGTAAGAGTTAAGACCTTAACCAGTAGGCCAGAGTAAGAGTTAAGACCTTAACCATTAGGCCAGAGTACGAGTCTAAGACCTTAGCTATTTGCCATATTAAGAGTTAAGACCTTAACCAGTAGGCCATAGTACGAGTCTAAGACCTTAGCTATTAGGCCAGAGTAAGAGTTAAGACCTTAACCAGTAGGCCAGAGTAAGAGTTAAGACCTTAACCATTAGGCCAGAGTACGAGTCTAAGACCTTAGCTATTAGGCCAGAGTAAGAGTTAAGACCTTAGCTATTAGGCCAGAGTAAGAGTTAAGACCTTAACCAGTAGGCCAGAGTAAGAGTTAAGACCTTAACCTGTAGGCCATAGTACGAGTCTAAGACCTTAGCTATTAGGCCAGAGTAAGAGTTAAGACCTTAGCTATTAGGCCAGAGTAAGAGTTAAGACCTTAACCATTAGGCCAGAGTACGAGTCTAAGACCTTAGCTATAAGGCCAGAGTAAGAGTTAAGACCTTAGCTATTAGGCCAGAGTAAAAGTTAAGACCTTAACCAGTAGGCCAGAGTCCGAGTCTAAGACCTTAGCTATTAGGCCAGAGTAAGAGTTAAGACCTTAGCTATTAGGCCAGAGTAAGTGTTAAGACCTTAGCTATTAGTCCAGAGTAAGAGTTAAGACCTTAACCAGTAGGCCAGAGTAAGAGTTAAGACCTTAACCATTAGGACAGAGTATGAGTCTAAGACCTTAGCTATTAGGCCAGAGTAAGAGTTAAGACCTTAGCTATTAGGCCAGAGTAAGAGTTAAGACCTTAACCAGTAGGCCAGAGTAAGAGTTAAGACCTTAACCTGTAGGCCATAGTACGAGTCTAAGACCTTAGCTATTAGGCCAGAGTAAGAGTTAAGACCTTAGCTATTAGGCGAGAGTAAGAGTTAAGACCTTAACCATTAGGCCAGAGTACGAGTCTAAGACCTTAGCTATAAGGCCAGAGTAAGAGTTAAGACCTTAGCTATTAGGCCAGAGTAAGAGTTAAGACCTTAACCAGTAGGCCAGAGTCCGAGTCTAAGACCCTAGCTATTAGGCCAGAGTAAGAGTTAAGACCTTAACCAGTAGGCCAGAGTACGAGTCTAAGACCTTAGCTATTAGGCCACAGTAAGAGTTAAGAACTTAGCTATTAGGCCAGAGTAAGAGTTAAGACCTTAACCATTAGGCCAGAGTAAGAGTTAAGACCTTAACCAGTAGGCCAGAGTACGAGTCTAAGACCTTAGCTATTAGGCCACAGTAAGAGTTAAGACCTTAACTATTAGGCCAGAGTAAGAGTTAAGACCTTAACCATTAGGCCAGAGTACGAGTCTAGGACCATCCCTATTAGGCCAGAGTAAGAGTTAAGACCTTAGCTATTAGGCCAGAGTAAGAGTTAAGACCTTAACCTGTAGGCCATAGTACGAGTCTAAGACCTTAGCTATTAGGCCAGAGTAAGAGTTAAGACCTTAACCATTAGGCCAGAGTACGAGTCTAAGACCATAGCTATTAGGCCAGAGTAAGAGTTAAGACCTTAGCTATTAGGCCAGAGTAGGATTTAATACCTTAGCATTTAGGCCAGAGTAAGAGTAAAGACCTTAACCAGTAGGCCAGAGTAAGAGTTAAGACCTTAACCAGTAGGCCAGAGTAAGAGTTAAGACCTTAACCATTAGGCCAGAGTAAGAGTTAAGACATTAACCAGTAGGCCAGAGTATGAGTCTAAGACCTTAGCTATTAGGCCAGAGTACGAGTCTAAGACCTTAGCTATTAGGCCAGAGTACGAGTCTAAGACCTTAGCTATTAGGCCAGAGTAAGAGTTAAGACCTTAACCATTAGGCCAGAGTACGAGTCTAAGACCTTAGCTATTAAGCCAGAGTAAGAGTTAAGACCTTAGCTATTAGGCCAGAGTAAGAGTTAAGACCTTAACCAGTAGGCCAGAGTACGAGTCTAAGACCGTAGCTATTAGGCCAGAGTAAGAGTTAAGACCTTAACCAGTAGGCCAGAGTAAAAGTTAAGACCTTAACCTGTAGGCCATAGTACGAGTCTAAGACATTAGCTATTAGGCCAGAGTAAGAGTTAAGACCTTAGCTGTTAGGCCAGAGTAAGAGATAAGACCTTAACCATTAGGCCAGAGTACAAGTCTTAGACCTTAGCTATTAGGCCAGAGTAAGAGTTGAGACCTTAGCTATTAGGCCAGAGTAAGAGTTAAGACCTTAACCAGTAGGCCAGAGTAAGAGTTAAGACCTTAACCATTAGGCCAGAGTACGAGTCTAAGACCTTAGCTATTTGCCATAGTAAGAGTTAAGACCTTAACCAGTAGGCCATAGTACGAGTCTAAGACCTTAGCTATTAGGCCAGAGTAAGAGTTAAGACCTTAGCTATTAGGCCAGAGTAAGAGTTAAGACCTTAACCATTAGGCCAGAGAACGAGTCTAAGACCTTAGCTATGAGGCCAGAGTAAGTGTTGAGACCTTAGCTATTAGGCCAGAGTAAAAGTTAAGACCTTAACCAGTAGGCCAGAGTAAGAGTTAAGACCTTAACCTGTAGGCCATAGTACGAGTCTAAGACCTTAGCTATTAGGCCAGAGTAAGAGTTAAGACCTTAGCTATTAGGCCAGAGTAAGAGTTAAGACCTTAACCATTAGGCCAGAGTACGAGTCTAAGACCTTAGCTATTAGGCCAGAGTAAGAGTTAAGACCTTAACCAGTAGGCCAGAGTAAGAGTTAAGACCTTAACCATTAGGCCAGAGTACGAGTCTAAGACCTTAGCTATTAAGGCCAGAGTAAGAGTTAAGACCTTAGCTATTAGGCCAGTGTAAGAGTTAAGACCTTAACCAGTAGGCCAGAGTAAGAGTTAAGACCTTAACCTGTAGGCCATAGTACGAGTCTAAGACCTTAGCTATTAGGCCAGAGTAAGAGTTAAGACCTTAGCTATTAGGCCAGAGTAAGAGTTAAGACCTTAACCATTAGGCCAGAGTACGAGTCTAAGACCTTAGCTATAAGGCCAGAGTAAGAGTTAAGACCTTAGTTATTAGGCCAGAGTAAGAGTTAAGACCTTAACCAGTAGGCCAGAGTCCGAGTCTAAGACCTTAGCTATTAGGCCAGAGTAAGAGTTAAGACCTTAACCAGTAGGCCAGAGTACGAGTCTAAGACCTTAGCTATTAGGCCACAGTAAGAGTTAAGACCTTAGCTATTAGGCCAGAGTAAGAGTTAAGACCTTAACCATTAGGCCAGAGTACGAGTCTAAGACCATACCTATTAGGCCAGAGTAAGAGTTAAGACCTTAACCAGTAGGCCAGAGTAAAAGTTAAGACCTTAACCTGTAGGCCATAGTACGAGTCTAAGACGTTAGCTATTAGGCCAGAGTAAGAGTTAAGACCTTAGCTGTTAGGCCAGAGTAAGAGATAAGACCTTAACCATTAGGCCAGAGCACGAGTCTAAGACCTTAGCTATTAGGCCAGAGTAAGAGTTGAGACCTTAGCTATTAGGCCAGAGTAAGAGTTAAGACCTTAACCAGTAGGCCAGAGTAAGAGTTAAGACCTTAACCATTAGGCCAGAGTACGAGTCTAAGACCTTAGCTATTTGCCATAGTAAGAGTTAAGACCTTAACCAGTAGGCCATAGTACGAGTCTAAGACCTTAGCTATTAGGCCAGAGTAAGAGTTAAGACCTTAACCAGTAGGCCAGAGTAAGAGTTAAGACCTTAACCAGTAGTCCAGAGTACGAGTCTAAGACCGTAGCTATTAGGCCAGAGTAAGAGTTAAGACCTTAACCAGTAGGCCAGAGTAAAAGTTAAGACCTTAACCTGTAGGCCATAGTACGAGTCTAAGACGTTAGCTATTAGGCCAGAGTAAGAGTTAAGACCTTAGCTGTTACGCCAGAGTAAGAGATAAGACCTTAACCATTAGCCCAGAGTACGAGTCTAAGACCTTAGCTATTAGGCCAGAGTAAGAGTTGAGACCTTAGCTATTAGGCCAGAGTAAGAGTTAAGACCTTAACCAGTAGGCCAGAGTAAGAGTTAAGACCTTAACCATTAGGCCAGAGTACGAGTCTAAGACCTTAGCTATTTGCCATAGTAAGAGTTAAGACCTTAACCAGTAGGCCATAGTACGAGTCTAAGACCTTAGCTATTAGGCCAGAGTAAAAGTTAAGACCTTAGCTATTAGGCCAGAGTAAGAGTTAAGACCTTAACCATTAGGCCAGAGAACGAGTCTAAGACCTTAGCTATTAGGCCAGAGTAAGTGTTGAGACCTTAGCTATTAGGCCAGAGTAAAAGTTAAGACCTTAACCAGTAGGCCAGAGTAACAGTTAAATCCTTAACCTGTAGGCCATAGTACGAGTCTAAGACCTTAGCTATTAGGCCAGAGTAAGAGTTAAGACCTTAGCTATTAGGCCAGAGTAAGAGTTAAGACCTTAACCATTAGGCCAGAGTACGAGTCTAAGACCTTAGCTATTAGGCCAGAGTAAGAGTTAAGACCTTAACCAGTAGGCCAGAGTAAGAGTTAAGACCTTAACCATTAGGCCAGAGTACGAGTCTAAGACCTTAGCTTTTAGGCCAGAGTAAGAGTTAAGACCTTAGCTATTAGGCCAGAGTAAGAGTTAAGACCTTAACCAGTAGGCCAGAGTAAGAGTTAAGACCTTAACCTGTAGGCCATAGTATGAGTCTAAGACCTTAGCTATTAGGCCAGAGTAAGAGTTAAGACCTTAGCTATTAGGCCAGAGTAAGAGTTAAGACCTTAACCTGTAGGCCAGAGTCCGAGTCTAAGACCTTAGCTATTAGGCCAGATTAAGAGTTAAGACCTTAACCAGTAGGCCAGAGTACGAGTCTAAGACCTTAGCTATTAGGCCACAGTAAGAGTTAAGACCTTAGCTATCAGGCCAGAGTAAGAGTTAAGACCTTAACCATTAGGCCAGAGTACGAGTCTAAGACCATACCTATTAGGCCAGAGTAAGAGTTAAGACCTTAGCTATTAGGCCAGAGTAAGAGTTAAGACCTTAACCTGTAAGCCATAGTACGAGTCTAAGACCTTAGCTATTAGGCCAGAGTAAGAGTTAAGACCTTAACCATTAGGCCAGAGTACGAGTCTAAGACCTTAGCTATTAGGCCAGAGTAAGAGTTAAGACCTTAACCAGTAGGCCAGAGTATGAGTCTAAGTCCTTAGCTATTAGGCCAGAGTAAAAGTTAAGACCTTAACGATTAGGCCAGAGTACGAGACTAAGACCTTAGCTATTAGGCCAGAGTAAGAGTTAAGACCTTAACCATTAGGCCAGAGTACGAGTCTAAGACCTTAGCTATTAGGCCAGAGTAAGAGTTAAGACCTTAACCATTAGGCCAGAGTAGGAGTCTAAGACCATAGCTATTAGGCCAGAGTAAGAGTTAAGACCTTAGCTATTAGGCCAGAGTAAGATTTATTACCTTAGCATTTAGGCCAGAGTAAGAGTAAAGACCTTAACCAGTAGGCCAGAGTAAGAGTTAAGACCTTAACCATTAGGCCAGAGTACGAGTCTAAGACCTTAGCTATTAGGCCAGAGTAAGAGTTAAGACCTTAACCAGTAGGCCAGAGTAAGAGTTAAGACATTAACCAGTAGGCCAGAGTACGAGTCTAAGACCTTAGCTATTAGGCCAGAGTATGAGTCTAAGACCTTAGCTATTAGGCCAGAGTATGAGTCTAAGACCTTAGCTATTAGGCCAGAGTAAGAGTTAAGACCTTAAACATTAGGCCAGAGTATGAGTCTAAGACCTTAGCTATTAAGCCAGAGTAAGAGTTAAGACCTTAGCAATTAGGCCAGAGTAAGAGTTAAGACCTTAACCAGTAGGCCAGAGTACGAGTCTAAGACCATAGCTATTAGGCCAGAGTAAGAGTTAAGACCTTAGCTATTAGGCCAGAGTAAGAGTTAAGACCTTAACCTGTAAGCCATAGTACGAGTCTAAGACCTTAGCTATTAGGCCAGAGTAAGAGTTAAGACCTTAACCATTAGGCCAGAGTACGAGTCTAAGACCTTAGCTATTAGGCCAGAGTAAGAGTTAAGACCTTAACCAGTAGGCCAGAGTATGAGTCTAAGTCCTTAGCTATTAGGCCAGAGTAAAAGTTAAGACCTTAACGATTAGGCCAGAGTACGAGACTAAGACCTTAGCTATTAGGCCAGAGTAAGAGTTAAGACCTTAACCATTAGGCCAGAGTACGAGTCTAAGACCTTAGCTATTAGGCCAGAGTAAGAGTTAAGACCTTAACCATTAGGCCAGAGTAGGAGTCTAAGACCATAGCTATTAGGCCAGAGTAAGAGTTAAGACCTTAGCTATTAGGCCAGAGTAAGATTTATTACCTTAGCATTTAGGCCAGAGTAAGAGTAAAGACCTTAACCAGTAGGCCAGAGTAAGAGTTAAGACCTTAACCATTAGGCCAGAGTACGAGTCTAAGACCTTAGCTATTAGGCCAGAGTAAGAGTTAAGACCTTAACCAGTAGGCCAGAGTAAGAGTTAAGACATTAACCAGTAGGCCAGAGTACGAGTCTAAGACCTTAGCTATTAGGCCAGAGTATGAGTCTAAGACCTTAGCTATTAGGCCAGAGTATGAGTCTAAGACCTTAGCTATTAGGCCAGAGTAAGAGTTAAGACCTTAAACATTAGGCCAGAGTATGAGTCTAAGACCTTAGCTATTAAGCCAGAGTAAGAGTTAAGACCTTAGCAATTAGGCCAGAGTAAGAGTTAAGACCTTAACCAGTAGGCCAGAGTACGAGTCTAAGACCATAGCTATTAGGCCAGAGTAAGAGTTAAGACCTTAACCAGTAGGCCAGAGTAAAAGTTAAGACCTTAACCTGTAGGCCATAGTACGAGTCTAAGACGTTAGCTATTAGGCCAGAGTAAGAGTTAAGACCTTAGCTATTAGGCCAGAGTAAGAGATAAGACCTTAACCATTAGGCCAGAGTACGAGTCTAAGACCTTAGCTATTAGGCCAGAGTAAGAGTTGAGACCTTAGCTATTAGGCCAGAGTAAGAGTTAAGACCTTAACCAGTAGGCCAGAGTAAGAGTTAAGACCTTAACCATTAGGCCAGAGTACGAGTCTAAGACCTTAGCTATTTGCCATAGTAAGAGTTAAGACCTTAACCAGTAGGCCAGAGTAAGAGTTAAGACCTTAACCAGTAGGCCAGAGTAAGAGGTAAGACCTTAGCTATTAGATCAGAGTAAGAGTTAAGACCTTAACTAGTAGGCCAGAATAAGAGTTAACACCTTAACCATTATGCTAGAGTACGAGTCTAAGACCTAGCTATTAGGCCAGAATAAAAGTTAAGACCTTAACCAGTAGGCCAGAGTAAGAGTTAAGACCTTAACCAGTAGGCCAGAGTACGAGTCTAAGACATTAGCTATTAGGCCAGAGTAAGAGTTAAGACCTTAGCTATTAGGCCAGAGTAAGAGTTAAGACGTTAGCTATTAGGCCAGAGTAAGAGTTAAGACCTTAACCAGTAGGCCAGAGTAAGAGTTAAGACCTTAACCATTAGGCCAGAGTACGAGTCTAAGACCTTAGCTATTAGGCCAGAGTAAGAGTTAATACCTTAACCAGTAGGCCAGAGTAAGAGTTAAGACCTTAGCTTTTAGGCCAGAGTAAGTAAGACCTTAGCTATTAGGCCAGAGTAACATGTAAGACCTTAACCTGTAGGCCATAGTATGAGTCTAAGACCTTAGCTATTAGGCCAGAGTAAGAGTTAAGACCTTAACCAGAAGGCCAGAGTAAGAGTTAAGACCTTAACCATTAGGCCAGAGTACGAGTCTAAGACCTTAGCTATTAGGCCAGAGTAAGAGTTACGACCTAAGCTATTAGGCCAGAGTAAGAGTTAAGACCTTAACCATTAGGCCAGAGTACGAGTCTAAGACCTTAGCTATTAGGCCAGAGTAAGAGTTAAGACCTTAGCTATTAGGCCAGAGTAAGAGTTAAGACCTTAACCATTAGGCCAGAGTACGAGTCTAAGACCTTAGCTATTAGGCCAGAGTAAGATTTAAGACCTTAGCTATTAGGCCAGAGTAATAGTTAACCCCTTAGCTATAAGGCCAGAGTAAGAGTTAAGACCTTAACCAGTAGGCCAGAGTAAGAGTTAAGACCTTAACCATTAGGCCAGAATACGGGTCTAAGACCTTAGCTATTAGGCCAGAGTAAGAGTTAAGACCTTAGCTATAGGGCCAGAGTAAGAGTTAAGACCTTAACCAGTGGGCCGGAGTATGAGTCTAAGACCGTAGCTATTAGGCCAGAGTAAGAGTTAAGACCTTAGCTATTAGGCCAGAGTAAGATTTATTACCTTAGCATTTAGGCCAGAGTAAGAGTAAAGACCTTAACCAGTAGGCCAGAGTAAGAGTTAAGACCTTAACCAGTAGGCCAGAGTAAGAGTTAAGACCTTAACCATTAGGCCAGAGTACGAGTCTAAGACCTTAGCTATTAGGCCAGAGTAAGAGTTAAGACCTTAACCAGTAGGCCAGAGTAAGAGTTAAGACATTAACCAGTAGGCCAGAGTACGAGTCTAAGACCTTAGCTATTAGGCCAGAGTATGAGTTTAAGACCTTAGCTATTAGGCCAGAGTATGAGTCTAAGACCTTAGCTATTAGGCCAGAGTAAGAGTTAAGACCTTAAACATTAGGCCAGAGTACGAGTCTAAGACCTTAGCTATTAAGCCAGAGTAAGAGTTAAGACCTTAGCAATTAGGCCAGAGTAAGAGTTAAGACCTTAACCAGTAGGCCAGAGTACGAGTCTAAGACCATAGCTATTAGGCCAGAGTAAGAGTTAAGACCTTAACCAGTAGGCCAGAGTAAAAGTTAAGACCTTAACCTGTAGGCCATAGTACGAGTCTAAGACGTTAGCTATTAGGCCAGAGTAAGAGTTAAGACCTTAGCTATTAGGCCAGAGTAAGAGATAAGACCTTAACCATTAGGCCAGAGTACGAGTCTAAGACCTTAGCTATTAGGCCAGAGTAAGAGTTGAGACCTTAGCTATTAGGCCAGAGTAAGAGTTAAGACCTTAACCAGTAGGCCAGAGTAAGAGTTAAGACCTTAACCATTAGGCCAGAGTACGAGTCTAAGACCTTAGCTATTTGCCATAGTAAGAGTTAAGACCTTAACCAGTAGGCCAGAGTAAGAGTTAAGACCTTAACCAGTAGGCCAGAGTAAGAGGTAAGACCTTAGCTATTAGACCAGAGTAAGAGTTAAGACCTTAACTAGTAGGCCAGAATAAGAGTTAACACCTTAACCATTATGCTAGAGTGCGAGTCTAAGACCTAGCTATTAGGCCAGAATAAAAGTTAAAACCTTAACCAGTAGGCCAGAGTAAGAGTTAAGACCTTAACCAGTAGGCCAGAGTACGAGTCTAAGACATTAGCTATTAGGCCAGAGTAAGAGTTAAGACCTTAGCTATTAGGCCAGAGTAAGAGTTAAGACGTTAGCTATTAGGCCAGAGTAAGAGTTAAGACCTTAACCAGTAGGCCAGAGTAAGAGTTAAGACCTTAACCATTAGGCCAGAGTACGAGTCTAAGACCTTAGCTATTAGGCCAGAGTAAGAGTTAATACCTTAACCAGTAGGCCAGAGTAAGAGTTAAGACCTTAGCTTTTAGGCCAGAGTAAGTAAGACCTTAGCTATTAGGCCAGAGTAACATGTAAGACCTTAACCTGTAGGCCATAGTACGAGTCTAAGACCTTAGCTATTAGGCCAGAGTAAGAGTTAAGACCTTAACCAGAAGGCCAGAGTAAGAGTTAAGACCTTAACCATTAGGCCAGAGTACGAGTCTAAGACCTTAGCTATTAGGCCAGAGTAAGAGTTACGACCTAAGCTATTAGGCCAGAGTAAGAGTTAAGACCTTAACTATTAGGCCAGAGTACGAGTCTAAGACCTTAGCTATTAGGCCAGAGTAAGAGTTAAGACCTTAGCTATTAGGCCAGAGTAAGAGTTAAGACCTTAACCATTAGGCCAGAGTACGAGTCTAAGACCTTAGCTATTAGGCCAGAGTAATAGTTAACCCCTTAGCTATACGGCCAGAGTAAGAGTTAAGACCTTAACCAGTAGGCCAGAGTAAGAGTTAAGACCTTAACCATTAGGCCAGAATACGGGTCTAAGACCTTAGCTATTAGGCCAGAGTAAGAGTTAAGACCTTAGCTATAGGGCCAGAGTAAGAGTTAAGACCTTAACCAGTAGGCCAGAGTATGAGTCTAAGACCGTAGCTATTAGGCCAGAGTAAGAGTTAAGACCTTAGCCAGTAGGCCAGAGTCCGAGTCTAAGACCTTAGCTATTAGGCCAGAGTAAGAGTTAAGACCTTAACCAGTAGGCCAGAGTACGAGTCTAAGACCTTAGCTATTAGGCCACAGTAAGAGTTAAGACCTTAGCTATTAGGCCAGAGTAAGAGTTAAGACCTTAACAATTAGGCCAGAGTAAGAGTTAAGACCTTAACCAGTAGGCCAGAGTCCGAGTCTAAGACCTTAGCTATTAGGCCAGAGTAGGAGTTAAGACCTTAGCTATTAGGCCAGAGTAAGAGTTAAGACCTTAACCTGTAGGCCATAGTACGAGTCTAAGACCTTAGCTATTAGGCCAGAGTAAGAGTTAAGACCTTAACCATTAGGCCAGAGTACGAGTCTAAGACCTTAGCTATTAGGCCAGAGTAAGAGTTAAGACCTTAACCATTAGGCCAGAGTACGAGTCTAAGACAATAGCTATTAGGCCAGAGTAAGAGTTAAGACCTTAGCTATTAGGCCAGAGTAAGATTTAATACCTTAGCATTTAGGCCAGAGTAAGAGTAAAGACCTTAACCAGTAGGCCAGAGTAAGAGTTAAGACCTTAACCAGTAGGCCAGAGTAAGAGTTAAGACCTTAACCCTTAGGCCAGAGTACGAGTCTAAGACCTTAGCTATTAGGCCAGAGTAAGAGTTAAGACCTTAGTTATTAGGCCAGAGTAAGAGTTAAGACCTTAACCAGTAGGCCAGAGTACGAGTCTAAGACCGTAGCTATTAGGCCAGAGTAAGAGTTAAGACCTTAACCAGTAGGCCAGAGTACGAGTCTAAGACCTTAGCTATTAGGCCAGAGTACGAGTCTAAGACCTTATCTATTAGGCCAGAGTACGAGTCTAAGACCTTAGCTATTACGCCAGAGTAAGAGTTAAGACCTTAACCATTAGGCCAGAGTACGAGTCTAAGACCTTAGCTATTAAGCCAGAGTAAGAGTTAAGACCTTAGCTATTAGGCCAGAGTAAGAGTTAAGACCTTAACCAGTAGGCCAGAGTACGAGTCTAAGACCGTAGCTATTAGGCCAGAGTAAGAGTTAAGACCTTAACCAGTAGGCCAGAGTAAAAGTTAAGACCTTAACCTGTAGGCCATAGTACGAGTCTAAGAGGTTAGCTATTAGGCCAGAGTAAGAGTTAAGACCTTAACTATTAGGCCAGAGTAAGAGATAAGACCTTAACCATCAGGCCAGAGTACGAGTCTAAGACCTTAGCTATTAGGCCAGAGTAAGAGTTGAGACCTTTGCTATTAGGCCAGAGTAAGAGTTAAGACCTTAACCAGTAGGCCAGAGTAAGAGTTAAGACCTTAACCATTAGGCCAGAGTACGAGTCTAAGACCTTAGCTATTTGCCATAGTAAGAGTTAAGACCTTAACCAGTAGGCCATAGTACGAGTCTAAGACCTTAGCTATTAGGCCAGAGTAAGAGTTAAGACCTTAACCAGTAGGCCAGAGTAAGAGTTAAGACCTTAGCTATTAGGCCAGAGTAAGAGTTAAGACCTTAGCTTTTAGGCCAGAGTAAGAGTTAAGACCTTAACCAGTAGGCCAGAGTAAGAGTTAAGACCTTAACCTGTAGGCCATAGTACGAGTCTAAGACCTTAGCTATTAAGGCCAGAGTAAGAGTTAAGACCTTAGCTATTAGGCCAGAGTAAGAGTTAAGACCTTAACCAGTAGGCCAGAGTCCGAGTCTAAGACCTTAGCTATTAGGCCAGAGTAAGAGTTAAGACCTTAACCAGTAGGCCAGAGTACGAGTCTAAGACCTTAGCTATTAGGCCACAGTAAGAGTTAAGACCTTAGCTATTAGGCCAGAGTAAGAGTTAAGACCTTAACCATTAGGCCAGAGTACGAGTCTAAGACCATACCTATTAGGCCAGAGTAAGAGTTAAGACCTTAACCAGTAGGCCAGAGTAAAAGTTAAGACCTTAACCTGTAGGCCATAGTACGAGTCTAAGACGTTAGCTATTAGGCCAGAGTAAGAGTTAAGACCTTAGCTGTTAGGCCAGAGTAAGAGATAAGACCTTAACCATTAGGCCAGAGTACGAGTCTAAGACCTTAGCTATTAGGCCAGAGTAAGAGTTGAGACCTTAGCTATTAGGCCAGAGTAAGAGTTAAGACCTTAACCAGTAGGCCAGAGTAAGAGTTAAGACCTTAACCATTAGGCCAGAGTACGAGTCTAAGACCTTAGCTATTTGCCATAGTAAGAGTTAAGACCTTAACCAGTAGGCCATAGTACGAGTCTAAGACCTTAGCTATTAGGCCAGAGTAAGAGTTAAGACCTTAACCAGTAGGCCAGAGTAAGAGTTAAGACCTTAACCAGTAGGCCAGAGTACGAGTCTAAGACCGTAGCTATTAGGCCAGAGTAAGAGTTAAGACCTTAACCAGTAGGCCAGAGTAAAAGTTAAGACCTTAACCTGTAGGCCATAGTACGAGTCTAAGACGTTAGCTATTAGGCCAGAGTAAGAGTTAAGACCTTAGCTGTTAGGCCAGAGTAAGAGATAAGACCTTAACCATTAGGCCAGAGTACAAGTCTAAGACCTTAGCTATTAGGCCAGAGTAAGAGTTGAGACCTTAGCTATTAGGCCAGAGTAAGAGTTAAGACCTTAACCAGTAGGCTAGAGTAAGAGTTAAGACCTTAACCATTAGGCCAGAGTACGAGTCTAAGACCTTAGCTATTTGCCATAGTAAGAGTTAAGACCTTAACCAGTAGGCCATAGTACGAGTCTAAGACCTTAGCTATTAGGCCAGAGTAAGAGTTAAGACCTTAACTATTAGGCCAGAGTAAGAGTTAAGACCTTAACCATTAGGCCAGAGAACGAGTCTAAGACCTTAGCTATTAGGCCAGAGTAAGTGTTGAGACTTTAGCTATTAGGCCAGAGTAAAAGTTAAGACCTTAACCAGTAGGCCAGAGTAAGAGTTAAGACCTTAACCTGTAGGCCATAGTACGAGTCTAAGACCTTAGCTATTAGGCCAGAGTAAGAGTTAAGACCTTAGCTATTAGGCCAGAGTAAGAGTTAAGACCTTAACCATTAGGCCAGAGTACGAGTCTAAGACCTTAGCTATTAGGCCAGAGTAAGAGTTAAGACCTTAACCAGTAGGCCAGAGTAAGAGTTAAGACCTTAACCATTAGGCCAGAGTACGAGTCTAAGACCTTAGCTATTAGGCCAGAGTAAGAGTTAAGACCTTAGCTATTAGGCCAGAGTAAGAGTTAAGACCTTAACCAGTAGGCCAGAGTAAGAGTTAAGACCTTAACTTGTAGGCCATAGTATGAGTCTAAGACCTTAGCTATTAGGCCAGAGTAAGAGTTAAGACCTTAGCTATTAGGCCAGAGTAAGAGTTAAGACCTTAACCATTAGGCCAGAGTACGAGTCTAAGACCTTAGCTATAAGGCCAGAGTAAGAGTTAAGACCTTAGCTATTAGGCCAGAGTAAGAGTTAAGACCTTAACCAGTAGGCCAGAGTCCGAGTCTAAGACCTTAGCTATTAGGCCAGAGTAAGAGTTAAGACCTTAACCAGTAGGCCAGAGTACGAGTCTAAGACCTTAGCTATTAGGCCACAGTAAGAGTTAAGACCTTAGCTATTAGGCCAGAGTAAGAGTTAAGACCTTAACCATTAGGCCAGAGTACGAGTCTAAGACCATATCTATTAGGCCAGAGTAAGAGTTAAGACCTTAGCTATTAGGCCAGAGTAAGAGTTAAGACCTTAACCATTAGGCCAGAGTACGAGTCTAAGACCTTAGCTATTAGGCCAGAGTAAGAGTCTAAGACCTTAGCTATTAGGCCAGAGTAAGAGTTAAGACCTTAACCAGTAGGCCAGAGTACGAGTCTAAGACCTTAGCTATTAGGCCAGAGTAAGAGTTAAGACCTTACCCAGTAGGCCAGAGTAAGAGTTAAGACCTTAACCATTAGGCCAGAGTACGAGTCTAAGACCTTAGCTATTAGGCCAGAGTAAGAGTTAAGACCTTAACCAGTAGGCCAGAGTATCAGTCTAAGTCCTTAGCTATTAGGCCAGAGTAAGAGTTAAGACCTTAACGATTAGGCCAGAGTACGAGACTAAGACCTTAGCTATTAGGCCAGAGTAAGAGTTAAGACCTTAACCATTAGGCCAGAGTACGAGTCTAAGACCTTAGCTATTAGGCCAGAGTAAGAGTTAAGACCTTAAACATTAGGCCAGAGTACGAGTCTAAGACCATAGCTATTAGGCCAGAGTAAGAGTTAAGACCTTAGCTATTAGGCCAGAGTAAGATTTATTACCTTAGCATTTAGGCCAGAGTAAGAGTAAAGACCTTAACCAGTAGGCCACAGTAAGAGTTAAGACCTTAACCAGTAGGCCAGAGTAAGAGTTAAGACCTTAACCATTAGGCCAGAGTACGAGTGTAAGACCTTAGCTATTAGGCCAGAGTAAGAGTTAAGACCTTAACCAGTAGGCCAGAGTAAGAGTTAAGACATTAACCAGTAGGCCAGAGTACGAGTCTAAGACCTTAGCTATTAGGCCAGAGTACAAGTCTAAGACCTTAGCTATTAGGCCAGAGTATGAGTCTAAGACCTTAGCTATTAGGCCAGAGTAAGAGTTAAGACCTTAAACATTAGGCCAGAGTACGAGTCTAAGACCTTAGCTATTAAGCCAGAGTAAGAGTTAAGACCTTAGCTATTAGGCCAGAGTAAGAGTTAAGACCTTAACCAGTAGGCCAGAGTACGAGTCTAAGACCATAGCTATTAGGCCAGAGTAAGAGTTAAGACCTTAACCAGTAGGCCAGAGTAAAAGTTAAGACCTTAACCTGTAGGCCATAGTACGAGTCTAAGACGTTAGCTATTAGGCCAGAGTAAGAGTTAAGACCTTAGCTATTAGGCCAGAGTAAGAGATAAGACCTTAACCATTAGGCCAGAGTACGAGTCTAAGACCTTAGCTATTAGGCCAGAGTAAGAGTTGAGACCTTAGCTATTAGGCCAGAGTAAGAGTTAAGACCTTAACCAGTAGGCCAGAGTAAGAGTTAAGACCTTAACCATTAGGCCAGACTACGAGTCTAAGACCTTAGCTATTTGCCATAGTAAGAGTTAAGACCTTAACCAGTAGGCCAGAGTAAGAGTTAAGACCTTAACCAGTAGGCCAGAGTAAGAGGTAAGACCTTAGCTATTAGGCCAGAGTAAGAGTTAAGACCTTAACTAGTAGGCCAGAATAAGAGTTAACACCTTAACCATTATGCTAGAGTACGAGTCTAAGACCTAGCTATTAGGCCAGAATAAAAGTTAAGACCTTAACCAGTAGGCCAGAGTAAGAGTTAAGACCTTAACCAGTAGGCCAGAGTAGGAGTCTAAGACATTAGCTATTAGGCCAGAGTAAGAGCTAAGACCTTAACCAATAGGCCAGAGTATGAGTCTAAGACCATACCTATTAGGCCAGAGTAAGAGTTAAGACCTTAGCTATTAGGCCAGAGTAAGAGTTAAGACCTTAACCATTAGGCCAGAGTACGAGTCTAAGACCTTAGCTATTAGGCCAGAGTAAGAGTTAAGACCTTAACCAGTAGGCCAGAGTATGAGTCTAAGTCCTTAGCTATTAGGCCAGAGTAAGAGTTAAGACCTTAACGATAAGGCCAGTGTACGAGACCAAGACCTTAGCTATTAGGCCAGAGTAAGAGTTAAGACCTTAACCATTAGGCCAGAGTACGAGTCTAAGACCTTAGCTATTAGGCCAGAGTAAGAGTTAATACCTTAACCAGTAGGCCAGAGTAAGAGTTAAGACCTTAGCTTTTTGGCCAGAGTAAGTAAGACCTTAGCTATTAGGCCAGAGTAAGATGTAAAACCTTAACCTGTAGGCCATAGTACGAGTCTAAGATCTTAGCTATTAGGCCAGAGTAAGAGTTAAGACCTTAACCATTAGGCCAGAGTACGAGTCTCAGACCTTAGCTATTAGGCCAGAGTAAGAGTTAAGACCTTAACCAGTAGGCCAGAGTAAGAGTTAAGACCTTAGCTTTTAGGCCAGAGTAAGAGTTAAGACCTTAACCATTAGGCCAGAGTACGAGTCTAAGACCTTAGCTATTAGGCCAGAGTAAGAGTTGAGACCTTAGCTATTAGGCCAGAGTAAGAGTTAAGACCTTAACCAGTAGGCCAGAGTAAGAGTTAAGACCTTAACCTGTAGGCCATAGTACGAGTCTAAGACCTTAGCTATTAGGCCAGAGTAAGAGTTAAGACCTTAGCTATTAGGCCAGAGTAAGAGTTAAGACCTTAGCTATTAGGCCAGAGTAAGAGTTAAGACCTTAAACATTAGGCCAGAGTACGAGTCTAAGACCTTAGCTATTAGGCCAGAGTAAGAGTTAAGACCTTAACCAGTAGGCCAGAGTATGAGTCTAAGTCCTTAGCTATTAGGCCAGAGTAAGAGTTAAGACCTTAACGATTAGGCCAGAGTACGAGACTAAGACCTTAGCTATTAGGCCAGAGTAAGAGTTAAGACCTTAACCATTAGGCCAGAGTACGAGTCTAAGACCTTAGCTATTAGGCCAGAGTAAGAGTTAAGACCTTAACCATTAGGCCAGAGTACGAGTCTAAGACCATAGCTATTAGGCCAGAGTAAGAGTTAAGACCTTAGCTATTAGGCCAGAGTAAGATTTATTACCTTAGCATTTAGGCCAGAGTAAGAGTAAAGACCTTAACCAGTAGGCCAGTGTAAGAGTAAAGACCTTAACCAGTAGGCCAGAGTAAGACTTAAGACCTTAACCATTAGGCCAGAGTACGAGTCTAAGACCTTAGCTATTAGGCCAGAGTAAGAGTTAAGACCTTAACCAGTAGGCCAGAGTAAGAGTTAAGACATTAACCAGTAGGCCAGAGTACGAGTCTAAGACCTTAGCTATTAGGCCAGAGTACGAGTCTAAGACCTTAGCTATTAGGCCAGAGTATGAGTCTAAGACCTTAGCTATTAGGCCAGAGTAAGAGTTAAGACCTTAACCATTAGGCCAGAGTACGAGTCTAAGACCTTAGCTATTAAGCCAGAGTAGGAGTTAAGACCTTAGCTATTAGGCCAGAGTAAGAGTTAAGACCTTAACCAGTAGGCCAGAGTACGAGTCTAAGACCATAGCTATTAGGCCAGAGTAAGAGTTAAGACCTTAACCAGTAGGCCAGAGTAAAAGTTAAGACCTTATTCTGTAGGCCATAGTACGAGTCTAAGACGTTAGCTATTAGGCCAGAGTAAGAGTTAAGACCTTAGCTATTAGGCCAGAGTAAGAGATAAGACCTTAACCATTAGGCCAGAGTACGAGTCTAAGACCTTAGCTATTAGGCCAGAGTAAGAGTTGAGACCTTAGCTATTAGGCCAGAGTAAGAGTTAAGACCTTAACCAGTAGGCCAGAGTAAGAGTTAAGACCTTAACCATTAGGCCAGAGTACGAGTCTAAGACCTTAGCTATTTGCCATAGTAAGAGTTAAGACCTTAACCAGTAGGCCAGAGTAAGAGTTAAGACCTTAACCAGTAGGCCAGAGTAAGAGGTAAGACCTTAGCTATTAGGCCAGAGTAAGAGTTCAGACCTTATCTAGTAGGCCAGAATAAGAGTTAACACCTTAACCATTATGCTAGAGTACGAGTCTAAGACCTAGCTATTAGACCAGAATAAAAGTTAAGACCTTAACCAGTAGGCCAGAGTAAGAGTTAAGACCTTAACCAGTAGGCCAGAGTACGAGTCTAAGACATTACCTATTAGGCCAGAGTAAGAGTTAAGACCTTAGCTATTAAGCCAGAATAAGAGTTAAGACGTTAGCTATTAGGCCAGAGTAAGAGTTAAGACCTTAACCAGTAGGCCAGAGTAAGAGTTAAGACCTTAACCATTAGGCCAGAGTACGAGTCTAAGACCTTAGCTATTAGGCCAGAGTAAGAGTTAATACCTTAACCAGTAGGCCAGAGTAAGAGTTAAGACCTTAGCTTTTAGGCCAGAGTAAGGAAGACCTTAGCTATTAGGCCAGAGTAAGATGTAAGACCTTAACCTGTAGGCCATAGTACGAGTCTAAGACCTTAGCTATTAGGCCAGAGTAAGAGTTAAGTTCTTAACCATTAGGCCAGAGTACGAGTCTAAGACCTTAGCTATTAGGCCAGAGTAAGAGTTAAGACCTTAACCAGTAGGCCAGAGTAAGAGTTAAGACCTTAACCATTAGGCCAGAGTACGAGTCTAAGACCTTAGCTATTAGGCCAGAGTAAAAGTTAAGACCTTAGCTATTAGGCCAGAGTAAGAGTTAAGACCTTAACCTGTAGGCCATAGTACGAGTCTAAGACCTTAGCTATTAGGCCAGAGTAAGAGTTAAGACCTTAACCATTAGGCCAGAGTACGAGTCTAAGACCTTAGCTATTAGGCCAGAGTAAGAGTTACGACCTAAGCTATTAGGCCAGAGTAAGAGTTAAGACCTTAACCATTAGGCCAGAGTACGAGTCTAAGACCTTAGCTATTAGGCCAGAGTAAGAGTTAAGACCTTAGCTATTAGGCCAGAGTAAGAGTTAAGACCTTAACCATTAGGCCAGAGTACGAGTCTAAGACCTTAGCTATTAGGCCAGAGTAAGATTGAAGACCTTAGCTATTAGGCCAGAGTAATAGTTAACCCCTTAGCTATAAGGCCAGAGTAAGAGTTAAGACCTTAACCAGTAGGCCAGAGTAAGAGTTAAGACCTTAACCATTAGGCCAGAATACGGGTCTAAGACCTTAGCTATTAGGCCAGGGTAAGAGTTAAGACCTTAGCTATAGGGCCAGAGTAAGAGTTAAGACCTTAACCAGTAGGCCAGAGTATGAGTCTAAGACCTTAGCTATTAGGCCAGAGTAAGAGTTAAGACCTTAGCCAGTAGGCCAGAGTCCGAGTCTAAGACCTTAGCTATTAGGCCAGAGTAAGAGTTAAGACCTTAACCAGTAGGCCAGAGTACGAGTCTAAGACCTTAGCTTTTAGGCCAGAGTAAGTAAGACCTTAGCTATTAGGCCAGAGTAAGATGTAAGACCTTAACCTGTAGGCCATAGTACGAGTCTAAGACCTTAGCTATTAGGCCAGAGTAAGAGTTAAGACCTTAACCATTAGGCCAGAGTACGAGTCTAAGACCTTAGCTATTAGGCCAGAGTAAGAGTTAAGACCTTAACCAGTAGGCCAGAGTAAGAGTTAACACCTTAACCATTAGGCCAGAGTACAAGTCTAAGACCTTAGCTATTAGGCCAGAGTAAGAGTTAAGACCTTAGCTATTAGGCCAGAGTAAGAGTTAAGACCTTAACCTGTAGGCCATAGTACGAGTCTAAGACCTTAGCTATTAGGCCAGAGTAAGAGTTAAGACCTTAACCATTAGGCCAGAGTACGAGTTTAAGACCTTAGCTATTAGGCCAGAGTAAGAGTTACGACCTAAGCTATTAGGCCAGAGTAAGAGTTAAGACCTTAACCATTAGGCCAGAGTACGAGTCTAAGACCTTAGCTATTAGGCCAGAGTAAGAGTTAAGACCTTAGCTATTAGGCCAGAGTAAGAGTTAAGACCTTAACCATTAGGCCAGAGAACAAGTCTAAGACCTTAGCTATTAGGCCAGAGTAAGAGTTAAGACCTTAGCTATAGGGCCAGAGTAAGAGTTAAGACCTTAACCAGTAGGCCAGAGTATGAGTCTAAGACCTTAGCTATTAGGCCAGAGTAAGAGTTAAGACCTTAGCCAGTAGGCCAGAGTCCGAGTCTAAGACCTTAGCTATTAGGCCAGAGTAAGATTTAAGACCTTAACCAGTAGGCCAGAGTACGAGTCTAAGACCTTAGCTATTAGGCCACAGTAAGAGTTAAGACCTTAGCTATTAGGCCAGAGTAAGAGTTAAGACCTTAACCATTAGGCCAGAGTAAGAGTTAAGACCTTAACCAGTAGGCCAGAGTCCGAGTCTAAGACCTTAGCTATTAGGCCAGAGTAAGAGTTAAGACCTTAACCAGTAGGCCAGAGTACGAGTCTAAGACCTTAGCTATTAGGCCACAGTAAGAGTTAAGACCTTAGCTATTAGGGCAGAGTAAGAGTTAAGACCTTAACCATTAGCCCAGAGTACGAGTCTAAGACCATATCTATTAGGCCAGAGTAAGAGTTAAGACCTTAGCTATTAGGCCAGAGTAAGAGTTAAGACCTTAACCTGTAGGCCATAGTACGAGTCTAAGACCTTAGCTATTAGGCCAGAGTAAGAGTTAAGACCTTAACCATTAGGCCAGAGTACGAGTCTAAGACCTTAGCTATTAGGCCAGAGTAAGAGTTAAGACCTTAACCAGTAGGCCAGAGTATGAGTCTAAGTCTTTAGCTATTAGGCCAGAGTAAGAGTTAAGACCTTAACGATTAGGCCAGAGTACGAGACTAAGACCTTAGCTATTAGGCCAGAGTAAGAGTTAAGACCTTAACCATTAGGCCAGAGTTCGAGTCTAAGACCTTAGCTATTAGGCCAGAGTAAGAGTTAAGACCTTGGCTATTAGGCCAGAGTAAGAGTTAAGACCTTGACCATTAGGCCAGAGTACGAGTCTAAGACCATAGCTATTAGGCCAGAGTAAGAGTTAAGACCTTAGCTATTAGGCCAGAGTAAGATTTAATACCTTAGCATTTAGGCCAGAGTAAGAGTAAAGACCTTAACCAGTAGGCCAGAGTAAGAGTTAAGACCTTAACCAGTAGGCCAGAGTAAGAGTTAAGACCTTAACCATTAGGCCAGAGTACGAGTCCAAGACCTTAGCTATTAGGCCAGAGTAAGAGTTAAGACCTTAACCAGTAGGCCAGAGTAAGAGTTAAGACCTTAACCAGTTGGCCAGAGTACGAGTCTAAGACCTTAGCTATTAGGCCAGAGTACGAGTCTAAGACCTTAGCTATTAGGCCAGAGTAAGAGTTAAGACCTTAACCATTAGGCCAGAGTACGAGTCTAAGACCTTAGCTATTACGCCAGAGTAAGAGTTAAGACCTTAACCATTAGGCCAGAGTACGAGTCTAAGACCTTAGCTATTAAGCTAGAGTAAGAGTTAAGACCTTAGCTATTAGGCCAGAGTAAGAGTTAAGACCTTAACCAGTAGGCCAGAGTACGAGTCTAAGACCGTAGCTATTAGGCCAGAGTAAGAGTTAAGACCTTAACCAGTAGGCCAGAGTAAAAGTTAAGACCTTAACCTGTAGGCCATAGTACGAGTCTAAGAGGTTAGCTATTAGGCCAGAGTAAGAGTTAAGACCTTAGCTATTAGGCCAGAGTAAGAGATAAGACCTTAACCATTAGGCCAGAGTACGAGTCTAAGACCTTAGCTATTAGGCCAGAGTAAGAGTTGAGACCTTAACCAGTAGGCCAGAGTAAAAGTTAAGACCTTAACCTGTAGGCCATAGTACGAGTCTAAGACGTTAGCTATTAGGCCAGAGTAAGAGTTAAGACCTTAGCTATTAGGCCAGAGTAAGAGATAAGACCTTAACCATTAGGCCAGAGTACGAGTCTAAGACCTTAGCTATTAGGCCAGAGTAAGAGTTGAGACCTTAGCTATTAGGCCAGAGTAAGAGTTAAGACCTTAACCAGTAGGCCAGAGTAAGAGTTAAGACCTTAACCATTAGGCCAGACTACGAGTCTAAGACCTTAGCTATTTGCCATAGTAAGAGTTAAGACCTTAACCAGTAGGCCAGAGTAAGAGTTAAGACCTTAACCAGTAGGCCAGAGTAAGAGGTAAGACCTTAGCTATTAGGCCAGAGTAAGAGTTAAGACCTTAACTAGTAGGCCAGAATAAGAGTTAACACCTTAACCATTATGCTAGAGTACGAGTCTAAGACCTAGCTATTAGGCCAGAATAAAAGTTAAGACCTTAACCAGTAGGCCAGAGTAAGAGTTAAGACCTTAACCAGTAGGCCAGAGTAGGAGTCTAAGACATTAGCTATTAGGCCAGAGTAAGAGCTAAGACCTTAACCAATAGGCCAGAGTATGAGTCTAAGACCATACCTATTAGGCCAGAGTAAGAGTTAAGACCTTAGCTATTAGGCCAGAGTAAGAGTTAAGACCTTAACCATTAGGCCAGAGTACGAGTCTAAGACCTTAGCTATTAGGCCAGAGTAAGAGTTAAGACCTTAACCAGTAGGCCAGAGTATGAGTCTAAGTCCTTAGCTATTAGGCCAGAGTAAGAGTTAAGACCTTAACGATAAGGCCAGAGTACGAGATCAAGACCTTAGCTATTAGGCCAGAGTAAGAGTTAAGACCTTAACCATTAGGCCAGAGTACGAGTCTAAGACCTTAGCTATTAGGCCAGAGTAAGAGTTAATACCTTAACCAGTAGGCCAGAGTAAGAGTTAAGACCTTAGCTTTTTGGCCAGAGTAAGTAAGACCTTAGCTATTAGGCCAGAGTAAGATGTAAGACCTTAACCTGTAGGCCATAGTACGAGTCTAAGATCTTAGCTATTAGGCCAGAGTAAGAGTTAAGACCTTAACCATTAGGCCAGAGTACGAGTCTCAGACCTTAGCTATTAGGCCAGAGTAAGAGTTAAGACCTTAACCAGTAGGCCAGAGTAAGAGTTAAGACCTTAGCTTTTAGGCCAGAGTAAGAGTTAAGACCTTAACCATTAGGCCAGAGTACGAGTCTAAGACCTTAGCTATTAGGCCAGAGTAAGAGTTGAGACCTTAGCTATTAGGCCAGAGTAAGAGTTAAGACCTTAACCAGTAGGCCAGAGTAAGAGTTAAGACCTTAACCTGTAGGCCATAGTACGAGTCTAAGACCTTAGCTATTAGGCCAGAGTAAGAGTTAAGACCTTAGCTATTAGGCCAGAGTAAGAGTTAAGACCTTAGCTATTAGGCCAGAGTAAGAGTTAAGACCTTAACCATTAGGCCAGAGTACGAGTCTAAGACCTTAGCTATTAGGCCAGAGTAAGAGTTAAGACCTTAACCAGTAGGCCAGAGTATGAGTCTAAGTCCTTAGCTATTAGGCAGAGTAAGAGTTAAGACCTTAACGATTAGGCCAGAGTACGAGACTAAGACCTTAGCTATTAGGCCAGAGTAAGAGTTAAGACCTTAACCATTAGGCCAGAGTACGAGTCTAAGACCTTAGCTATTAGGCCAGAGTAAGAGTTAAGACCTTAACCATTAGGCCAGAGTACGAGTCTAAGACCATAGCTATTAGGCCAGAGTAAGAGTTAAGACCTTAGCTATTAGGCCAGAGTAAGATTTATTACATTAGCATTTAGGCCAGAGTAAGAGTAAAGACCTTAACCAGTAGGCCAGTGTAAGAGTTAAGACCTTAACCAGTAGGCCAGAGTAAGACTTAAGACCTTAACCATTAGGCCAGAGTACGAGTCTAAGACCTTAGCTATTAGGCCAGAGTAAGAGTTAAGACCTTAACCAGTAGGCCAGAGTAAGAGTTAAGACATTAACCAGTAGGCCAGAGTACGAGTCTAAGACCTTAGCTATTAGGCCAGAGTACGAGTCTAAGACCTTAGCTATTAGGCCAGAGTATGAGTCTAAGACCTTAGCTATTAGGCCAGAGTAAGAGTTAAGACCTTAACCATTAGGCCAGAGTACGAGTCTAAGACCTTAGCTATTAAGCCAGAGTAAGAGTTAAGACCTTAGCTATTAGGCCAGAGTAAGAGTTAAGACCTTAACCAGTAGGCCAGAGTACGAGTCTAAGACCATAGCTATTAGGCCAGAGTAAGAGTTAAGACCTTAACCAGTAGGCCAGAGTAAAAGTTAAGACCTTATTCTGTAGGCCATAGTACGAGTCTAAGACGTTAGCTATTAGGCCAGAGTAAGAGTTAAGACCTTAGCTATTAGGCCAGAGTAAGAGATAAGACCTTAACCATTAGGCCAGAGTACGAGTCTAAGACCTTAGCTATTAGGCCAGAGTAAGAGTTGAGACCTTAGCTATTAGGCCAGAGTAAGAGTTAAGACCTTAACCAGTAGGCCAGAGTAAGAGTTAAGACCTTAACCATTAGGCCAGAGTACGAGTCTAAGACCTTAGCTATTTGCCATAGTAAGAGTTAAGACCTTAACCAGTAGGCCAGAGTAAGAGTTAAGACCTTAACCAGTAGGCCAGAGTAAGAGGTAAGACCTTAGCTATTAGGCCAGAGTAAGAGTTCAGACCTTATCTAGTAGGCCAGAATAAGAGTTAACACCTTAACCATTATGCTAGAGTACGAGTCTAAGACCTAGCTATTAGGCCAGAATAAAAGTTAAGACCTTAACCAGTAGGCCAGAGTAAGAGTTAAGACCTTAACCAGTAGGCCAGAGTACGAGTCTAAGACATTACCTATTAGGCCAGAGTAAGAGTTAAGACCTTAGCTATTAAGCCAGAATAAGAGTTAAGACGTTAGCTATTAGGCCAGAGTAAGAGTTAAGACCTTAACCAGTAGGCCAGAGTAAGAGTTAAGACCTTAACCATTAGGCCAGAGTACGAGTCTAAGACCTTAGCTATTAGGCCAGAGTAAGAGTTAATACCTTAACCAGTAGGCCAGAGTAAGAGTTAAGACCTTAGCTTTTAGGCCAGAGTAAGGAAGACCTTAGCTATTAGGCCAGAGTAAGATGTAAGACCTTAACCTGTAGGCCATAGTACGAGTCTAAGACCTTAGCTATTAGGCCAGAGTAAGAGTTAAGTTCTTAACCATTAGGCCAGAGTACGAGTCTAAGACCTTAGCTATGAGGCCAGAGTAAGAGTTAAGACCTTAACCAGTAGGCCAGAGTAAGAGTTAAGACCTTAACCATTAGGCCAGAGTACGAGTCTAAGACCTTAGCTATTAGGCCAGAGTAAAAGTTAAGACCTTAGCTATTAGGCCAGAGTAAGAGTTAAGACCTTAACCTGTAGGCCATAGTACGAGTCTAAGACCTTAGCTATTAGGCCAGAGTAAGAGTTAAGACCTTAACCATTAGGCCAGAGTACGAGTCTAAGACCTTAGCTATTAGGCCAGAGTAAGAGTTACGACCTAAGCTATTAGGCCAGAGTAAGAGTTAAGACCTTAACCATTAGGCCAGAGTACGAGTCTAAGACCTTAGCTATTAGGCCAGAGTAAGATTGAAGACCTTAGCTATTAGGCCAGAGTAATAGTTAACCCCTTAGCTATAAGGCCAGAGTAAGAGTTAAGACCTTAACCAGTAGGCCAGAGTAAGAGTTAAGACCTTAACCATTAGGCCAGAATACGGGTCTAAGACCTTAGCTATTAGGCCAGGGTAAGAGTTAAGACCTTAGCTATAGGGCCAGAGTAAGAGTTAAGACCTTAACCAGTAGGCCAGAGTATGAGTCTAAGACCTTAGCTATTAGGCCAGAGTAAGAGTTAAGACCTTAGCCAGTAGGCCAGAGTCCGAGTCTAAGACCTTAGCTATTAGGCCAGAGTAAGAGTTAAGACCTTAACCAGTAGGCCAGAGTACGAGTCTAAGACCTTAGCTTTTAGGCCAGAGTAAGTAAGACCTTAGCTATTAGGCCAGAGTAAGATGTAAGACCTTAACCATTAGGCCAGAGTACGAGTCTAAGACCTTAGCTATTAGGCCAGAGTAAGAGTTAAGACCTTAACCAGTAGGCCAGAGTAAGAGTTAACACCTTAACCATTAGGCCAGAGTACGAGTCTAAGACCTTAGCTATTAGGCCAGAGTAAGAGTTAAGACCTTAACCAGTAGGCCAGAGTACGAGTCTAAGACCTTAGCTTTTAGGCCAGAGTAAGTAAGACCTTAGCTATTAGGCCAGAGTAAGATGTAAGACCTTAACCATTAGGCCAGAGTACGAGTCTAAGACCTTAGCTATTAGGCCAGAGTAAGAGTTAAGACCTTAACCAGTAGGCCAGAGTAAGAGTTAACACCTTAACCATTAGGCCAGAGTACGAGTCTAAGACCTTAGCTATTAGGCCAGAGTAAGAGTTAAGACCTTAGCTATTAGGCCAGAGTAAGAGTTAAGACCTTAACCTGTAGGCCATAGTACGAGTCTAAGACCTTAGCTATTAGGCCAGAGTAAGAGTTAAGACCTTAACCATTAGGCCAGAGTACGAGTTTAAGACCTTAGCTATTAGGCCAGAGTAAGAGTTACGACCTAAGCTATTAGGCCAGAGTAAGAGTTAAGACCTTAACCATTAGGCCAGAGTACGAGTCTAAGACCTTAGCTATTAGGCCAGAGTAAGAGTTAAGACCTTAGCTATTAGGCCAGAGTAAGAGTTAAGACCTTAACCATTAGTCCAGAGAACAAGTCTAAGACCTTAGCTATTAGGCCAGAGTAAGAGTTTAGACCTTAGCTATAGGGCCAGAGTAAGAGTTAAGACCTTAACCAGTAGGCCAGAGTATGAGTCTAAGACCTTAGCTATTAGGCCAGAGTAAGAGTTAAGACCTTAGCCAGTAGGCCAGAGTCCGAGTCTAAGACCTTAGCTATTAGGCCAGAGTAAGATTTAAGACCTTAACCAGTAGGCCAGAGTACGAGTCTAAGACCTTAGCTATTAGGCCACAGTAAGAGTTAAGACCTTAGCTATTAGGCCAGAGTAAGAGTTAAGACCTTAACCATTAGGCCAGAGTAAGAGTTAAGACCTTAACCAGTAGGCCAGAGTCCGAGTCTAAGACCTTAGCTATTAGGCCAGAGTAAGAGTTAAGACCTTAACCAGTAGGCCAGAGTACGAGTCTAAGACCTTAGCTATTAGGCCACAGTAAGAGTTAAGACCTTAGCTATTAGGGCAGAGTAAGAGTTAAGACCTTAACCATTAGCCCAGAGTACGAGTCTAAGACCATATCTATTAGGCCAGAGTAAGAGTTAAGACCTTAGCTATTAGGCCAGAGTAAGAGTTAAGACCTTAACCTGTAGGCCATAGTACGAGTCTAAGACCTTAGCTATTAGGCCAGAGTAAGAGTTAAGACCTTAACCATTAGGCCAGAGTACGAGTCTAAGACCTTAGCTATTAGGCCAGAGTAAGAGTTAAGACCTTAACCAGTAGGCCAGAGTATGAGTCTAAGTCTTTAGCTATTAGGCCAGAGTAAGAGTTAAGACCTTAACGATTAGGCCAGAGTACGAGACTAAGACCTTAGCTATTAGGCCAGAGTAAGAGTTAAGACCTTAACCATTAGGCCAGAGTACGAGTCTAAGACCTTAGCTATTAGGCCAGAGTAAGAGTTAAGACCTTGGCTATTAGGCCAGAGTAAGAGTTAAGACCTTGACCATTAGGCCAGAGTACGAGTCTAAGACCATAGCTATTAGGCCAGAGTAAGAGTTAAGACCTTAGCTATTAGGCCAGAGTAAGATTTAATACCTTAGCATTTAGGCCAGAGTAAGAGTAAAGACCTTAACCAGTAGGCCAGAGTAAGAGTTAAGACCTTAAACCAGTAGGCCAGAGTAAGAGTTAAGACCTTAACCATTAGGCCAGAGTACGAGTCCAAGACCTTAGCTATTAGGCCAGAGTAAGAGTTAAGACCTTAACCAGTAGGCCAGAGTAAGAGTTAAGACCTTAACCAGTTGGCCAGAGTACGAGTCTAAGACCTTAGCTATTAGGCCAGAGTACGAGTCTAAGACCTTATCTATTAGGCCAGAGTACGAGTCTAAGACCTTAGCTATTACGCCAGAGTAAGAGTTAAGACCTTAACCATTAGGCCAGAGTACGAGTCTAAGACCTTAGCTATTAAGCTAGAGTAAGAGTTAAGACCTTAGCTATTAGGCCAGAGTAAGAGTTAAGACCTTAACCAGTAGGCCAGAGTACGAGTCTAAGACCGTAGCTATTAGGCCAGAGTAAGAGTTAAGACCTTAACCAGTAGGCCAGAGTAAAAGTTAAGACCTTAACCTGTAGGCCATAGTACGAGTCTAAGAGGTTAGCTATTAGGCCAGAGTAAGAGTTAAGACCTTAGCTATTAGGCCAGAGTAAGAGATAAGACCTTAACCATTAGGCCAGAGTACGAGTCTAAGACCTTAGCTATTAGGCCAGAGTAAGAGTTGAGACCTTAGCTATTAGGCCAGAGTAAGAGTTAAGACCTTAACCAGTAGGCCAGAGTAAGAGTTAAGACCTTAACCATTAGGCCAGAGTACGAGTCTAAGACCTTAGCTATTTGCCATAGTAAGAGTTAAGACCTTAACCAGTAGGCCATAGTACGAGTCTAAGACCTTAGCTATTAGGCCAGAGTAAGAGTTAAGACCTTAGCTATTAGGCCAGAGTAAGAGTTAAGACCTTAACCATTAGGCCAGAGAACGAGTCTAAGACCTTAGCTATTAGGCCAGAGTAAGTGTTGAGACCTTAGCTATTAGGCCAGAGTAAAAGTTAAGACCTTAACCAGAAGGCCAGAGTAAGAGTTAAGACCTTAACCTGTAGGCCATAGTACGAGTCTAAGACCTTAGCTATTAGGCCAGAGTAAGAGTTAAGACCTTAGCTATTAGGCCAGAGTAAGAGTTAAGACCTTAACCAATAGGCCAGAGTACAAGTCTAGGACCATAGCTATTAGGCCAGAGTAAGAGTTAAGACCTTAGCTATTAGGTCAGAGTAAGTGTTAAGACCTTAGCTATTAGGCCAGAGTAAGAGTTAAGACCTTAACCATTAGGCCAGAGTACGAGTCTAAGACCTTAGCTATTAGGCCAGAGTAAGAGTTAAGACCTTAACCAGTAGGCCAGAGTAAGAGTTAAGACCTTAACCATTAGGCCAGAGTACGAGTCTAAGACCTTAGCTATTAGGCCAGAGTAAGAGTTAAACCTTAGCTATTAGGCCAGAGTAAGAGTTAAGACCTTAACCAGTAGGCCAGAGTAAGAGTTAAGTCCTTAAACTGTAGGCCATAGTACGAGTCTAAGACCTTAGCTATCAGGCCAGAGTAAGAGTTAAGACCTTAGCTATTAGGCCAGAGTAAGAGTTAAGACCTTAACCATTAGGCCAGAGTATGAGTCTAAGACCTTAGCTATAAGGCCAGAGTAAGTGTTGAGACCTTAGCTATTAGGCCAGAGTAAAAGTTAAGACCTTAACCAGTAGGCCAGAGTAAGAGGTAAGACCTTAACCTGTAGGCCATAGTACGAGTCTAAGACCTTAGCTATTAGGCCAGAGTAAGAGTTAAGACCTTAACCACTAGGCCAGAGTACGAGTCTAAGACCTTAGCTATTAGGCCAGTGTAAGAGTTAAGACCTTAACCAGTAGGCCAGAGTATGAGTCTAAGTCCTTAGCTATTAGGCCAGAGTAAGAGTTAAGACCTTAACGATTAGGCCAGAGTACGAGACTAAGATCTTAGCTATTAGGCCAGAGTAAGAGTTAAGACCTTAACCATTAGGCCAGAGTACGAGTCTAAGACCTTAGCTATTAGGCCAGAGTAAGAGTTAAGACCTTAGCTATTAGGCCAGAGTAAGAGTTAAGACCTTAACCATTAGGCCAGAGTACGAGTCTAAGACCATAGCTATTAGGCCAGAGTAAGAGTTAAGACCTTAGCTATTAGGCCAGAGTAAGATTTAATACCTTAGCATTTAGGCCAGAGTAAGAGTAAAGACATTAACCAGTAGGCCGGAGTAAGAGTTAATACCTTAACCAGTAGGCCAGAGTAAGAGTTAAGACCTTAACCATTAGGCCAGAGTACGAGTCTAAGACCTTAGCTATTAGGCCAGAGTAAGAGTTAAGACCTTAACCAGTAGGCCAGAGTAAGAGTTAAGACATTAACCAGTAGGCCAGAGTACGAGTCTAAGACCTTAGCTATTAGGCCAGAGTACGAGTCTAAGACCTTAGCTATTAGGCCAGAGTAAGAGTTAAGACCTTAACCATTAGGCCAGAGTACGAGTCTAAGACCTTAGCTATTAAGCCAGAGTAAGAGTTAAGACCTTAGCTATTAGGCCAGAGTAAGAGTTAAGACCTTAACCAGTAGGCCAGAGTACGAGTCTAAGACCGTAGCTATTAGGCCAGAGTAAGAGTTAAGACCTTAACCAGTAGGCCAGAGTAAAAGTTAAGACCTTAACCTGTAGGCCATAGTACGAGTCTAAGAGGTTAGCTATTAGGCCAGAGTAAGAGTTAAGACCTTAGCTATTAGGCCAGAGTAAGAGATAAGACCTTAACCATTAGGCCACAGTACGAGTCTAAGACCTTAGCTATTAGGCCAGAGTAAGAGTTGAGACCTTAGCTATTAGGCCAGAGTAAGAGTTAAGACCTTAACCAGTAGGCCAGAGTAAGAGTTAAGACCTTAACCATTGGGCCAGAGTACAAGTCTAAGACCTTAGCTATTTGCCATAGTAAGAGTTAAGACCTTAACCAGTAGGCCATAGTACGAGTCTAAGACCTTAGCTATTAGGCCAGAGTAAGAGTTAAGACCTTAGCTATTAGGCCAGAGTAAGAGTTAAGACCTTAACCATTAGGCCAGAGAACGAGTCTTAGACCTTAGCTATTAGGCCAGAGTAAGTGTTGAGACCTTAGCTATTAGGCCAGAGTAAAAGTTAAGACCTTAACCAGTAGGCCAGAGTAAGAGTTAAGACCTTAACCTGTAGGCCATAGTACGAGTCTAAGACCTTTGCTATTAGGCCAGAGTAAGAGTTAAGACCTTAGCTATTAGGCCAGAGTAAGAGTTAAGACCTTAACCAATAGGCCAGAGTACAAGTCTAAGACCATAGCTATTAGGCCAGAGTAAGAGTTAAGACCTTAGCTATTAGGCCGGAGTAAGAGTTAAGACCTTAACCATTAGGCCAGAGTATGAGTCTAAGACCTTAGCTATTAGGCCAGAGTAAGAGTTAACCCCTTAGCTATAAGGCCAGAGTAAGAGTTAAGACCTTAACCAGTAGGCCAGAGTAAGAGTTAAGACCTTAACCATTAGGCCAGAATACAGGTCTAAGACCTTAGCTATTAGGCCAGAGTAAGAGTTAAGACCTTAACCAGTAGGCCAGAGTAAGAGTTAAGTCCTTAAACTGTAGGCCATAGTACGAGTCTAAGACCTTAGCTATTAGGCCAGAGTAAGAGTTAAGACCTTAGCTATTAGGCCAGAGTAAGAGTTAAGAACTTAACCATTAGGCCAGAGTATGAGTCTAAGACCTTAGCTATAAGGCCAGAGTAAGTGTTGAGACCTTAGCTATTAGGCCAGAGTAAAAGTTAAGACCTTAACCAGTAGGCCAGAGTAAGAGGTAAGACCTTAACCTGTAGGCCATAGTACGAGTCTAAGACCTTAGCTATTAGGCCAGAGTAAGAGTTAAGACCTTAACCACTAGGCCAGAGTACGAGTCTAAGACCTTAGCTATTAGGCCAGTGTAAGAGTTAAGACCTTAACCAGTAGGCCAGAGTATGAGTCTAAGTCCTTAGCTATTAGGCCAGAGTAAGAGTTAAGACCTTAACGATTAGGCCAGAGTACGAGACTAAGATCTTAGCTATTAGGCCAGAGTAAGAGAGACCTTAACCATTAGGCCAGAGTACGAGTCTAAGACCTTAGCTATTAGGCCAGAGTAAGAGTTAAGACCTTAGCTATTAGGCCAGAGTAAGAGTTAAGACCTTAACCATTAGGCCAGAGTACGAGTCTAAGACCATAGCTATTAGGCCAGAGTAAGAGTTAAGACCTTAGCTATTAGGCCAGAGTAAGATTTAATACCTTAGCATTTAGGCCAGAGTAAGAGTAAAGACATTAACCAGTAGGCCGGAGTAAGAGTTAATACCTTAACCAGTAGGCCAGAGTAAGAGTTAAGACCTTAACCATTAGGCCAGAGTACGAGTCTAAGACCTTAGCTATTAGGCCAGAGTAAGAGTTAAGACCTTAACCAGTAGGCCAGAGTAAGAGTTAAGACATTAACCAGTAGGCCAGAGTACGAGTCTAAGACCTTAGCTATTAGGCCAGAGTACGAGTCTAAGACCTTAGCTATTAGGCCAGAGTACGAGTCTAAGACCTTAGCTATTAGGCCAGAGTAAGAGTTAAGACCTTAACCATTAGGCCAGAGTACGAGTCTAAGACCTTAGCTATTAAGCCAGAGTAAGAGTTAAGACCTTAGCTATTAGGCCAGAGTAAGAGTTAAGACCTTAACCAGTAGGCCAGAGTACGAGTCTAAGACCGTAGCTATTAGGCCAGAGTAAGAGTTAAGACCTTAACCAGTAGGCCAGAGTAAAAGTTAAGACCTTAACCTGTAGGCCATAGTACGAGTCTAAGAGGTTAGCTATTAGGCCAGAGTAAGAGTTAAGACCTTAGCTATTAGGCCAGAGTAAGAGATAAGACCTTAACCATTAGGCCACAGTACAAGTCTTAGACCTTAGCTATTAGGCCAGAGTAAGAGTTGAGACCTTAGCTATTAGGCCAGAGTAAGAGTTAAGACCTTAACCAGTAGGCCAGAGTAAGAGTTAAGACCTTAACCATTGGGCCAGAGTACGAGTCTAAGACCTTAGCTATTTGCCATAGTAAGAGTTAAGACCTTAACCAGTAGGCCATAGTACGAGTCTAAGACCTTAGCTATTAGGCCAGAGTAAGAGTTAAGACCCTAGCTATTAGGCCAGAGTAAGAGTTAAGACCTTAACCATTAGGCCAGAGAACGAGTCTTAGACTTTAGCTATTAGGCCAGAGTAAGTGTTGAGACCTTAGCTATTAGGCCAGAGTAAAAGTTAAGACCTTAACCAGTAGGCCAGAGTAAGAGTTAAGACCTTAACCTGTAGGCCATAGTACGAGTCTAAGACCTTTGCTATTAGGCCAGAGTAAGAGTTAAGACCTTAGCTATTAGGCCAGAGTAAGAGTTAAGACCTTAACCAATAGGCCAGAGTACAAGTCTAAGACCATAGCTATTAGGCCAGAGTAAGATTTAAGACCTTAGCTATTAGGCCGGAGTAAGAGTTAAGACCTTAACCATTAGGCCAGAGTATGAGTCTAAGACCTTAGCTATTAGGCCAGAGTAAGAGTTAACCCCTTAGCTATAAGGCCAGAGTAAGAGTTAAGACCTTAACCAGTAGGCCAGAGTAAGAGTTAAGACCTTAACCATTAGGCCAGAATACAGGTCTAAGACCTTAGCTATTAGGCCAGGGTAAGAGTTAAGACCTTAGCTATAGGGCCAGAGTAAGAGTTAAGACCTTAACCAGTAGGCCAGAGTATGAGTCTAAGACCTTAGCTATTAGGCCAGAGTAAGAGTTAAGACCTTAGCCAGTAGGCCAGAGTCCGAGTCTAAGACCTTAGCTATTAGGCCAGAGTAAGAGTTAAGACCTTAACCAGTAGGCCAGAGTACAAGTCTAAGACCTTAGCTATTAGGCCACAGTAAGAGTTAAGACCTTAACCAGTAGGCCAGAGTAAGAGTTAAGACCTTAACCATTAGGCCAGAGTACGAGTCTAAGACCTTAGCTATTAGGCCAGAGTAAGAGTTAAGACCTTAGCTATTAGGCCAGAGTAAGAGTTAAGACCTTAACCAGTAGGCCAGAGTAAGAGTTAAGACCTTAACCTGTAGGCCATAGTATGAGTCTAAGACCTTAGCTATTAGGCCAGAGTAAGAGTTAAGACCTTAGCTATTAGGCCAGAGTAAGAGTTAAGACCTTAACCATTAGGCCAGAGTACGAGTCTAAGACCTTAGCTATAAGGCCAGAGTAAGAGTTAAGACCTTAGCTATTAGGCCAGAGTAAGAGTTAAGACCTTAACCAGTAGGCCAGAGTCCGAGTCTAAGACCTTAGCTATTAGGCCAGAGTAAGAGTTAAGACCTTAACCAGTAGGCCAGAGTACGAGTCTAAGACCTTAGCTATTAGGCCACAGTAAGAGTTAAGATCTTAGCTATTAGGCCAGAGTAAGAGTTAAGACCTTAACCATTAGGCCAGAGTACGAGTCTAAGACCATACCTATTAGGCCAGAGTAAGAGTTAAGACCTTAGCTATTAGGCCAGAGTAAGAGTTAAGACCTTAACCATTAGGCCAGAGTACGAGTCTAAGACTTTAGCTATTAGGCCAGAGTAAGAGTTAAGACCTTAACCAGTAGGCCAGAGTATGAGTCTAAGTCCTTAGCTATTAGGCCAGAGTAAGAGTTAAGACCTTAACAATTAGGCCAGAGTACGAGACTAAGACCTTAGCTATTAGGCCAGAGTAAGAGTTAAGACCTTAACCATTAGGCCAGAGTACGAGTCTAAGACCTTAGCTATTAGGCCAGAGTAAGAGTTAAGACCTTAACCATTAGGCCAGAGTACGAGTCTAAGACCATAGCTATTAGGCCAGAGTAAGAGTTAAGACCTTAGCTATTAGGCCAGAGTAAGATTTATTACCTTAGCATTTAGGCCAGAGTAAGGGTAAAGACCTTAACCAGTAGGCCAGAGTAAGAGTTAAGACCTTAACCAGTAGGCCAGAGTAAGAGTTAAGACCTTAACCATTAGGCCAGAGTACGAGTCTAAGACCTTAGCTATTAGGCCAGAGTAAGAGTTAAGACCTTAACCAGTAGGCCAGAGTAAGAGTTAAGACATTAACCAGTAGGCCAGAGTACGAGTCTAAGACCTTAGCTATTAGGCCAGAGTACGAGTCTAAGACCTTAGCTATTAGGCCAGAGTATGAGTCTAAGACCTTAGCTATTAGACCAGAGTAAGAGTTAAGACCTTAACCATTAGGCCAGAGTACGAGTCTAAGACCTTAGCTATTAAGCCAGAGTAAGAGTTAAGACCTTAGCTATTAGGCCAGAGTAAGAGTTAAGACCTTAACCAGTAGGCCAGAGTACGAGTCTAAGACCATAGCTATTAGGCCAGAGTAAGAGTTAAGACCTTAACCAGTAGGCCAGAGTAAAAGTTAAGACCTTAACCTGTAGGCCATAGTACGAGTCTAAGACGTTAGCTATTAGGCCAGAGTAAGAGTTAAGACCTTAGCTATTAGGCCAGAGTAAGATTTATTACCTTAGCATTTAGGCCAGAGTAAGAGTAAAGACCTTAACCAGTAGGCCAGAGTAAGAGTTAAGACCTTAACCAGTAGGCCAGAGTAAGAGTTAAGACCTTAACCATTAGGCCAGAGTACGAGTCTAAGACCTTAGCTATTAGGCCAGAGTAAGAGTTAAGACCTTAACCAGTAGGCCAGAGTAAGAGTTAAGACATTAACCAGTAGGCCAGAGTACGAGTCTAAGACCTTAGCTATTAGGCCAGAGTACGAGTCTAAGACCTTAGCTATTAGGCCAGAGTAAGTGTTAAGACCTTAGCTATTAGGCCAGAGTAAGAGTTAAGACCTTAACCATTAGGCCAGAGTACGAGTCTAAGACCTTAGCTATTAGGCCAGAGTAAGAGTTAAGACCTTAGCTATTAGGCCAGAGTAAGAGTTAAGACCTTAACCATTAGGCCAGAGTACGAGTCTAAGACCTTAGCTATTAGGCCAGAGTAAGAGTTAAGACCTTAACCAGTAGGCCAGAGTAAGAGTTAAGACCTTAACCATTAGGCCAGAGTAAGAGTTTAAGACCCTAGCTATTAGGCCAGAGTAAGAGTTAAGACCTTAGCTATTAGGCCAGAGTAAGAGTTAAGACCTTAACCATTAGGCCAGAGTACGAGTCTAAGACCTTAGCTATTAGGCCAGAGTAAGAGTTAAGACCTTAACCAGTAGGCCAGAGTAAGAGTTAAGACCTTAACCATTAGGCCAGAGTACGAGTCTAAGACCTTAGCTATTAGGCCAGAGTAAGAGTTAAGACCTTAGCTATTAGGCCAGAGTAAGAGTTAAGACCTTAACCAGTAGGCCAGAGTAAGAGTTAAGACCTTAACTTGTAGGCCATAGTATGAGTCTAAGACCTTAGCTGTTAGGCCAGAGTAAGAGTTAAGACCTTAGCTATTAGGCCAGAGTAAGAGTTAAGACCTTAACCATTAGGCCAGAGTACGAGTCTAAGACCTTAGCTATAAGGCCAGAGTAAGAGTTAAGACCTTAGCTATTAGGCCAGAGTAAGAGTTAAGACCTTAACCAGTAGGCCAGAGTCCGAGTCTAAGACCTTAGCTATTAGGCCAGAGTAAGAGTTAAGACCTTAACCAGTAGGCCAGAGTACGAGTCTAAGACCTTAGCTATTAGGCCACAGTAAGAGTTAAGACCTTAGCTATTAGGCCAGAGTAAGAGTTAAGACCTTAACCATTAGGCCAGAGTACGAGTCTAAGACCATACCTATTAGGCCAGAGTAAGAGTTAAGACCTTAGCTATTAGGCCAGAGTAAGAGTTAAGACCTTAACCATTAGGCCAGAGTACGAGTCTAAGACCTTAGCTATTAGGCCAGAGTAAGAGTTAAGACCTTAACCAGTAGGCCAGAGTATCAGTCTAAGTCCTTAGCTATTAGGCCAGAGTAAGAGTTAAGACCTTAACGATTAGGCCAGAGTACGAGACTAAGACCTTAGCTATTAGGCCAGAGTAAGAGTTAAGACCTTAACCATTAGGCCAGAGTACGAGTCTAAGACCTTAGCTATTAGGCCAGAGTAAGAGTTAAGACCTTAAACATTAGGCCAGAGTACGAGTCTAAGACCATAGCTATTAGGCCAGAGTAAGAGTTAAGACCTTAGCTATTAGGCCAGAGTAAGATTTATTACCTTAGCATTTAGGCCAGAGTAAGAGTAAAGACCTTAACCAGTAGGCCACAGTAAGAGTTAAGACCTTAACCAGTAGGCCAGAGTAAGAGTTAAGACCTTAACCATTAGGCCAGAGTACGAGTGTAAGACCTTAGCTATTAGGCCAGAGTAAGAGTTAAGACCTTAACCAGTAGGCCAGAGTAAGAGTTAAGACATTAACCAGTAGGCCAGAGTACGAGTCTAAGACCTTAGCTATTAGGCCAGAGTACAAGTCTAAGACCTTAGCTATTAGGCCAGAGTATGAGTCTAAGACCTTAGCTATTAGGCCAGAGTAAGAGTTAAGACCTTAAACATTAGTCCAGAGTACGAGTCTAAGACCTTAGCTATTAAGCCAGAGTAAGAGTTAAGACCTTAGCTATTAGGCCAGAGTAAGAGTTAAGACCTTAACCAGTAGGCCAGAGTACGAGTCTAAGACCATAGCTATTAGGCCAGAGTAAGAGTTAAGACCTTAACCAGTAGGCCAGAGTAAAAGTTAAGACCTTAACCTGTAGGCCATAGTACGAGTCTAAGACGTTAGCTATTAGGCCAGAGTAAGAGTTAAGACCTTAGCTATTAGGCCAGAGTAAGAGATAAGACCTTAACCATTAGGCCAGAGTACGAGTCTAAGACCTTAGCTATTAGGCCAGAGTAAGAGTTGAGACCTTAGCTATTAGGCCAGAGTAAGAGTTAAGACCTTAACCAGTAGGCCAGAGTAAGAGTTAAGACCTTAACCATTAGGCCAGACTACGAGTCTAAGACCTTAGCTATTTGCCATAGTAAGAGTTAAGACCTTAACCAGTAGGCCAGAGTAAGAGTTAAGACCTTAACCAGTAGGCCAGAGTAAGAGGTAAGACCTTAGCTATTAGGCCAGAGTAAGAGTTAAGACCTTAACTAGTAGGCCAGAATAAGAGTTAACACCTTAACCATTATGCTAGAGTACGAGTCTAAGACCTAGCTATTAGGTCAGAATAAAAGTTAAGACCTTAACCAGTAGGCCAGAGTAAGAGTTAAGACCTTAACCAGTAGGCCAGAGTAGGAGTCTAAGACATTAGCTATTAGGCCAGAGTAAGAGTTAAGACCTTAGCTATTAAGCCAGAGTAAGAGTTAAGACGTTAGCTATTAGGCCAGAGTAAGAGTTAAGACCTTAACCAGTAGGCCAGAGTAAGAGTTAAGACCTTAACCATTAGGCCAGATTACGAGTCTAAGACCTTAGCTATTAGGCCAGAGTAAGAGTTAATACCTTAACCAGTAGGCCAGAGTAAGAGTTAAGACCTTAGCTTTTTGGCCAGAGTAAGTAAGACCTTAGCTATTAGGCCAGAGTAAGATGTAAGACCTTAACCTGTAGGCCATAGTACGAGTCTAAGATCTTAGCTATTAGGCCAGAGTAAGAGTTAAGACCTTAACCATTAGGCCAGAGTACGAGTCTAAGACCTTAGCTATTAGGCCAGAGTAAGAGTTAAGACCTTAACCAGTAGGCCAGAGTAAGAGTTAAGACCTTAGCTTTTAGGCCAGAGTAAGAGTTAAGACCTTAACCATTAGGCCAGAGTACGAGTCTAAGACCTTAGCTATTAGGCCAGAGTAAGAGTTGAGACCTTAGCTATTAGGCCAGAGTAAGAGTTAAGACCTTAACCAGTAGGCCAGAGTAAGAGTTAAGACCTTAACCTGTAGACCATAGTACGAGTCTAAGACCTTAGCTATTAGGCCAGAGTAAGAGTTAAGACCTTAGCTATTAGGCCAGAGTAAGAGCTAAGACCTTAACCAATAGGCCAGAGTATGAGTCTAAGACCATACCTATTAGGCCAGAGTAAGAGTTAAGACCTTAGCTATTAGGCCAGAGTAAGAGTTAAGACCTTAACCATTAGGCCAGAGTACGAGTCTAAGACCTTAGCTATTAGGCCAGAGTAAGAGTTAAGACCTTAACCAGTAGGCCAGAGTATGAGTCTAAGTCCTTAGCTATTAGGCCAGAGTAAGAGTTAAGACCTTAACGATAAGGCCAGAGTACGAGACCAAGACCTTAGCTATTAGGCCAGAGTAAGAGTTAAGACCTTAACCATTAGGCCAGAGTACGAGTCTAAGACCTTAGCTATTAGGCCAGAGTAAGAGTTAATACCTTAACCAGTAGGCCAGAGTAAGAGTTAAGACCTTAGCTTTTTGGCCAGAGTAAGTAAGACCTTAGCTATTAGTCTAGAGTAAGATGTAAGACCTTAACCTGTAGGCCATAGTACGAGTCTAAGATCTTAGCTATTAGGCCAGAGTAAGAGTTAAGACCTTAACCATTAGGCCAGAGTACGAGTCTCAGACCTTAGCTATTAGGCCAGAGTAAGAGTTAAGACCTTAACCAGTAGGCCAGAGTAAGAGTTAAGACCTTAGCTTTTAGGCCAGAGTAAGAGTTAAGACCTTAACCATTAGGCCAGAGTACGAGTCTAAGACCTTAGCTATTAGGCCAGAGTAAGAGTTGAGACCTTAGCTATTAGGCCAGAGTAAGAGTTAAGACCTTAACCAGTAGGCCAGAGTAAGAGTTAAGACCTTAACCTGTAGGCCATAGTACGAGTCTAAGACCTTAGCTATTAGGCCAGAGTAAGAGTTAAGACCTTAGCTATTAGGCCAGAGTAAGAGTTAAGACCTTAGCTATTAGGCCAGAGTAAGAGTTAAGACCTTAACCATTAGGCCAGAGTACGAGTCTAAGACCTTAGCTATTAGGCCAGAGTAAGAGTTAAGACCTTAACCATTAGGCCAGAGTACGAGTCTAAGACCATAGCTATTAGGCCAGAGTAAGAGTTAAGACCTTAGCTATTAGGCCAGAGTAAGATTTATTACCTTAGCATTTAGGCCAGAGTAAGAGTAAAGACCTTAACCAGTAGGCCAGTGTAAGAGTTAAGACCTTAACCAGTAGGCCAGAGTAAGACTTAAGACCTTAACCATTAGGCCAGAGTACGAGTCTAAGACCTTAGCTATTAGGCCAGAGTAAGAGTTAAGACCTTAACCAGTAGGCCAGAGTAAGAGTTAAGACATTAACCAGTAGGCCAGAGTACGAGTCTAAGACCTTAGCTATTAGGCCAGAGTACGAGTCTAAGACCTTAGCTATTAGGCCAGAGTATGAGTCTAAGACCTTAGCTATTAGGCCAGAGTAAGAGTTAAGACCTTAACCATTAGGCCAGAGTACGAGTCTAAGACCTTAGCTATTAAGCCAGAGTAAGAGTTAAGACCTTAGCTATTAGGCCAGAGTAAGAGTTAAGACCTTAACCAGTAGGCCAGAGTACGAGTTAAGACCTTAACCATTAGGCCAGAGGACGAGTCTAAGACCTTAGCTATTTGCCATAGTAAGAGTTAAGACCTTAACCAGTAGGCCAGAGTAAAAGTTAAGACCTTATTCTGTAGGCCATAGTACGAGTCTAAGACGTTAGCTATTAGGCCAGAGTAAGAGTTAAGACCTTAGCTATTAGGCCAGAGTAAGAGATAAGACCTTAACCATTAGGCCAGAGTACGAGTCTAAGACCTTAGCTATTAGGCCAGAGTAAGAGTTGAGACCTTAGCTATTAGGCCAGAGTAAGAGTTAAGACCTTAACCAGTAGGCCAGAGTAAGAGTTAAGACCTTAACCATTAGGCCAGAGTACGAGTCTAAGACCTTAGCTATTTGCCATAGTAAGAGTTAAGACCTTAACCAGTAGGCCAGAGTAAGAGTTAAGACCTTAACCAGTAGGCCAGAGTAAGAGGTAAGACCTTAGCTATTAGGCCAGAGTAAGAGTTCAGACCTTATCTAGTAGGCCAGAATAAGAGTTAACACCTTAACCATTATGCTAGAGTACGAGTCTAAGACCTAGCTATTAGGCCAGAATAAAAGTTAAGACCTTAACCAGTAGGCCAGAGTAAGAGTTAAGACCTTAACCAGTAGGCCAGAGTACGAGTCTAAGACATTACCTATTAGGCCAGAGTAAGAGTTAAGACCTTAGCTATTAAGCCAGAATAAGAGTTAAGACGTTAGCTATTAGGCCAGAGTAAGAGTTAAGACCTTAACCAGTAGGCCAGAGTAAGAGTTAAGACCTTAACCATTAGGCCAGAGTACGAGTCTAAGACCTTAGCTATTAGGCCAGAGTAAGAGTTAATACCTTAACCAGTAGGCCAGAGTAAGAGTTAAGACCTTAGCTTTTAGGCCAGAGTAAGGAAGACCTTAGCTATTAGGCCAGAGTAAGAGTTAAGACCTTAGCCAGTAGGCCAGAGTCCGAGTCTAAGACCTTAGCTATTAGGCCAGAGTAAGAGTTAAGACCTTAACCAGTAGGCCAGAGTACAAGTCTAAGACCTTAGCTATTAGGCCACAGTAAGAGTTAAGACCTTAACCAGTAGGCCAGAGTAAGAGTTAAGACCTTAACCATTAGGCCAGAGTACGAGTCTAAGACCTTAGCTATTAGGCCAGAGTAAGAGTTAAGACCTTAGCTATTAGGCCAGAGTAAGAGTTAAGACCTTAACCAGTAGGCCAGAGTAAGAGTTAAGACCTTAACCTGTAGGCCATAGTATGAGTCTAAGACCTTAGCTATTAGGCCAGAGTAAGAGTTAAGACCTTAGCTATTAGGCCAGAGTAAGAGTTAAGACCTTAACCATTAGGCCAGAGTACGAGTCTAAGACCTTAGCTATAAGGCCAGAGTAAGAGTTAAGACCTTAGCTATTAGGCCAGAGTAAGAGTTAAGACCTTAACCAGTAGGCCAGAGTCCGAGTCTAAGACCTTAGCTATTAGGCCAGAGTAAGAGTTAAGACCTTAACCAGTAGGCCAGAGTACGAGTCTAAGACCTTAGCTATTAGGCCACAGTAAGAGTTAAGACCTTAGCTATTAGGCCAGAGTAAGAGTTAAGACCTTAACCATTAGGCCAGAGTACGAGTCTAAGACCATACCTATTAGGCCAGAGTAAGAGTTAAGACCTTAGCTATTAGGCCAGAGTAAGAGTTAAGACCTTAACCATTAGGCCAGAGTACGAGTCTAAGACTTTAGCTATTAGGCCAGAGTAAGAGTTAAGACCTTAACCAGTAGGCCAGAGTATGAGTCTAAGTCCTTAGCTATTAGGCCAGAGTAAGAGTTAAGACCTTAACAATTAGGCCAGAGTACGAGACTAAGACCTTAGCTATTAGGCCAGAGTAAGAGTTAAGACCTTAACCATTAGGCCAGAGTACGAGTCTAAGACCTTAGCTATTAGGCCAGAGTAAGAGTTAAGACCTTAACCATTAGGCCAGAGTACGAGTCTAAGACCATAGCTATTAGGCCAGAGTAAGAGTTAAGACCTTAGCTATTAGGCCAGAGTAAGATTTATTACCTTAGCATTTAGGCCAGAGTAAGGGTAAAGACCTTAACCAGTAGGCCAGAGTAAGAGTTAAGACCTTAACCAGTAGGCCAGAGTAAGAGTTAAGACCTTAACCATTAGGCCAGAGTACGAGTCTAAGACCTTAGCTATTAGGCCAGAGTAAGAGTTAAGACCTTAACCAGTAGGCCAGAGTAAGAGTTAAGACATTAACCAGTAGGCCAGAGTACGAGTCTAAGACCTTAGCTATTAGGCCAGAGTACGAGTCTAAGACCTTAGCTATTAGGCCAGAGTATGAGTCTAAGACCTTAGCTATTAGACCAGAGTAAGAGTTAAGACCTTAACCATTAGGCCAGAGTACGAGTCTAAGACCTTAGCTATTAAGCCAGAGTAAGAGTTAAGACCTTAGCTATTAGGCCAGAGTAAGAGTTAAGACCTTAACCAGTAGGCCAGAGTACGAGTCTAAGACCATAGCTATTAGGCCAGAGTAAGAGTTAAGACCTTAACCAGTAGGCCAGAGTAAAAGTTAAGACCTTAACCTGTAGGCCATAGTACGAGTCTAAGACGTTAGCTATTAGGCCAGAGTAAGAGTTAAGACCTTAGCTATTAGGCCAGAGTAAGATTTATTACCTTAGCATTTAGGCCAGAGTAAGAGTAAAGACCTTAACCAGTAGGCCAGAGTAAGAGTTAAGACCTTAACCAGTAGGCCAGAGTAAGAGTTAAGACCTTAACCATTAGGCCAGAGTACGAGTCTAAGACCTTAGCTATTAGGCCAGAGTAAGAGTTAAGACCTTAACCAGTAGGCCAGAGTAAGAGTTAAGACATTAACCAGTAGGCCAGAGTACGAGTCTAAGACCTTAGCTATTAGGCCAGAGTACGAGTCTAAGACCTTAGCTATTAGGCCAGAGTAAGTGTTAAGACCTTAGCTATTAGGCCAGAGTAAGAGTTAAGACCTTAACCATTAGGCCAGAGTACGAGTCTAAGACCTTAGCTATTAGGCCAGAGTAAGAGTTAAGACCTTAGCTATTAGGCCAGAGTAAGAGTTAAGACCTTAACCATTAGGCCAGAGTACGAGTCTAAGACCTTAGCTATTAGGCCAGAGTAAGAGTTAAGACCTTAACCAGTAGGCCAGAGTAAGAGTTAAGACCTTAACCATTAGGCCAGAGTACGAGTCTAAGACCTTAGCTATTAGGCCAGAGTAAGAGTTAAGACCTTAGCTATTAGGCCAGAGTAAGAGTTAAGACCTTAGCTATTAGGCCAGAGTAAGAGTTAAGACCTTAACCATTAGGCCAGAGTACGAGTCTAAGACCTTAGCTATTAGGCCAGAGTAAGAGTTAAGACCTTAACCAGTAGGCCAGAGTAAGAGTTAAGACCTTAACCATTAGGCCAGAGTACGAGTCTAAGACCTTAGCTATTAGGCCAGAGTAAGAGTTAAGACCTTAGCTATTAGGCCAGAGTAAGAGTTAAGACCTTAACCAGTAGGCCAGAGTAAGAGTTAAGACCTTAACTTGTAGGCCATAGTATGAGTCTAAGACCTTAGCTGTTAGGCCAGAGTAAGAGTTAAGACCTTAGCTATTAGGCCAGAGTAAGAGTTAAGACCTTAACCATTAGGCCAGAGTACGAGTCTAAGACCTTAGCTATAAGGCCAGAGTAAGAGTTAAGACCTTAGCTATTAGGCCAGAGTAAGAGTTAAGACCTTAACCAGTAGGCCAGAGTCCGAGTCTAAGACCTTAGCTATTAGGCCAGAGTAAGAGTTAAGACCTTAACCAGTAGGCCAGAGTACGAGTCTAAGACCTTAGCTATTAGGCCACAGTAAGAGTTAAGACCTTAGCTATTAGGCCAGAGTAAGAGTTAAGACCTTAACCATTAGGCCAGAGTACGAGTCTAAGACCATACCTATTAGGCCAGAGTAAGAGTTAAGACCTTAGCTATTAGGCCAGAGTAAGAGTTAAGACCTTAACCATTAGGCCAGAGTACGAGTCTAAGACCTTAGCTATTAGGCCAGAGTAAGAGTTAAGACCTTAACCAGTAGGCCAGAGTATCAGTCTAAGTCCTTAGCTATTAGGCCAGAGTAAGAGTTAAGACCTTAACGATTAGGCCAGAGTACGAGACTAAGACCTTAGCTATTAGGCCAGAGTAAGAGTTAAGACCTTAACCATTAGGCCAGAGTACAAGTCTAAGACCTTAGCTATTAGGCCAGAGTAAGAGTTAAGACCTTAAACATTAGGCCAGAGTACGAGTCTAAGACCATAGCTATTAGGCCAGAGTAAGAGTTAAGACCTTAGCTATTAGGCCAGAGTAAGATTTATTACCTTAGCATTTAGGCCAGAGTAAGAGTAAAGACCTTAACCAGTAGGCCACAGTAAGAGTTAAGACCTTAACCAGTAGGCCAGAGTAAGAGTTAAGACCTTAACCATTAGGCCAGAGTACGAGTGTAAGACCTTAGCTATTAGGCCAGAGTAAGAGTTAAGACCTTAACCAGTAGGCCAGAGTAAGAGTTAAGACATTAACCAGTAGGCCAGAGTACGAGTCTAAGACCTTAGCTATTAGGCCAGAGTACAAGTCTAAGACCTTAGCTATTAGGCCAGAGTATGAGTCTAAGACCTTAGCTATTAGGCCAGAGTAAGAGTTAAGACCTTAAACATTAGGCCAGAGTACGAGTCTAAGACCTTAGCTATTAAGCCAGAGTAAGAGTTAAGACCTTAGCTATTAGGCCAGAGTAAGAGTTAAGACCTTAACCAGTAGGCCAGAGTACGAGTCTAAGACCATAGCTATTAGGCCAGAGTAAGAGTTAAGACCTTAACCAGTAGGCCAGAGTAAAAGTTAAGACCTTAACCTGTAGGCCATAGTACGAGTCTAAGACGTTAGCTATTAGGCCAGAGTAAGAGTTAAGACCTTAGCTATTAGGCCAGAGTAAGAGATAAGACCTTAACCATTAGGCCAGAGTACGAGTCTAAGACCTTAGCTATTAGGCCAGAGTAAGAGTTGAGACCTTAGCTATTAGGCCAGAGTAAGAGTTAAGACCTTAACCAGTAGGCCAGAGTAAGAGTTAAGACCTTAACCATTAGGCCAGACTACGAGTCTAAGACCTTAGCTATTTGCCATAGTAAGAGTTAAGACCTTAACCAGTAGGCCAGAGTAAGAGTTAAGACCTTAACCAGTAGGCCAGAGTAAGAGGTAAGACCTTAGCTATTAGGCCAGAGTAAGAGTTAAGACCTTAACTAGTAGGCCAGAATAAGAGTTAACACCTTAACCATTATGCTAGAGTACGAGTCTAAGACCTAGCTATTAGGCCAGAATAAAAGTTAAGACCTTAACCAGTAGGCCAGAGTAAGAGTTAAGACCTTAACCAGTAGGCCAGAGTAGGAGTCTAAGACATTAGCTATTAGGCCAGAGTAAGAGTTAAGACCTTAGCTATTAAGCCAGAGTAAGAGTTAAGACGTTAGCTATTAGGCCAGAGTAAGAGTTAAGACCTTAACCAGTAGGCCAGAGTAAGAGTTAAGACCTTAACCATTAGGCCAGATTACGAGTCTAAGACCTTAGCTATTAGGCCAGAGTAAGAGTTAATACCTTAACCAGTAGGCCAGAGTAAGAGTTAAGACCTTAGCTTTTTGGCCAGAGTAAGTAAGACCTTAGCTATTAGGCCAGAGTAAGATGTAAGACCTTAACCTGTAGGCCATAGTACGAGTCTAAGATCTTAGCTATTAGGCCAGAGTAAGAGTTAAAACCTTAACCATTAGGCCAGAGTACGAGTCTAAGACCTTAGCTATTAGGCCAGAGTAAGAGTTAAGACCTTAACCAGTAGGCCAGAGTAAGATTTAAGACCTTAGCTTTTAGGCCAGAGTAAGAGTTAAGACCTTAACCATTAGGCCAGAGTACGAGTCTAAGACCTTAGCTATTAGGCCAGAGTAAGAGTTGAGACCTTAGCTATTAGGCCAGAGTAAGAGTTAAGACCTTAACCAGTAGGCCAGAGTAAGAGTTAAGACCTTAACCTGTAGACCATAGTACGAGTCTAAGACCTTAGCTATTAGGCCAGAGTAAGAGTTAAGACCTTAGCTATTAGGCCAGAGTAAGAGCTAAGACCTTAACCAATAGGCCAGAGTATGAGTCTAAGACCATACCTATTAGGCCAGAGTAAGAGTTAAGACCTTAGCTATTAGGCCAGAGTAAGAGTTAAGACCTTAACCATTAGGCCAGAGTACGAGTCTAAGACCTTAGCTATTAGGCCAGAGTAAGAGTTAAGACCTTAACCAGTAGGCCAGAGTATGAGTCTAAGTCCTTAGCTATTAGGCCAGAGTAAGAGTTAAGACCTTAACGATAAGGCCAGAGTACGAGACCAAGACCTTAGCTATTAGGCCAGAGTAAGAGTTAAGACCTTAACCATTAGGCCAGAGTACGAGTCTAAGACCTTAGCTATTAGGCCAGAGTAAGAGTTAATACCTTAACCAGTAGGCCAGAGTAAGAGTTAAGACCTTAGCTTTTTGGCCAGAGTAAGTAAGACCTTAGCTATTAGTCTAGAGTAAGATGTAAGACCTTAACCTGTAGGCCATAGTACGAGTCTAAGATCTTAGCTATTAGGCCAGAGTAAGAGTTAAGACCTTAACCATTAGGCCAGAGTACGAGTCTCAGACCTTAGCTATTAGGCCAGAGTAAGAGTTAAGACCTTAACCAGTAGGCCAGAGTAAGAGTTAAGACCTTAGCTTTTAGGCCAGAGTAAGAGTTAAGACCTTAACCATTAGGCCAGAGTACGAGTCTAAGACCTTAGCTATTAGGCCAGAGTAAGAGTTGAGACCTTAGCTATTAGGCCAGAGTAAGAGTTAAGAAGACCTTAACCAGTAGGCCAGAGTAAGAGTTAAGACCTTAACCTGTAGGCCATAGTACGAGTCTAAGACCTTAGCTATTAGGCCAGAGTAAGAGTTAAGACCTTAGCTATTAGGCCAGAGTAAGAGTTAAGACCTTAGCTATTAGGCCAGAGTAAGAGTTAAGACCTTAACCATTAGGCCAGAGTACGAGTCTAAGACCTTAGCTATTAGGCCAGAGTAAGAGTTAAGACCTTAACCATTAGGCCAGAGTACGAGTCTAAGACCATAGCTATTAGGCCAGAGTAAGAGTTAAGACCTTAGCTATTAGGCCAGAGTAAGATTTATTACCTTAGCATTTAGGCCAGAGTAAGAGTAAAGACCTTAACCAGTAGGCCAGTGTAAGAGTTAAGACCTTAACCAGTAGGCCAGAGTAAGACTTAAGACCTTAACCATTAGGCCAGAGTACGAGTCTAAGACCTTAGCTATTAGGCCAGAGTAAGAGTTAAGACCTTAACCAGTAGGCCAGAGTAAGAGTTAAGACATTAACCAGTAGGCCAGAGTACGAGTCTAAGACCTTAGCTATTAGGCCAGAGTACGAGTCTAAGACCTTAGCTATTAGGCCAGAGTATGAGTCTAAGACCTTAGCTATTAGGCCAGAGTAAGAGTTAAGACCTTAACCATTAGGCCAGAGTACGAGTCTAAGACCTTAGCTATTAAGCCAGAGTAAGAGTTAAGACCTTAGCTATTAGGCCAGAGTAAGAGTTAAGACCTTAACCAGTAGGCCAGAGTACGAGTTAAGACCTTAACCATTAGGCCAGAGTACGAGTCTAAGACCTTAGCTATTTGCCATAGTAAGAGTTAAGACCTTAACCAGTAGGCCAGAGTAAAAGTTAAGACCTTATTCTGTAGGCCATAGTACGAGTCTAAGACGTTAGCTATTAGGCCAGAGTAAGAGTTAAGACCTTAGCTATTAGGCCAGAGTAAGAGATAAGACCTTAACCATTAGGCCAGAGTACGAGTCTAAGACCTTAGCTATTAGGCCAGAGTAAGAGTTGAGACCTTAGCTATTAGGCCAGAGTAAGAGTTAAGACCTTAACCAGTAGGCCAGAGTAAGAGTTAAGACCTTAACCATTAGGCCAGAGTACGAGTCTAAGACCTTAGCTATTTGCCATAGTAAGAGTTAAGACCTTAACCAGTAGGCCAGAGTAAGAGTTAAGACCTTAACCAGTAGGCCAGAGTAAGAGGTAAGACCTTAGCTATTAGGCCAGAGTAAGAGTTCAGACCTTATCTAGTAGGCCAGAATAAGAGTTAACACCTTAACCATTATGCTAGAGTACGAGTCTAAGACCTAGCTATTAGGCCAGAATAAAAGTTAAGACCTTAACCAGTAGGCCAGAGTAAGAGTTAAGACCTTAACCAGTAGGCCAGAGTACGAGTCTAAGACATTACCTATTAGGCCAGAGTAAGAGTTAAGACCTTAGCTATTAAGCCAGAATAAGAGTTAAGACGTTAGCTATTAGGCCAGAGTAAGAGTTAAGACCTTAACCAGTAGGCCAGAGTAAGAGTTAAGACCTTAACCATTAGGCCAGAGTACGAGTCTAAGACCTTAGCTATTAGGCCAGAGTAAGAGTTAATACCTTAACCAGTAGGCCAGAGTAAGAGTTAAGACCTTAGCTTTTAGGCCAGAGTAAGGAAGACCTTAGCTATTAGGCCAGAGTAAGATGTAAGACCTTAACCTGTAGGCCATAGTACGAGTCTAAGACCTTAGCTATTAGGCCAGAGTAAGAGTTAAGTTCTTAACCATTAGGCCAGAGTACGAGTCTAAGACCTTAGCTATTAGGCCAGAGTAAGAGTTAAGACCTTAACCAGTAGGCCAGAGTAAGAGTTAAGACCTTAACCATTAGGCCAGAGTACGAGTCTAAGACCTTAGCTATTAGGCCAGAGTAAAAGTTAAGACCTTAGCTATTAGGCCAGAGTAAGAGTTAAGACCTTAACCTGTAGGCCATAGTACGAGTCTAAGACCTTAGCTATTAGGCCAGAGTAAGAGTTAAGACCTTAACCATTAGGCCAGAGTACGAGTCTAAGACCTTAGCTATTAGGCCAGAGTAAGAGTTACGACCTAAGCTATTAGGCCAGAGTAAGAGTTAAGACCTTAACCATTAGGCCAGAGTACGAGTCTAAGACCTTAGCTATTAGGCCAGAGTAAGAGTTAAGACCTTAGCTATTAGGCCAGAGTAAGAGTTAAGACCTTAACCATTAGGCCAGAGTACGAGTCTAAGACCTTAGCTATTAGGCCAGAGTAAGATTGAAGACCTTAGCTATTAGGCCAGAGTAATAGTTAACCCCTTAGCTATAAGGCCAGAGTAAGAGTTAAGACCTTAACCAGTAGGCCAGAGTAAGAGTTAAGACCTTAACCATTAGGCCAGAATACGGGTCTAAGACCTTAGCTATTAGGCCAGGGTAAGAGTTAAGACCTTAGCTATAGGGCCAGAGTAAGAGTTAAGACCTTAACCAGTAGGCCAGAGTATGAGTCTCAGACCTTAGCTATTAGGCCAGAGTAAGAGTTAAGACCTTAGCCAGTAGGCCAGAGTCCGAGTCTAAGACCTTAGCTATTAGGCCAGAGTAAGAGTTAAGACCTTAACCATTAGGCCAGAGTACGAGTCTAAGACCTTAGCTATTAGGCCAGAGTAAGAGTTAAGACCTTAACCAGTAGGCCAGAGTAAGAGTTAACACCTTAACCATTAGGCCAGAGTACGAGTCTAAGACCTTAGCTATTAGGCCAGAGTAAGAGTTAAGACCTTAGCTATTAGGCCAGAGTAAGAGTTAAGACCTTAACCTGTAGGCCATAGTACGAGTCTAAGACCTTAGCTATTAGGCCAGAGTAAGAGTTAAGACCTTAACCATTAGGCCAGAGTACGAGTTTAAGACCTTAGCTATTAGGCCAGAGTAAGAGTTACGACCTAAGCTATTAGGCCAGAGTAAGAGTTAAGACCTTAACCATTAGGCCAGAGTACGAGTCTAAGACCTTAGCTATTAGGCCAGAGTAAGAGTTAAGACCTTAGCTATTAGGCCAGAGTAAGAGTTAAGACCTTAACCATTAGGCCAGAGAACAAGTCTAAGACCTTAGCTATTAGGCCAGAGTAAGAGTTAAGACCTTAGCAATAGGGCCAGAGTAAGAGTTAAGACCTTAACCAGTAGGCCAGAGTATGAGTCTAAGACCTTAGCTATTAGGCCAGAGTAAGAGTTAAGACCTTAGCCAGTAGGCCAGAGTCCGAGTCTAAGACCTTAGCTATTAGGCCAGAGTAAGATTTAAGACCTTAACCAGTAGGCCAGAGTACGAGTCTAAGACCTTAGCTATTAGGCCACAGTAAGAGTTAAGACCTTAGCTATTAGGCCAGAGTAAGAGTTAAGACCTTAACCATTAGGCCAGAGTACGAGTCTAAGACCATACCTATTAGGCCAGAGTAAGAGTTAAGACCTTAACCAGTAGGCCAGAGTACGAGTCTAAGACCTTAGCTATTAGGCCACAGTAAGAGTTAAGACCTTAGCTATTAGGGCAGAGTAAGAGTTAAGACCTTAACCATTAGCCCAGAGTACGAGTCTAAGACCATATCTATTAGGCCAGAGTAAGAGTTAAGACCTTAGCTATTAGGCCAGAGTAAGAGTTAAGACCTTAACCTGTAGGCCATAGTACGAGTCTAAGACCTTAGCTATTAGGCCAGAGTAAGAGTTAAGACCTTAACCATTAGGCCAGAGTACGAGTCTAAGACCTTAGCTATTAGGCCAGAGTAAGAGTTAAGACCTTAACCAGTAGGCCAGAGTATGAGTCTAAGTCTTTAGCTATTAGGCCAGAGTAAGAGTTAAGACCTTAACGATTAGGCCAGAGTACGAGACTAAGACCTTAGCTATTAGGCCAGAGTAAGAGTTAAGACCTTAACCATTAGGCCAGAGTACGAGTCTCAGACCTTAGCTATTAGGCCAGAGTAAGAGTTAAGACCTTAACCAGTAGGCCAGAGTAAGAGTTAAGACCTTAGCTTTTAGGCCAGAGTAAGAGTTAAGACCTTAACCATTAGGCCAGAGTACGAGTCTAAGACCTTAGCTATTAGGCCAGAGTAAGAGTTGAGACCTTAGCTATTAGGCCAGAGTAAGAGTTAAGACCTTAACCAGTAGGCCAGAGTAAGAGTTAAGACCTTAACCTGTAGGCCATAGTACGAGTCTAAGACCTTAGCTATTAGGCCAGAGTAAGAGTTAAGACCTTAGCTATTAGGCCAGAGTAAGAGTTAAGACCTTAGCTATTAGGCCAGAGTAAGAGTTAAGACCTTAACCATTAGGCCAGAGTACGAGTCTAAGACCTTAGCTATTAGGCCAGAGTAAGAGTTAAGACCTTAACCATTAGGCCAGAGTACGAGTCTAAGACCATAGCTATTAGGCCAGAGTAAGAGTTAAGACCTTAGCTATTAGGCCAGAGTAAGATTTATTACCTTAGCATTTAGGCCAGAGTAAGAGTAAAGACCTTAACCAGTAGGCCAGTGTAAGAGTTAAGACCTTAACCAGTAGGCCAGAGTAAGACTTAAGACCTTAACCATTAGGCCAGAGTACGAGTCTAAGACCTTAGCTATTAGGCCAGAGTAAGAGTTAAGACCTTAACCAGTAGGCCAGAGTAAGAGTTAAGACATTAACCAGTAGGCCAGAGTACGAGTCTAAGACCTTAGCTATTAGGCCAGAGTACGAGTCTAAGACCTTAGCTATTAGGCCAGAGTATGAGTCTAAGACCTTAGCTATTAGGCCAGAGTAAGAGTTAAGACCTTAACCATTAGGCCAGAGTACGAGTCTAAGACCTTAGCTATTAAGCCAGAGTAAGAGTTAAGACCTTAGCTATTAGGCCAGAGTAAGAGTTAAGACCTTAACCAGTAGGCCAGAGTACGAGTTAAGACCTTAACCATTAGGCCAGAGTACGAGTCTAAGACCTTAGCTATTTGCCATAGTAAGAGTTAAGACCTTAACCAGTAGGCCAGAGTAAAAGTTAAGACCTTATTCTGTAGGCCATAGTACGAGTCTAAGACGTTAGCTATTAGGCCAGAGTAAGAGTTAAGACCTTAGCTATTAGGCCAGAGTAAGAGATAAGACCTTAACCATTAGGCCAGAGTACGAGTCTAAGACCTTAGCTATTAGGCCAGAGTAAGAGTTGAGACCTTAGCTATTAGGCCAGAGTAAGAGTTAAGACCTTAACCAGTAGGCCAGAGTAAGAGTTAAGACCTTAACCATTAGGCCAGAGTACGAGTCTAAGACCTTAGCTATTTGCCATAGTAAGAGTTAAGACCTTAACCAGTAGGCCAGAGTAAGAGTTAAGACCTTAACCAGTAGGCCAGAGTAAGAGGTAAGACCTTAGCTATTAGGCCAGAGTAAGAGTTCAGACCTTATCTAGTAGGCCAGAATAAGAGTTAACACCTTAACCATTATGCTAGAGTACGAGTCTAAGACCTAGCTATTAGGCCAGAATAAAAGTTAAGACCTTAACCAGTAGGCCAGAGTAAGAGTTAAGACCTTAACCAGTAGGCCAGAGTACGAGTCTAAGACATTACCTATTAGGCCAGAGTAAGAGTTAAGACCTTAGCTATTAAGCCAGAATAAGAGTTAAGACGTTAGCTATTAGGCCAGAGTAAGAGTTAAGACCTTAACCAGTAGGCCAGAGTAAGAGTTAAGACCTTAACCATTAGGCCAGAGTACGAGTCTAAGACCTTAGCTATTAGGCCAGAGTAAGAGTTAATACCTTAACCAGTAGGCCAGAGTAAGAGTTAAGACCTTAGCTTTTAGGCCAGAGTAAGGAAGACCTTAGCTATTAGGCCAGAGTAAGATGTAAGACCTTAACCTGTAGGCCATAGTACGAGTCTAAGACCTTAGCTATTAGGCCAGAGTAAGAGTTAAGTTCTTAACCATTAGGCCAGAGTACGAGTCTAAGACCTTAGCTATTAGGCCAGAGTAAGAGTTAAGACCTTAACCAGTAGGCCAGAGTAAGAGTTAAGACCTTAACCATTAGGCCAGAGTACGAGTCTAAGACCTTAGCTATTAGGCCAGAGTAAAAGTTAAGACCTTAGCTATTAGGCCAGAGTAAGAGTTAAGACCTTAACCTGTAGGCCATAGTACGAGTCTAAGACCTTAGCTATTAGGCCAGAGTAAGAGTTAAGACCTTAACCATTAGGCCAGAGTACGAGTCTAAGACCTTAGCTATTAGGCCAGAGTAAGAGTTACGACCTAAGCTATTAGGCCAGAGTAAGAGTTAAGACCTTAACCATTAGGCCAGAGTACGAGTCTAAGACCTTAGCTATTAGGCCAGAGTAAGAGTTAAGACCTTAGCTATTAGGCCAGAGTAAGAGTTAAGACCTTAACCATTAGGCCAGAGTACGAGTCTAAGACCTTAGCTATTAGGCCAGAGTAAGATTGAAGACCTTAGCTATTAGGCCAGAGTAATAGTTAACCCCTTAGCTATAAGGCCAGAGTAAGAGTTAAGACCTTAACCAGTAGGCCAGAGTAAGAGTTAAGACCTTAACCATTAGGCCAGAATACGGGTCTAAGACCTTAGCTATTAGGCCAGGGTAAGAGTTAAGACCTTAGCTATAGGGCCAGAGTAAGAGTTAAGACCTTAACCAGTAGGCCAGAGTATGAGTCTCAGACCTTAGCTATTAGGCCAGAGTAAGAGTTAAGACCTTAGCCAGTAGGCCAGAGTCCGAGTCTAAGACCTTAGCTATTAGGCCAGAGTAAGAGTTAAGACCTTAACCATTAGGCCAGAGTACGAGTCTAAGACCTTAGCTATTAGGCCAGAGTAAGAGTTAAGACCTTAACCAGTAGGCCAGAGTAAGAGTTAACACCTTAACCATTAGGCCAGAGTACGAGTCTAAGACCTTAGCTATTAGGCCAGAGTAAGAGTTAAGACCTTAGCTATTAGGCCAGAGTAAGAGTTAAGACCTTAACCTGTAGGCCATAGTACGAGTCTAAGACCTTAGCTATTAGGCCAGAGTAAGAGTTAAGACCTTAACCATTAGGCCAGAGTACGAGTTTAAGACCTTAGCTATTAGGCCAGAGTAAGAGTTACGACCTAAGCTATTAGGCCAGAGTAAGAGTTAAGACCTTAACCATTAGGCCAGAGTACGAGTCTAAGACCTTAGCTATTAGGCCAGAGTAAGAGTTAAGACCTTAGCTATTAGGCCAGAGTAAGAGTTAAGACCTTAACCATTAGGCCAGAGAACAAGTCTAAGACCTTAGCTATTAGGCCAGAGTAAGAGTTAAGACCTTAGCTATAGGGCCAGAGTAAGAGTTAAGACCTTAACCAGTAGGCCAGAGTATGAGTCTAAGACCTTAGCTATTAGGCCAGAGTAAGAGTTAAGACCTTAGCCAGTAGGCCAGAGTCCGAGTCTAAGACCTTAGCTATTAGGCCAGAGTAAGATTTAAGACCTTAACCAGTAGGCCAGAGTACGAGTCTAAGACCTTAGCTATTAGGCCACAGTAAGAGTTAAGACCTTAGCTATTAGGCCAGAGTAAGAGTTAAGACCTTAACCATTAGGCCAGAGTACGAGTCTAAGACCATACCTATTAGGCCAGAGTAAGAGTTAAGACCTTAACCAGTAGGCCAGAGTACGAGTCTAAGACCTTAGCTATTAGGCCACAGTAAGAGTTAAGACCTTAGCTATTAGGGCAGAGTAAGAGTTAAGACCCTAACCATTAGCCCAGAGTACGAGTCTAAGACCATATCTATTAGGCCAGAGTAAGAGTTAAGACCTTAGCTATTAGGCCAGAGTAAGAGTTAAGACCTTAACCTGTAGGCCATAGTACGAGTCTAAGTCTTTAGCTATTAGGCCAGAGTAAGAGTTAAGACCTTAACGATTAGGCCAGAGTACGAGACTAAGACCTTAGTTATTAGGCCAGAGTAAGAGTTAAGACCTTAACCATTAGGCCAGAGTACGAGTCTAAGACCTTAGCTATTAGGCCAGAGTAAGAGTTAAGACCTTGGCTATTAGGCCAGAGTAAGAGTTAAGACCTTGACCATTAGGCCAGAGTACGAGTCTAAGACCATAGCTATTAGGCCAGAGTAAGAGTTAAGACCTTAGCTATTAGGCCAGAGTAAGATTTAATACCTTAGCATTTAGGCCAGAGTAAGAGTTAAGACCTTAACCAGTAGGCCAGAGTAAGAGTTAAGACCTTAACCAGTAGGCCAGAGTAAGAGTTAAGACCTTAACCATTAGGCCAGAGTACGAGTCCAAGACCTTAGCTATTAGGCCAGAGTAAGAGTTAAGACCTTAACCAGTAGGCCAGAGTAAGAGTTAAGACCTTAACCAGTTGGCCAGAGTACGAGTCTAAGACCTTAGCTATTAGGCCAGAGTACGAGTCTAAGACCTTATCTATTAGGCCAGAGTACGAGTCTAAGACCTTAGCTATTACGCCAGAGTAAGAGTTAAGACCTTAACCATTAGGCCAGAGTACGAGTCTAAGACCTTAGCTATTAAGCTAGAGTAAGAGTTAAGACCTTAGCTATTAGGCCAGAGTAAGAGTTAAGACCTTAACCAGTAGGCCAGAGTACGAGTCTAAGACCGTAGCTATTAGGCCAGAGTAAGAGTTAAGACCTTAACCAGTAGGCCAGAGTAAAAGTTAAGACCTTAACCTGTAGGCCATAGTACGAGTCTAAGAGGTTAGCTATTAGGCCAGAGTAAGAGTTAAGACCTTAGCTATTAGGCCAGAGTAAGAGATAAGACCTTAACCATTAGGCCAGAGTACGAGTCTAAGACCTTAGCTATTAGGCCAGAGTAAGAGTTGAGACCTTAGCTATTAGGCCAGAGTAAGAGTTAAGACCTTAACCAGTAGGCCAGAGTAAGAGTTAAGACCTTAACCATTAGGCCAGAGTACGAGTCTAAGACCTTACCTATTTGCCATAGTAAGAGTTAAGACCTTAACCAGTAGGCCATAGTACGAGTCTAAGACCTTAGCTATTAGGCCAGAGTAAGAGTTAAGACCTTAGCTATTAGGCCAGAGTAAGAGTTAAGACCTTAACCATTAGGCCAGAGAACGAGTCTAAGACCTTAGCTATTAGGCCAGAGTAAGTGTTGAGACCTTAGCTATTAGGCCAGAGTAAAAGTTAAGACCTTAACCAGAAGGCCAGAGTAAGAGTTAAGACCTTAACCTGTAGGCCATAGTACGAGTCTAAGACCTTAGCTATTAGGCCAGAGTAAGAGTTAAGACCTTAGCTATTAGGCCAGAGCAAGAGTTAAGACCTTAACCAATAGGCCAGGGTACAAGTCTAGGACCATAGCTATTAGGCCAGAGTAAGAGTTAAGACCTTAGCTATTAGGCCAGAGTAAGTGTTAAGACCTTAGCTATTAGGCCAGAGTAAGAGTTAAGACCTTAACCATTAGGCCAGAGTACGAGTCTAAGACCTTAGCTATTAGGCCAGAGTAAGAGTTAAGACCTTAACCAGTAGGCCAGAGTAAGAGTTAAGACCTTAACCATTAGGCCAGAGTACGAGTCTAAGACCTTAGCTATTAGGCCAGAGTAAGAGTTAAACCTTAGCTATTAGGCCAGAGTAAGAGTTAAGACCTTAACCAGTAGGCCAGAGTAAGAGTTAAGTCCTTAAACTGTAGGCCATAGTACGAGTCTAAGACCTTAGCTATTAGGCCAGAGTAAGAGTTAAGACCTTAGCTATTAGGCCAGAGTAAGAGTTAAGACCTTAACCATTAGGCCAGAGTATGAGTCTAAGACCTTAGCTATAAGGCCAGAGTAAGTGTTGAGACCTTAGCTATTAGGCCAGAGTAAAAGTTAAGACCTTAACCAGTAGGCCAGAGTAAGAGGTAAGACCTTAACCTGTAGGCCATAGTACGAGTCTAAGACCTTAGCTATTAGGCCAGAGTAAGAGTTAAGACCTTAACCACTAGGCCAGAGTACGAGTCTAAGACCTTAGCTATTAGGCCAGTGTAAGAGTTAAGACCTTAACCAGTAGGCCAGAGTATGAGTCTAAGTCCTTAGCTATTAGGCCAGAGTAAGAGTTAAGACCTTAACGATTAGGCCAGAGTACGAGACTAAGATCTTAGCTATTAGGCCAGAGTAAGAGTTAAGACCTTAACCATTAGGCCAGAGTACGAGTCTAAGACCTTAGCTATTAGGCCAGAGTAAGAGTTAAGACCTTAGCTATTAGGCCAGAGTAAGAGTTAAGACCTTAACCATTAGGCCAGAGTACGAGTCTAAGACCATAGCTATTAGGCCAGAGTAAGAGTTAAGACCTTAGCTATTAGGCCAGAGTAAGATTTAATACCTTAGCATTTAGGCCAGAGTAAGAGTAAAGACATTAACCAGTAGGCCGGAGTAAGAGTTAATACCTTAACCAGTAGGCCAGAGTAAGAGTTAAGACCTTAACCATTAGGCCAGAGTACGAGTCTAAGACCTTAGCTATTAGGCCAGAGTAAGAGTTAAGACCTTAACCAGTAGGCCAGAGTAAGAGTTAAGACATTAACCAGTAGGCCAGAGTACGAGTCTAAGACCTTAGCTATTAGGCCAGAGTACGAGTCTAAGACCTTAGCTATTAGGCCAGAGTACGAGTCTAAGACCTTAGCTATTAGGCCAGAGTAAGAGTTAAGACCTTAACCATTAGGCCAGAGTACGAGTCTAAGACCTTAGCTATTAAGCCAGAGTAAGAGTTAAGACCTTAGCTATTAGGCCAGAGTAAGAGTTAAGACCTTAACCAGTAGGCCAGAGTACGAGTCTAAGACCGTAGCTATTAGGCCAGAGTAAGAGATAAGACCTTAACCAGTAGGCCAGAGTAAAAGTTAAGACCTTAACCTGTAGGCCATAGTACGAGTCTAAGAGGTTAGCTATTAGGCCAGAGTAAGAGTTAAGACCTTAGCTATTAGGCCAGAGTAAGAGATAAGACCTTAACCATTAGGCCACAGTACGAGTCTAAGACCTTAGCTATTAGGCCAGAGTAAGAGTTGAGACCTTAGCTATTAGGCCAGAGTAAGAGTTAAGACCTTAACCAGTAGGCCAGAGTAAGAGTTAAGACCTTAACCATTGGGCCAGAGTACGAGTCTAAGACCTTAGCTATTTGCCATAGTAAGAGTTAAGACCTTAACCAGTAGGCCATAGTACGAGTCTAAGACCTTAGCTATTAGGCCAGAGTAAGAGTTAAGACCTTAGCTATTAGGCCAGAGTAAGAGTTAAGACCTTAACCATTAGGCCAGAGAACGAGTCTTAGACCTTAGCTATTAGGCCAGAGTAAGTGTTGAGACCTTAGCTATTAGGCCAGAGTAAAAGTTAAGACCTTAACCAGTAGGCCAGAGTAAGAGTTAAGACCTTAACCTGTAGGCCATAGTACGAGTCTAAGACCTTTGCTATTAGGCCAGAGTAAGAGTTAAGACCTTAGCTATTAGGCCAGAGTAAGAGTTAAGACCTTAACCAATAGGCCAGAGTACAAGTCTAAGACCATAGCTATTAGGCCAGAGTAAGAGTTAAGACCTTAGCTATTAGGCCGGAGTAAGAGTTAAGACCTTAACCATTAGGCCAGAGTATGAGTCTAAGACCTTAGCTATTAGGCCAGAGTAAGAGTTAACCCCTTAGCTATAAGGCCAGAGTAAGAGTTAAGACCTTAACCAGTAGGCCAGAGTAAGAGTTAAGACCTTAACCATTAGGCCAGAATACAGGTCTAAGACCTTAGCTATTAGGCCAGAGTAAGAGTTAAGACCTTAACCAGTAGGCCAGAGTAAGAGTTAAGTCCTTAAACTGTAGGCCATAGTACGAGTCTAAGACCTTAGCTATTAAGCCAGAGTAAGAGTTAAGACCTTAGCTATTAGGCCAGAGTAAGAGTTAAGACCTTAACCATTAGGCCAGAGTATGAGTCTAAGACCTTAGCTATAAGGCCAGAGTAAGTGTTGAGACCTTAGCTATTAGGCCAGAGTAAAAGTTAAGACCTTAACCAGTAGGCCAGAGTAAGAGGTAAGACCTTAACCTGTAGGCCATAGTACGAGTCTAAGACCTTAGCTATTAGGCCAGAGTAAGAGTTAAGACCTTAACCACTAGGCCAGAGTACGAGTCTAAGACCTTAGCTATTAGGCCAGTGTAAGAGTTAAGACCTTAACCAGTAGGCCAGAGTATGAGTCTAAGTCCTTAGCTATTAGGCCAGAGTAAGAGTTAAGACCTTAACGATTAGGCCAGAGTACGAGACTAAGATCTTAGCTATTAGGCCAGAGTAAGAGAGACCTTAACCATTAGGCCAGAGTACGAGTCTAAGACCTTAGCTATTAGGCCAGAGTAAGAGTTAAGACCTTAGCTATTAGGCCAGAGTAAGAGTTAAGACCTTAACCATTAGGCCAGAGTACGAGTCTAAGACCATAGCTATTAGGCCAGAGTAAGAGTTAAGACCTTAGCTATTAGGCCAGAGTAAGATTTAATACCTTAGCATTTAGGCCAGAGTAAGAGTAAAGACATTAACCAGTAGGCCGGAGTAAGAGTTAATACCTTAACCAGTAGGCCAGAGTAAGAGTTAAGACCTTAACCATTAGGCCAGAGTACGAGTCTAAGACCTTAGCTATTAGGCCAGAGTAAGAGTTAAGACCTTAACCAGTAGGCCAGAGTAAGAGTTAAGACATTAACCAGTAGGCCAGAGTACGAGTCTAAGACCTTAGCTATTAGGCCAGAGTACGAGTCTAAGACCTTAGCTTTTAGGCCAGAGTACGAGTCTAAGACCTTAGCTATTAGGCCAGAGTAAGAGTTAAGACCTTAACCATTAGGCCAGAGTACGAGTCTAAGACCTTAGCTATTAAGCCAGAGTAAGAGTTAAGACCTTAGCTATTAGGCCAGAGTAAGAGTTAAGACCTTAACCAGTAGGCCAGAGTACGAGTCTAAGACCGTAGCTATTAGGCCAGAGTAAGAGTTAAGACCTTAACCAGTAGGCCAGAGTAAAAGTTAAGACCTTAACCTGTAGGCCATAGTACGAGTCTAAGAGGTTAGCTATTAGGCCAGAGTAAGAGTTAAGACCTTAGCTATTAGGCCAGAGTAAGAGATAAGACCTTAACCATTAGGCCACAGTACGAGTCTAAGACCTTAGCTATTAGGCCAGAGTAAGAGTTGAGACCTTAGCTATTAGGCCAGAGTAAGAGTTAAGACCTTAACCAGTAGGCCAGAGTAAGAGTTAAGACCTTAACCATTGGGCCAGAGTACGAGTCTAAGACCTTAGCTATTTGCCATAGTAAGAGTTAAGACCTTAACCAGTAGGCCATAGTACGAGTCTAAGACCTTAGCTATTAGGCCAGAGTAAGAGTTAAGACCTTAGCTATTAGGCCAGAGTAAGAGTTAAGACCTTAACCATTAGGCCAGAGAACGAGTCTTAGACCTTAGCTATTAGGCCAGAGTAAGTGTTGAGACCTTAGCTATTAGGCCAGAGTAAAAGTTAAGACCTTAACCAGTAGGCCAGAGTAAGAGTTAAGACCTTAACCTGTAGGCCATAGTACGAGTCTAAGACCTTTGCTATTAGGCCAGAGTAAGAGTTAAGACCTTAGCTATTAGGCCAGAGTAAGAGTTAAGACCTTAACCAATAGGCCAGAGTACAAGTCTAAGACCATAGCTATTAGGCCAGAGTAAGAGTTAAGACCTTAGCTATTAGGCCGGAGTAAGAGTTAAGACCTTAACCATTAAGCCAGAGTATGAGTCTAAGACCTTAGCTATTAGGCCAGAGTAAGAGTTAACCCCTTAGCTATAAGGCCAGAGTAAGAGTTAAGACCTTAACCAGTAGGCCAGAGTAAGAGTTAAGACCTTAACCATTAGGCCAGAATACAGGTCTAAGACCTTAGCTATTAGGCCAGGGTAAGAGTTAAGACCTTAGCTATAGGGCCAGAGTAAGAGTTAAGACCTTAACCAGTAGGCCAGAGTATGAGTCTAAGACCTTAGCTATTAGGCCAGAGTAAGAGTTAAGACCTTAGCCAGTAGGCCAGAGTCCGAGTCTAAGACCTTAGCTATTAGGCCAGAGTAAGAGTTAAGACCTTAACCAGTAGGCCAGAGTACAAGTCTAAGACCTTAGCTATTAGGCCACAGTAAGAGTTAAGACCTTAACCAGTAGGCCAGAGTAAGAGTTAAGACCTTAACCATTAGGCCAGAGTACGAGTCTAAGACCTTAGCTATTAGGCCAGAGTAAGAGTTAAGACCTTAGCTATTAGGCCAGAGTAAGAGTTAAGACCTTAACCAGTAGGCCAGAGTAAGAGTTAAGACCTTAACCTGTAGGCCATAGTATGAGTCTAAGACCTTAGCTATTAGGCCAGAGTAAGAGTTAAGACCTTAGCTATTAGGCCAGAGTAAGAGTTAAGACCTTAACCATTAGGCCAGAGTACGAGTCTAAGACCTTAGCTATAAGGCCAGAGTAAGAGTTAAGACCTTAGCTATTAGGCCAGAGTAAGAGTTAAGACCTTAACCAGTAGGCCAGAGTCCGAGTCTAAGACCTTAGCTATTAGGCCAGAGTAAGAGTTAAGACCTTAACCAGTAGGCCAGAGTACGAGTCTAAGACCTTAGCTATTAGGCCACAGTAAGAGTTAAGACCTTAGCTATTAGGCCAGAGTAAGAGTTAAGACCTTAACCATTAGGCCAGAGTACGAGTCTAAGACCATACCTATTAGGCCAGAGTAAGAGTTAAGACCTTAGCTATTAGGCCAGAGTAAGAGTTAAGACCTTAACCATTAGGCCAGAGTACGAGTCTAAGACTTTAGCTATTAGGCCAGAGTAAGAGTTAAGACCTTAACCAGTAGGCCAGAGTATGAGTCTAAGTCCTTAGCTATTAGGCCAGAGTAAGAGTTAAGACCTTAACGATTAGGCCAGAGTACGAGACTAAGACCTTAGCTATTAGGCCAGAGTAAGAGTTAAGACCTTAACCATTAGGCCAGAGTACGAGTCTAAGACCTTAGCTATTAGGCCAGAGTAAGAGTTAAGACCTTAACCATTAGGCCAGAGTACGAGTCTAAGACCATAGCTATTAGGCCAGAGTAAGAGTTAAGACCTTAGCTATTAGGCCAGAGTAAGATTTATTACCTTAGCATTTAGGCCAGAGTAAGGGTAAAGACCTTAACCAGTAGGCCAGAGTAAGAGTTAAGACCTTAACCAGTAGGCCAGAGTAAGAGTTAAGACCTTAACCATTAGGCCAGAGTACGAGTCTAAGACCTTAGCTATTAGGCCAGATTAAGAGTTAAGACCTTAACCAGTAGGCCAGAGTAAGAGTTAAGACATTAACCAGTAGGCCAGAGTACGAGTCTAAGACCTTAGCTATTAGGCCAGAGTACGAGTCTAAGACCTTAGCTATTAGGCCAGAGTATGAGTCTAAGACCTTAGCTATTAGACCAGAGTAAGAGTTAAGACCTTAACCATTAGGCCAGAGTACGAGTCTAAGACCTTAGCTATTAAGCCAGAGTAAGAGTTAAGACCTTAGCTATTAGGCCAGAGTAAGAGTTAAGACCTTAACCAGTAGGCCAGAGTACGAGTCTAAGACCATAGCTATTAGGCCAGAGTAAGAGTTAAGACCTTAACCAGTAGGCCAGAGTAAAAGTTAAGACCTTAACCTGTAGGCCATAGTACGAGTCTAAGACGTTAGCTATTAGGCCAGAGTAAGAGTTAAGACCTTAGCTATTAGGCCAGAGTAAGATTTATTACCTTAGCATTTAGGCCAGAGTAAGAGTAAAGACCTTAACCAGTAGGCCAGAGTAAGAGTTAAGACCTTAACCAGTAGGCCAGAGTAAGAGTTAAGACCTTAACCATTAGGCCAGAGTACGAGTCTAAGACCTTAGCTATTAGGCCAGAGTAAGAGTTAAGACCTTAACCAGTAGGCCAGAGTAAGAGTTAAGACATTAACCAGTAGGCCAGAGTACGAGTCTAAGACCTTAGCTATTAGGCCAGAGTACGAGTCTAAGACCTTAGCTATTAGGCCAGAGTATGAGTCTAAGACCTTAGCTATTAGACCAGAGTAAGAGTTAAGACCTTAACCATTAGGCCAGAGTACGAGTCTAAGACCTTAGCTATTAAGCCAGAGTAAGAGTTAAGACCTTAGCTATTAGGCCAGAGTAAGAGTTAAGACCTTAACCAGTAGGCCAGAGTACGAGTCTAAGACCATAGCTATTAGGCCAGAGTAAGAGTTAAGACCTTAACCAGTAGGCCAGAGTAAAAGTTAAGACCTTAACCTGTAGGCCATAGTACGAGTCTAAGACGTTAGCTATTAGGCCAGAGTAAGAGTTAAGACGTTAGCTATTAGGCCAGAGTAAGAGTTAAGACCTTAACCAGTAGGCCAGAGTAAGAGTTAATACCTTAACCAGTAGGCCAGAGTAAGAGTTAAGACCTTAGCTTTTAGGCCAGAGTAAGTAAGACCTTATCTATTAGGCCAGAGTAAGATGTAAGACCTTAACCTGTAGGCCATAGTACGAGTCTAAGACCTTAGCTATTAGGCAAGAGTAAGAGTTAAGACCTTAACCATTAGGCCAGAGTACGAGTCTAAGACCTTAGCTATTAGGCCAGAGTAAGAGTTGAGACCTTAGCTATTAGGCCAGAGTAAGAGTTAAGACCTTAACCAGTAGGCCAGAGTAAGAGTTAAGACCTTAACCATTAGGCCAGAGTACGAGTCTAAGACCTTAGCTATTTGCCATAGTAAGAGTTAAGACCTTAACCAGTAGGCCAGAGTAAGAGTTAAGACCTTAACCAGTAGGCCAGAGTAAGAGGTAAGACCTTAGCTATTAGGCCAGAGTAAGAGTTAAGACCTTAACTAGTAGGCCAGAATAAGAGTTAACACCTTAACCATTATGCTAGAGTACGAGTCTAAGACCTAGCTATTAGGCCAGAATAAAAGTTAAGACCTTAACCAGTAGGCCAGAGTAAGAGTTAAGACCTTAACCAGTAGGCCAGAGTACGAGTCTAAGACATTAGCTATTAGGCCAGAGTAAGAGTTAAGACCTTAGCTATTAAGCCAGAGTAAGAGTTAAGACGTTAGCTATTAGGCCAGAGTAAGAGTTAAGACCTTAACCAGTAGGCCAGAGTAAGAGTTAAGACCTTAACCATTAGGCCAGATTACGAGTCTAAGACCTTAGCTATTAGGCCAGAGTAAGAGTTAATACCTTAACCAGTAGGCCAGAGTAAGAGTTAAGACCTTAGCTTTTAGGCCAGAGTAAGTAAGACCTTAGCTATTAGGCCAGAGTAAGATGTAAGACCTTAACCTGTAGGCCATAGTACGAGTCTAAGACCTTAGCTATTAGGCCAGAGTAAGAGTTAAGACCTTAACCATTAGGCCAGAGTACGAGTCTAAGACCTTAGCTATTAGGCCAGAGTAAGAGTTAAGACCTTAACCAGTAGGCCAGAGTAAGAGTTAAGACCTTAACCATTAGGCCAGAGTACGAGTCTAAGACCTTAGCTATTAGGCCTGAGTAAGAGTTAAGACCTTAGCTATTAGGCCAGAGTAAGAGTTAAGACCTTAACCTGTAGGCCATAGTATGAGTCTAAGACCTTAGCTATTAGGCCAGAGTAAGAGTTAAGACCTTAACCATTAGGCCAGAGTACGAGTCTAAGACCTTAGCTATTAGGCCAGAGTAAGAGTTACGACCTAAGCTATTAGGCCAGAGTAAGAGTTAAGACCTTAACCATTAGGCCAGAGTACGAGTCTAAGACCTTAGCTATTAGGCCAGAGTAAGAGTTAAGACCTTAGCTATTAGGCCAGAGTAAGAGTTAAGACCTTAACCATTAGGCCAGAGTACGAGTCTAAGACCTTAGCTATTAGGCCAGAGTAAGATTTAAGACCTTAGCTATTAGGCCAGAGTAATAGTTAACCCCTTAGCTATAAGGCCAGAGTAAGAGTTAAGACCTTAACCAGTAGGCCAGAGTAAGAGTTAAGACCTTAACCATTAGGCCAGAATACGGGTCTAAGACCTTAGCTATTAGGCCAGAGTAAGAGTTAAGACCTTAGCTATAGGGCCAGAGTAAGAGTTAAGACCTTAACCAGTAGGGCAGAGTATGAGTCTAAGACCTTATCTATTAGGCCAGAGTAAGAGTTAAGACCTTAGCCAGTAGGCCAGAGTCCGAGTCTAAGACCTTAGCTATTAGGCCAGAGTAAGATTTAAGACCTTAACCAGTAGGCCAGAGTACGAGTCTAAGACCTTAGCTATTAGGCCACAGTAAGAGTTAAGACCTTAGCTATTAGGCCAGAGTAAGAGTTAAGACCTTAACCATTAGGCCAGAGTAAGAGTTAAGACCTTAACCAGTAGGCCAGAGTCCGAGTCTAAGACCTTAGCTATTAGGCCAGAGTAAGAGTTAAGACCTTAACCAGTAGGCCAGAGTACGAGTCTAAGACCTTAGCTATTAGGCCACAGTAAGAGTTAAGACCTTAGCTATTAGGCCAGAGTAAGAGTTAAGACCTTAACCATTAGGCCAGAGTACGAGTCTAAGACCATATCTATTAGGCCAGAGTAAGAGTTAAGACCTTAGCTATTAAGCCAGAGTAAGAGTTAAGACCTTAACCTGTAGGCCATAGTACGAGTCTAAGACCTTAGCTATTAGGCCAGAGTAAGAGTTAAGACCTTAACGATTAGGCCAGAGTACGAGACTAAGACCTTAGCTATTAGGCCAGAGTAAGAGTTAAGACCTTAACCATTAGGCCAGAGTACGAGTCTAAGACCTTAGCTATTAGGCCAGAGTAAGAGTTAAGACCTTTGCTATTAGGCCAGAGTAAGAGTTAAGACCTTGACCATTAGGCCAGAGTCCGAGTCTAAGACCTTAGCTATTAGGCCAGAGTAAGAGTTAAGACCTTAACCAGTAGGCCAGAGTACGAGTCTAAGACCTTAGCTATTAGGCCACAGTAAGAGTTAAGACCTTAGCTATTAGGCCAGAGTAAGAGTTAAGACCTTAACCATTAGGCCAGAGTACGAGTCTAAGACCATACCTATTAGGCCAGAGTAAGAGTTAAGACCTTAGCTATTAGGCCAGAGTAAGAGTTAAGACCTTAACCATTAGGCCAGAGTACGAGTCTAAGACCTTAGCTATTAGGCCAGAGTAAGAGTTAAGACCTTAACCAGTAGGCCAGAGTATGAGTCTAAGTCCTTAGCTATTAGGCCAGAGTAAGAGTTAAGACCTTAACGATTAGGCCAGAGTATGAGACTAAGACCTTAGCTATTAGGCCAGAGTAAGAGTTAAGACCTTAACCATTAGGCCAGAGTACGAGTCTAAGACCTTAGCTATTAGGCCAGAGTAAGAGTTAAGACCTTAACCATTAGGCCAGAGTACGAGTCTAAGACCATAGCTATTAGGCCAGAGTAAGAGTTAAGACCTTAGCTATTAGGCCAGAGTAAGATTTATTACCTTAGCATTTAGGCCAGAGTAAGAGTAAAGACCCTAACCAGTAGGCCAGAGTAAGAGTTAAGACCTTAACCAGTAGGCCAGAGTAAGAGTTAAGACCTTAACCATTAGGCCAGAGTACGAGTCTAAGACCTTAGCTATTAGGCCAGAGTAAGAGTTAAGACCTTAACCAGTAGGCCAGAGTAAGAGTTAAGACATTAACCAGTAGGCCAGAGTACGAGTCTAAGACCTTAGCTATTAGGCCAGAGTACGAGTCTAAGACCTTAGCTATTAGGCCAGAGTATGAGTCTAAGAGCTTAGCTATTAGACCAGAGTAAGAGTTAAGACCTTAACCATTAGGCCAGAGTACGAGTCTAAGACCTTAGCTATTAAGCCAGAGTAAGAGTTAAGACCTTAGCTATTAGGCCAGAGTAAGAGTTAAGACCTTAACCAGTAGGCCAGAGTACGAGTCTAAGACCATAGCTATTAGGCCAGAGTAAGAGTTAAGACCTTAACCAGTAGGCCAGAGTAAAAGTTAAGACCTTAACCTGTAGGCCATAGTACGAGTCTAAGACGTTAGCTATTAGGCCAGAGTAAGAGTTAAGACCTTAGCTATTAGGCCAGAGTAAGATTTATTACCTTAGCATTTAGGACAGAGTAAGAGTAAAGACCTTAACCAGTAGGCCAGAGTAAGAGTTAAGACCTTAACCATTAGGCCAGAGTACGAGTCTAAGACCTTAGCTATTAGGCCAGAGTAAGAGTTAAGACCTTAACCAGTAGGCCAGAGTAAGAGTTAAGACATTAACCAGTAGGCCAGAGTACGAGTCTAAGACCTTAGCTATTAGGCCAGAGTACGAGTCTAAGACCTTAGCTATTAGGCCAGAGTATGAGTCTAAGACCTTAGCTATTAGACCAGAGTAAGAGTTAAGACCTTAACCATTAGGCCAGAGTACGAGTCTAAGACCCTAGCTATTAAGCCAGAGTAAGAGTTAAGACCTTAGCTATTAGGCCAGAGTAAGAGTTAAGACCTTAACCAGTAGGCCAGAGTACGAGTCTAAGACCATAGCTATTAGGCCAGAGTAAGAGTTAAGACCTTAACCAGTAGGCCAGAGTAAAAGTTAAGACCTTAACCTGTAGGCCATAGTACGAGTCTAAGACGTTAGCTATTAGGCCAGAGTAAGAGTTAAGACCTTAGCTATTAGGCCAGAGTAAGAGATAAGACCTTAACCATTAGGCCAGAGTATGAGTCTAAGACCTTAGCTATTAGGCCAGAGTAAGAGTTGAGACCTTAGCTATTAGGCCAGAGTAAGAGTTAAGACCTTAACCAGTAGGCCAGAGTAAGAGTTAAGACCTTAACCATTAGGCCAGAGTACGAGTCTAAGACCTTAGCTATTTGCCATAGTAAGAGTTAAGACCTTAACCAGTAGGCCAGAGTAAGAGTTAAGACCTTAACCAGTAGGCCAGAGTAAGAGGTAAGACCTTAGCTATTAGGCCAGAGTAAGAGTTAAGACCTTAACTAGTAGGCCAGAATAAGAGTTAACACCTTAACCATTATGCTAGAGTACGAGTCTAAGACCTAGCTATTAGGCCAGAATAAAAGTTAAGACCTTAACCAGTAGGCCAGAGTAAGAGTTAAGACCTTAACCAGTAGGCCAGAGTACGAGTCTAAGACATTAGGTATTAGGCCAGAGTAAGAGTTAAGACCTCAGCTATTAAGCCAGAGTAAGAGTTAAGACGTTAGCTATTAGGCCAGAGTAAGAGTTAAGACCTTAACCAGTAGGCCAGAGTAAGAGTTAAGACCTTAACCATTAGGCCAGATTACGAGTCTAAGACCTTAGCTATTAGGCCAGAGTAAGAGTTAATACCTTAACCAGTAGGCCAGAGTAAGAGTTAAGACCTTAGCTTTTAGGCCAGAGTAAGTAAGACCTTAGCTATTAGGCCAGAGTAAGATGTAAGACCTTAACCTGTAGGCCATAGTACGAGTCTAAGACCTTAGCTATTAGGCCAGAGTAAGAGTTAAGACCTTAACCATTAGGCCAGAGTACGAGTCTAAGACCTTAGCTATTAGGCCAGAGTAAGAGTTAAGACCTTAACCAGTAGGCCAGAGTAAGAGTTAAGACCTTAACCATTAGGCCAGAGTACGAGTCTAAGACCTTAGCTATTAGGCCAGAGTAAGAGTTAAGACCTTAGCTATTAGGCCAGAGTAAGAGTTAAGACCTTAACCTGTAGGCCATAGTATGAGTCTAAGACCTTAGCTATTAGGCCAGAGTAAGAGTTAAGACCTTAACCATTAGGCCAGAGTACGAGTCTAAGACCTTAGCTATTAGGCCAGAGTAAGAGTTACGACCTAAGCTATTAGGCCAGAGTAAGAGTTAAGACCTTAACCATTAGGCCAGAGTATGAGTCTAAGACCTTAGCTATTAGGCCAGAGTAAGAGTTAAGACCTTAGCTATTAGGCCAGAGTAAGAGTTAAGACCTTAACCATTAGGCCAGAGTACGAGTCTAAGACCTTAGCTATTAGGCCAGAGTAAGATTTAAGACCTTAGCTATTAGGCCAGAGTAATAGTTAACCCCTTAGCTATAAGGCCAGAGTAAGAGTTAAGACCTTAACCAGTAGGCCAGAGTAAGAGTTAAGACCTTAACCATTAGGCCAGAATACGGGTCTAAGACCTTAGCTATTAGGCCAGAGTAAGAGTTAAGACCTTAGCTATAGGGCCAGAGTAAGAGTTAAGACCTTAACCATTAGGCCAGAGTACGAGTCTAAGACCTTAGCTATTAGGCCAGAGTAAGAGTTACGACCTAAGCTATTAGGCCAGAGTAAGAGTTAAGACCTTAGCCAGTAGGCCAGAGTCCGAGTCTAAGACCTTAGCTATTAGGCCAGAGTAAGATTTAAGACCTTAACCAGTAGGCCAGAGTACGAGTCTAAGACCTTAGCTATTAGGCCACAGTAAGAGTTAAGACCTTAGCTATTAGGCCAGAGTAAGAGTTAAGACCTTAACCATTAGGCCAGAGTAAGAGTTAAGACCTTAACCAGTAGGCCAGAGTCCGAGTCTAAGACCTTAGCTATTAGGCCAGAGTAAGAGTTAAGACCTTAACCAGTAGGCCAGAGTACGAGTCTAAGACCTTAGCTATTAGGCCACAGTAAGAGTTAAGACCTTAGCTATTAGGCCAGAGTAAGAGTTAAGACCTTAACCATTAGGCCAGAGTACGAGTCTAAGACCATATCTATTAGGCCAGAGTAAGAGTTAAGACCTTAGCTATTAGGCCAGAGTAAGAGTTAAGACCTTAACCTGTAGGCCATAGTACGAGTCTAAGACCTTAGCTATTAGGCCAGAGTAAGAGTTAAGACCTTAACGATTAGGCCAGAGTACGAGACTAAGACCTTAGCTATTAGGCCAGAGTAAGAGTTAAGACCTTAACCATTAGGCCAGAGTACGAGTCTAAGACCTTAGCTATTAGGCCAGAGTAAGAGTTAAGACCTTGGCTATTAGGCCAGAGTAAGAGTTAAGACCTTGACCATTAGGCCAGAGTACGAGTCTAAGACCATAGCTATTAGGCCAGAGTAAGAGTTAAGACCTTAGCTATTAGGCCAGAGTAAGATTTAATACCTTAGCATTTAGGCCAGAGTAAGAGTAAAGACCTTAACCAGTAGGCCAGAGTAAGAGTTAAGACCTTAACCAGTAGGCCAGAGTAAGAGTTAAGACCTTAACTATTAGGCCAGAGTACGAGTCTAAGACCTTAGCTATTAGGCCAGAGTAAGAGTTAAGACCTTAACCAGTAGGCCAGAGTAAGAGTTAAGACCTTAACCAGTTGGCCAGAGTACGAGTCTAAGACCTTAGCTATTAGGCCAGAGTACGAGTCTAAGACCTTATCTATTAGGCCAGAGTACGAGTCTAAGACCTTAGCTATTACGCCAGAGTAAGAGTTAAGACCTTAACCATTAGGCCAGAGTACGAGTCTAAGACCTTAGCTATTAAGCTAGAGTAAGAGTTAAGACCTTAGCTATTAGGCCAGAGTAAGAGTTAAGACCTTAACCAGTAGGCCAGAGTACGAGTCTAAGACCGTAGCTATTAGGCCAGAGTAAGAGTTAAGACCTTAACCAGTAGGCCAGAGTAAAAGTTAAGACCTTAACCTGTAGGCCATAGTACGAGTCTAAGAGGTTAGCTATTAGGCCAGAGTAAGAGTTAAAACCTTAGCTATTAGGCCAGAGTAAGAGATAAGACCTTAACCATTAGGCCAGAGTATGAGTCTAAGACCTTAGCTATTAGGCCAGAGTAAGAGTTGAGACCTTAGCTATTAGGCCAGAGTAAGAGTTAAGACCTTAACCAGTAGGCCAGAGTAAGAGTTAAGACCTTAACCATTAGGCCAGAGTACGAGTCTAAGACCTTAGCTATTTGCCATAGTAAGAGTTAAGACCTTAACCAGTAGGCCATAGTACGAGTCTAAGACCTTAGCTATTAGGCCAGAGTAAGAGTTAAGACCTTAGCTATTAGGCCAGAGTAAGAGTTAAGACCTTAACCATTAGGCCAGAGAACGAGTCTAAGACCTTAGCTATTAGGCCAGAGTAAGTGTTGAGACCTTAGCTATTAGGCCAGAGTAAAAGTTAAGACCTTAACCAGAAGGCCAGAGTAAGAGTTAAGACCTTAACCTGTAGGCCATAGTACGAGTCTAAGACCTTAGCTATTAGGCCAGAGTAAGAGTTAAGACCTTAGCTATTAGGCCAGAGTAAGAGTTAAGACCTTAACCAATAGGCCAGAGTACAAGTCTAAGACCATAGCTATTAGGCCAGAGTAAGAGTTAAGACCTTAGCTATTAGGCCAGAGTAAGTGTTAAGACCTTAGCTATTAGGCCAGAGTAAGAGTTAAGACCTTAACCATTAGGCCAGAGTACGAGTCTAAGACCTTAGCTATTAGGCCAGAGTAAGAGTTAAACCTTAGCTATTAGGCCAGAGTAAGAGTTAAGACCTTAACCAGTAGGCCAGAGTAAGAGTTAAGTCCTTAAACTGTAGGCCATAGTACGAGTCTAAGACCTTAGCTATTAGGCCAGAGTAAGAGTTAAGACCTTAGCTATTAGGCCAGAGTAAGAGTTAAGACCTTAACCATTAGGCCAGAGTATGAGTCTAAGACCTTAGCTATAAGGCGGGAGTAAGTGTTGAGACCTTAGCTATTAGGCCAGAGTAAAAGTTAAGACCTTAACCAGTAGGCCAGAGTAAGAGGTAAGACCTTAACCTGTAGGCCATAGTACGAGTCTAAGACCTTAGCTATTAGGCCAGAGTAAGAGTTAAGACCTTAACCACTAGGCCAGAGTACGAGTCTAAGACCTTAGCTATTAGGCCAGTGTAAGAGTTAAGACCTTAACCAGTAGGCCAGAGTATGAGTCTAAGTCCTTAGCTATTAGGCCCGAGTAAGAGTTAAGACCTTAACGATTAGGCCAGAGTACGAGACTAAGATCTTAGCTATTAGGCCAGAGTAAGAGTTAAGACCTTAACCATTAGGCCAGAGTACGAGTCTAAGACCTTAGCTATTAGGCCAGAGTAAGAGTTAAGACCTTAGCTATTAGGCCAGAGTAAAAGTTAAGACCTTAACCATTAGGCCAGAGTACGAGTCTAAGACCATAGCTATTAGGCCAGAGTAAGAGTTAAGACCTTAGCTATTAGGCCAGAGTAAGATTTAATACCTTAGCATTTAGGCCAGAGTAAGAGTAAAGACCTTAACCAGTAGGCCGGAGTAAGAGTTAAGACCTTAACCAGTAGGCCAGAGAAAGAGTTAAGACCTTAACCATTAGGCCAGAGTACGAGTCTAAGACCTTAGCTATTAGGCCAGAGTAAGAGTTAAGACCTTAACCAGTAGGCCAGAGTAAGAGTTAAGACATTAACCAGTAGGCCAGAGTACGAGTCTAAGACCTTAGCTATTAGGCCAGAGTAAGAGTTAAGACCTTAACCATTAGGCCAGAGTACGAGTCTAAGACCTTAGCTATTAGGCCAGAGTAAGAGTTAAGACCTTAACCAGTAGGCCAGAGTAAGAGTTAAGACCTTAACCATTAGGCCAGAGTACGAGTCTAAGACCTTAGCTATTAGGCCAGAGTAAGAGTTAAGACCTTAGCTATTAGGCCAGAGTATGAGTTAAGACCTTAACCTGTAGGCCATAGTATGAGTCTAAGACCTTAGCTATTAGGCCAGAGTAAGAGTTAAGACCTTAACCATTAGGCCAGAGTACGAGTCTAAGACCTTAGCTATTAGGCCAGAGTAAGAGTTACGACCTAAGCTATTAGGCCAGAGTAAGAGTTAAGACCTTAACCATTAGGCCAGAGTACGAGTCTAAGACCTTAGCTATTAGGCCAGAGTAAGAGTTAAGACCTTAGCTATTAGGCCAGAGTAAGAGTTAAGACCATAACCATTAGGCCAGAGTACGAGTCTAAGACCTTAGCTATTAGGCCAGAGTAAGATTTAAGACCTTAGCTATTAGGCCAGAGTAATAGTTAACCCCTTAGCTATAAGGCCAGAGTAAGAGTTAAGACCTTAACCAGTAGGCCAGAGTAAGAGTTAAGACCTTAACCATTAGGCCAGAATACGGGTCTAAGACCTTAGCTATTAGGCCAGAGTAAGAGTTAAGACCTTAGCTATAGTGCCAGAGTAAGAGTTAAGACCTTAACCAGTAGGGCAGAGTATGAGTCTAAGACCTTATCTATTAGGCCAGAGTAAGAGTTAAGACCTTAGCCAGTAGGCCAGAGTCCGAGTCTAAGACCTTAGCTATTAGGCCAGAGTAAGATTTAAGACCTTAACCAGTAGGCCAGAGTACGAGTCTAAGACCTTAGCTATTAGGCCACAGTAAGAGTTAAGACCTTAGCTATTAGGCCAGAGTAAGAGTTAAGACCTTAACCATTAGGCCAGAGTAAGAGTTAAGACCTTAACCAGTAGGCCAGAGTCCGAGTCTAAGACCTTAGCTATTAGGCCAGAGTAAGAGTTAAGACCTTAACCAGTAGGCCAGAGTACGAGTCTAAGACCTTAGCTATTAGGCCACAGTAAGAGTTAAGACCTTAGCTATTAGGCCAGAGTAAGAGTTAAGACCTTAACCATTAGGCCAGAGTACGAGTCTAAGACCATATCTATTAGGCCAGAGTAAGAGTTAAGACCTTAGCTATTAGGCCAGAGTAAGAGTTAAGACCTTAACCTGTAGGCCATAGTACGAGTCTAAGACCTTAGCTATTAGGCCAGAGTAAGAGTTAAGACCTTAACGATTAGGCCAGAGTACGAGACTAAGACCTTAGCTATTAGGCCAGAGTAAGAGTTAAGACCTTAACCATTAGGCCAGAGTACGAGTCTAAGACCTTAGCTATTAGGCCAGAGTAAGAGTTAAGACCTTGGCTATTAGGCCAGAGTAAGAGTTAAGACCTTGACCATTAGGCCAGAGTCCGAGTCTAAGACCTTAGCTATTAGGCCAGAGTAAGAGTTAAGACCTTAACCAGTAGGCCAGAGTACGAGTCTAAGACCTTAGCTATTAGGCCACAGTAAGAGTTAAGACCTTAGCTATTAGGCCAGAGTAAGAGTTAAGACCTTAACCATTAGGCCAGAGTACGAGTCTAAGACCATACCTATTAGGCCAGAGTAAGAGTTAAGACCTTAGCTATTAGGCCAGAGTAAGAGTTAAGACCTTAACCATTAGGCCAGAGTACGAGTCTAAGACCTTAGCTATTAGGCCAGAGTAAGAGTTAAGACCTTAACCAGTAGGCCAGAGTATGAGTCTAAGTCCTTAGCTATTAGGCCAGAGTAAGAGTTAAGACCTTAACGATTAGGCCAGAGTACGAGACTAAGACCTTAGCTATTAGGCCAGAGTAAGAGTTAAGACCTTAACCATTAGGCCAGAGTACGAGTCTAAGACCTTAGCTATTAGGCCAGAGTAAGAGTTAAGACCTTAACCATTAGGCCAGAGTACGAGTCTAAGACCATAGCTATTAGGCCAGAGTAAGAGTTAAGACCTTAGCTATTAGGCCACAGTAAGATTTATTACCTTAGCATTTAGGCCAGAGTAAGAGTAAAGACCTTAACCAGTAGGCCAGAGTAAGAGTTAAGACCTTAACCAGTAGGCCAGAGTAAGAGTTAAGACCTTAACCATTAGGCCAGAGTACGAGTCTAAGACCTTAGCTATTAGGCCAGAGTAAGAGTTAAGACCTTAACCAGTAGGCCAGAGTAAGAGTTAAGACATTAACCAGTAGGCCAGAGTACGAGTCTAAGACCTTAGCTATTAGGCCAGAGTACGAGTCTAAGACCTTAGCTATTAGGCCAGAGTATGAGTCTAAGACCTTATTTATTAGACCAGAGTAAGAGTTAAGACCTTAACCATTAGGCCAGAGTACGAGTCTAAGACCTTAGCTATTAAGCCAGAGTAAGAGTTAAGACCTTAGCTATTAGGCCAGAGTAAGAGTTAAGACCTTAACCAGTAGGCCAGAGTACGAGTCTAAGACCATAGCTATTAGGCCAGAGTAAGAGTTAAGACCTTAACCAGTAGGCCAGAGTAAAAGTTAAGACCTTAACCTGTAGGCCATAGTACGAGTCTAAGACGTTAGCTATTAGGCCAGAGTAAGAGTTAAGACCTTAGCTATTAGGCCAGAGTAAGATGTATTACCTTAGCATTTAGGCCAGAGTAAGAGTAAAGACCTTAACCAGTAGGCCAGAGTAAGAGTTAAGACCTTAACCAGTAGGCCAGAGTAAGAGTTAAGACCTTAACCATTAGGCCAGAGTACGAGTCTAAGACCTTAGCTATTAGGCCAGAGTAAGAGTTAAGACCTTAACCAGTAGGCCAGAGTAAGAGTTAAGACATTAACCAGTAGGCCAGAGTACGAGTCTAAGACCTTAGCTATTAGGCCAGAGTAAGAGTTAAGACCTTAACCATTAGGCCAGAGTACGAGTCTAAGACCTTAGCTATTAGGCCAGAGTAAGAGTTAAGACCTTAACCAGTAGGCCAGAGTAAGAGTTAAGACCTTAACCATTAGGCCAGAGTACGAGTCTAAGACCTTAGCTATTAGGCCAGAGTAAGAGTTAAGACCTTAGCTATTAGGCCAGAGTAAGAGTTAAGACCTTAACCTGTAGGCCATAGTATGAGTCTAAGACCTTAGCTATTAGGCCAGAGTAAGAGTTAAGACCTTAACCATTAGGCCAGAGTACGAGTCTAAGACCTTAGCTATTAGGCCAGAGTAAGAGTTACGACCTAAGCTATTAGGCCAGAGTAAGAGTTAAGACCTTAACCATTAGGCCAGAGTACGAGTCTAAGACCTTAGCTATGAGGCCAGAGTAAGAGTTAAGACCTTAGCTATTAGGCCAGAGTAAGAGTTGAGACCTTAACCATTAGACCAGAGTACGAGTCTAAGACCTTAGCTATTAGGCCAGAGTAAGATTTAAGACCTTAGCTATTAGGCCAGAGTAATAGTTAACCCCTTAGCTATAAGGCCAGAGTAAGAGTTAAGACCTTAACCAGTAGGCCAGAGTAAGAGTTAAGACCTTAACCATTAGGCCAGAATACGGGTCTAAGACCTTAGCTATTAGGCCAGAGTAAGAGTTAAGACCTTAGCTATAGGGCCAGAGTAAGAGTTAAGACCTTAACCAGTAGGGCAGAGTATGAGTCTAAGACCTTATCTATTAGGCCAGAGTAAGAGTTAAGACCTTAGCTATTAGGCCAGAGTAAGAGTTGAGACCTTAACCATTAGGCCAGAGTACGAGTCTAAGACCTTAGCTATTAGGCCAGAGTAAGATTTAAGACCTTAGCTATTAGGCCAGAGTAATAGTTAACCCCTTAGCTATAAGGCCAGAGTAAGAGTTAAGACCTTAACCAGTAGGCCAGAGTAAGAGTTAAGACCTTAACCATTAGGCCAGAATACGGGTCTAAGACCTTAGCTATTAGGCCAGAGTAAGAGTTAAGACCTTAGCTATAGTGCCAGAGTAAGAGTTAAGACCTTAACCATTAGGGCAGAGTATGAGTCTAAGACCTTATCTATTAGGCCAGAGTAAGAGTTAAGACCTTAGCCAGTAGGCCAGAGTCCGAGTCTAAGACCTTAGCTATTAGGCCAGAGTAAGATTTAAGACCTTAACCAGTAGGCCAGAGTACGAGTCTAAGACCTTAGCTATTAGGCCACAGTAAGAGTTAAGACCTTAGCTATTAGGCCAGAGTAAGAGTTAAGACCTTAACCATTAGGCCAGAGTAAGAGTTAAGACCTTAACCAGTAGGCCAGAGTCCGAGTCTAAGACCTTAGCTATTAGGCCAGAGTAAGAGTTAAGACCTTAACCAGTAGGCCAGAGTACGAGTCTAAGACCTTAGCTATTAGGCCACAGTAAGAGTTAAGACCTTAGCTATTAGGCCAGAGTAAGAGTTAAGACCTTAACCATTAGGCCAGAGTACGAGTCTAAGACCATATCTATTAGGCCAGAGTAAGAGTTAAGACCTTAGCTATTAGGCCAGAGTAAGAGTTAAGACCTTAACCTGTAGGCCATAGTACGAGTCTAAGACCTTAGCTATTAGGCCAGAGTAAGAGTTAAGACCTTAACGATTAGGCCAGAGTACGAGACTAAGACCTTAGCTATTAGGCCAGAGTAAGAGTTAAGACCTTAACCATTAGGCCAGAGTACGAGTCTAAGACCTTAGCTATTAGGCCAGAGTAAGAGTTAAGACCTTGGCTATTAGGCCAGAGTAAGAGTTAAGACCTTGACCATTAGGCCAGAGTCCGAGTCTAAGACCTTAGCTATTAGGCCAGAGTAAGAGTTAAGACCTTAACCAGTAGGCCAGAGTACGAGTCTAAGACCTTAGCTATTAGGCCACAGTAAGAGTTAAGACCTTAGCTATTAGGCCAGAGTAAGAGTTAAGACCTTAACCATTAGGCCAGAGTACGAGTCTAAGACCATACCTATTAGGCCAGAGTAAGAGTTAAGACCTTAGCTATTAGGCCAGAGTAAGAGTTAAGACCTTAACCATTAGGCCAGAGTACGAGTCTAAGACCTTAGCTATTAGGCCAGAGTAAGAGTTAAGACCTTAACCAGTAGGCCAGAGTATGAGTCTAAGTCCTTAGCTATTAGGCCAGAGTAAGAGTTAAGACCTTAACGATTAGGCCAGAGTACGAGACTAAGACCTTAGCTATTAGGCCAGAGTAAGAGTTAAGACCTTAACCATTAGGCCAGAGTACGAGTCTAAGACCTTAGCTATTAGGCCAGAGTAAGAGTTAAGACCTTAACCATTAGGCCAGAGTACGAGTCTAAGACCATAGCTATTAGGCCAGAGTAAGAGTTAAGACCTTAGCTATTAGGCCAGAGTAAGATTTATTACCTTAGCATTTAGGCCAGAGTAAGAGTAAAGACCTTAACCAGTAGGCCAGAGTAAGAGTTAAGACCTTAACCAGTAGGCCAGAGTAAGAGTTAAGACCTTAACCATTAGGCCAGAGTACGAGTCTAAGACCTTAGCTATTAGGCCAGAGTAAGAGTTAAGACCTTAACCAGTAGGCCAGAGTAAGAGTTAAGACATTAACCAGTAGGCCAGAGTACGAGTCTAAGACCTTAGCTATTAGGCCAGAGTACGAGTCTAAGACCTTAGCTATTAGGCCAGAGTATGAGTCTAAGACCTTATTTATTAGACCAGAGTAAGAGTTAAGACCTTAACCATTAGGCCAGAGTACGAGTCTAAGACCTTAGCTATTAAGCCAGAGTAAGAGTTAAGACCTTAGCTATTAGGCCAGAGTAAGAGTTAAGACCTTAACCAGTAGGCCAGAGTACGAGTCTAAGACCATAGCTATTAGGCCAGAGTAAGAGTTAAGACCTTAACCAGTAGGCCAGAGTAAAAGTTAAGACCTTAACCTGTAGGCCATAGTACGAGTCTAAGACGTTAGCTATTAGGCCAGAGTAAGAGTTAAGACCTTAGCTATTAGGCCAGAGTAAGATTTATTACCTTAGCATTTAGGCCAGAGTAAGAGTAAAGACCTTAACCAGTAGGCCAGAGTAAGAGTTAAGACCTTAACCAGTAGGCCAGAGTAAGAGTTAAGACCTTAACCATTAGGCCAGAGTACGAGTCTAAGACCTTAGCTATTAGGCCAGAGTAAGAGTTAAGACCTTAACCAGTAGGCCAGAGTAAGAGTTAAGACATTAACCAGTAGGCCAGAGTACGAGTCTAAGACCTTAGCTATTAGGCCAGAGTAAGAGTTAAGACCTTAACCATTAGGCCAGAGTACGAGTCTAAGACCTTAGCTATTAGGCCAGAGTAAGAGTTAAGACCTTAACCAGTAGGCCAGAGTAAGAGTTAAGACCTTAACCATTAGGCCAGAGTACGAGTCTAAGACCTTAGCTATTAGGCCAGAGTAAGAGTTAAGACCTTAGCTATTAGGCCAGAGTAAGAGTTAAGACCTTAACCTGTAGGCCATAGTATGAGTCTAAGACCTTAGCTATTAGGCCAGAGTAAGAGTTAAGACCTTAACCATTAGGCCAGAGTACGAGTCTAAGACCTTAGATATTAGGCCAGAGTAAGAGTTACGACCTAAGCTATTAGGCCAGAGTAAGAGTTAAGACCTTAACCATTAGGCCAGAGTACGAGTCTAAGACCTTAGCTATGAGGCCAGAGTAAGAGTTAAGACCTTAGCTATTAGGCCAGAGTAAGAGTTGAGACCTTAACCATTAGGCCAGAGTACGAGTCTAAGACCTTAGCTATTAGGCCAGAGTAAGATTTAAGACCTTAGCTATTAGGCCAGAGTAATAGTTAACCCCTTAGCTATAAGGCCAGAGTAAGAGTTAAGACCTTAACCAGTAGGCCAGAGTAAGAGTTAAGACCTTAACCATTAGGCCAGAATACGGGTCTAAGACCTTAGCTATTAGGCCAGAGTAAGAGTTAAGACCTTAGCTATAGGGCCAGAGTAAGAGTTAAGACCTTAACCAGTAGGGCAGAGTATGAGTCTAAGACCTTATCTATTAGGCCAGAGTAAGAGTTAAGACCTTAGCTATTAGGCCAGAGTAAGAGTTGAGACCTTAACCATTAGGCCAGAGTACGAGTCTAAGACCTTAGCTATTAGGCCAGAGTAAGATTTAAGACCTTAGCTATTAGGCCAGAGTAATAGTTAACCCCTTAGCTATAAGGCCAGAGTAAGAGTTAAGACCTTAACCAGTAGGCCAGAGTAAGAGTTAAGACCTTAACCATTAGGCCAGAATACGGGTCTAAGACCTTAGCTATTAGGCCAGAGTAAGAGTTAAGACCTTAGCTATAGTGCCAGAGTAAGAGTTAAGACCTTAACCAGTAGGGCAGAGTATGAGTCTAAGACCTTATCTATTAGGCCAGAGTAAGAGTTAAGACCTTAGCCAGTAGGCCAGAGTCCGAGTCTAAGACCTTAGCTATTAGGCCAGAGTAAGATTTAAGACCTTAACCAGTAGGCCAGAGTACGAGTCTAAGACCTTAGCTATTAGGCCACAGTAAGAGTTAAGACCTTAGCTATTAGGCCAGAGTAAGAGTTAAGACCTTAACCATTAGGCCAGAGTAAGAGTTAAGACCTTAACCAGTAGGACAGAGTCCGAGTCTAAGACCTTAGCTATTAGGCCAGAGTAAGAGTTAAGACCTTAACCAGTAGGCCAGAGTACGAGTCTAAGACCTTAGCTATTAGGCCACAGTAAGAGTTAAGACCTTAGCTATTAGGCCAGAGTAAGAGTTAAGACCTTAACCATTAGGCCAGAGTACGAGTCTAAGACCATATCTATTAGGCCAGAGTAAGAGTTAAGACCTTAGCTATTAGGCCAGAGTAAGAGTTAAGACCTTAACCTGTAGGCCATAGTACGAGTCTAAGACCTTAGCTATTAGGCCAGAGTAAGAGTTAAGACCTTAACGATTAGGCCAGAGTACGAGACTAAGACCTTAGCTATTAGGCCAGAGTAAGAGTTAAGACCTTAACCATTAGGCCAGAGTACGAGTCTAAGACCTTAGCTATTAGGCCAGAGTAAGAGTTAAGACCTTGGCTATTAGGCCAGAGTAAGAGTTAAGACCTTGACCATTAGGCCAGAGTCCGAGTCTAAGACCTTAGCTATTAGGCCAGAGTAAGAGTTAAGACCTTAACCAGTAGGCCAGAGTACGAGTCTAAGACCTTAGCTATTAGGCCACAGTAAGAGTTAAGACCTTAGCTATTAGGCCAGAGTAAGAGTTAAGACCTTAACCATTAGGCCAGAGTACGAGTCTAAGACCATACCTATTAGGCCAGAGTAAGAGTTAAGACCTTAGCTATTAGGCCAGAGTAAGAGTTAAGACCTTAACCATTAGGCCAGAGTACGAGTCTAAGACCTTAGCTATTAGGCCAGAGTAAGAGTTAAGACCTTAACCAGTAGGCCAGAGTATGAGTCTAAGTCCTTAGCTATTAGGCCAGAGTAAGAGTTAAGACATTAACGATTAGGCCAGAGTACGAGACTAAGACCTTAGCTATTAGGCCAGAGTAAGAGTTAAGACCTTAACCATTAGGCCAGAGTACGAGTCTAAGACCTTAGCTATTAGGCCAGAGTAAGAGTTAAGACCTTAACCATTAGGCCAGAGTACGAGTCTAAGACCATAGCTATTAGGCCAGAGTAAGAGTTAAGACCTTAGCTATTAGGCCAGAGTAAGATTTATTACCTTAGCATTTAGGCCAGAGTAAGAGTAAAGACCTTACCCAGTAGGCCAGAGTAAGAGTTAAGACCTTAACCAGTAGGCCAGAGTAAGAGTTAAGACCTTAACCATTAGGCCAGAGTACGAGTCTAAGACCTTAGCTATTAGGCCAGAGTAAGAGTTAAGACCTTAACCAGTAGGCCAGAGTAAGAGTTAAGACATTAACCAGTAGGCCAGAGTACGAGTCTAAGACCTTAGCTATTAGGCCAGAGTACGAGTCTAAGACCTTAGCTATTAGGCCAGAGTATGAGTCTAAGACCTTAGCTATTAGACCAGAGTAAGAGTTAAGACCTTAACCATTAGGCCAGAGTACGAGTCTAAGACCTTAGCTATTAAGCCAGAGTAAGAGTTAAGACCTTAGCTATTAGGCCAGAGTAAGAGTTAAGACCTTAACCAGTAGGCCAGAGTACGAGTCTAAGACCATAGCTATTAGGCCAGAGTAAGAGTTAAGACCTTAACCAGTAGGCCAGAGTAAAAGTTAAGACCTTAACCTGTAGGCCATAGTACGAGTCTAAGACGTTAGCTATTAGGCCAGAGTAAGAGTTAAGACCTTAGCTATTAGGCCAGAGTAAGATTTATTACCTTAGCATTTAGGCCAGAGTAAGAGTAAAGACCTTAACCAGTAGGCCAGAGTAAGAGTTAAGACCTTAACCAGTAGGCCAGAGTAAGAGTTAAGACCTTAACCATTAGGCCAGAGTACGAGTCTAAGACCTTAGCTATTAGGCCAGAGTAAGAGTTAAGACCTTAACCAGTAGGCCAGAGTAAGAGTTAAGACATTAACCAGTAGGCCAGAGTACGAGTCTAAGACCTTAGCTATTAGGCCAGAGTAAGAGTTAAGACCTTAACCATTAGGCCAGAGTACGAGTCTAAGACCTTAGCTATTAGGCCAGAGTAAGAGTTAAGACCTTAACCAGTAGGCCAGAGTAAGAGTTAAGACCTTAACCATTAGGCCAGAGTACGAGTCTAAGACCTTAGCTATTAGGCCAGAGTAAGAGTTAAGACCTTAGCTATTAGGCCAGAGTAAGAGTTAAGACCTTAACCTGTAGGCCATAGTATGAGTCTAAGACCTTAGCTATTAGGCCAGAGTAAGAGTTAAGACCTTAACCATTAGGCCAGAGTACGAGTCTAAGACCTTAGCTATTAGGCCAGAGTAAGAGTTACGACCTAAGCTATTAGGCCAGAGTAAGAGTTAAGACCTTAACCATTAGGCCAGAGTACGAGTCTAAGACCTTAGCTATTAGGCCAGAGTAAGAGTTAAGACCTTAGCTATTAGGCCAGAGTAAGAGTTGAGACCTTAACCATTAGGCCAGAGTACGAGTCTAAGACCTTAGCTATTAGGCCAGAGTAAGATTTAAGACCTTAGCTATTAGGCCAGAGTAATAGTTAACCCCTTAGCTATAAGGCCAGAGTAAGAGTTAAGACCTTAACCAGTAGGCCAGAGTAAGAGTTAAGACCTTAACCATTAGGCCAGAATACGGGTCTAAGACCTTAGCTATTAGGCCAGAGTAAGAGTTAAGACCTTAGCTATAGGGCCAGAGTAAGAGTTAAGACCTTAACCAGTAGGGCAGAGTATGAGTCTAAGACCTTATCTATTAGGCCAGAGTAAGAGTTAAGACCTTAGCCAGTAGGCCAGAGTCCGAGTCTAAGACCTTAGCTATTAGGCCAGAGTAAGATTTAAGACCTTAACCAGTAGGCCAGAGTACGAGTCTAAGACCTTAGCTATTAGGCCACAGTAAGAGTTAAGACCTTAGCTATTAGGCCAGAGTAAGAGTTAAGACCTTAACCATTAGGCCAGAGTAAGAGTTAAGACCTTAACCAGTAGGCCAGAGTCCGAGTCTAAGACCTTAGCTATTAGGCCAGAGTAAGAGTTAAGACCTTAACCAGTAGGCCAGAGTACGAGTCTAAGACCTTAGCTATTAGGCCACAGTAAGAGTTAAGACCTTAGCTATTAGGCCAGAGTAAGAGTTAAGACCTTAACCATTAGGCCAGAGTACGAGTCTAAGACCATATCTATTAGGCCAGAGTAAGAGTTAAGACCTTAGCTATTAGGCCAGAGTAAGAGTTAAGACCTTAACCTGTAGGCCATAGTACGAATCTAAGACCTTAGCTATTAGGCCAGAGTAAGAGTTAAGACCTTAACGATTAGGCCAGAGTACGAGACTAAGACCTTAGCTATTAGGCCAGAGTAAGAGTTAAGACCTTAACCATTAGGCCAGAGTACGAGTCTAAGACCTTAGCTATTAGGCCAGAGTAAGAGTTAAGACAATGGCTATTAGGCCAGAGTAAGAGTTAAGACCTTGACCATTAGGCCAGAGTCCGAGTCTAAGACCTTAGCTATTAGGCCAGAGTAAGAGTTAAGACCTTAACCAGTAGGCCAGAGTACGAGTCTAAGACCTTAGCTATTAGGCCACAGTAAGAGTTAAGACCTTAGCTATTAGGCCAGAGTAAGAGTTAAGACCTTAACCATTAGGCCAGAGTACGAGTCTAAGACCATACCTATTAGGCCAGAGTAAGAGTTAAGACCTTAGCTATTAGGCCAGAGTAAGAGTTAAGACCTTAACCATTAGGCCAGAGTACGAGTCTAAGACCTTAGCTATTAGGCCAGAGTAAGAGTTAAGACCTTAACCAGTAGGCCAGAGTATGAGTCTAAGTCCTTAGCAATTAGGCCAGAGTAAGAGTTAAGACCTTAACGATTAGGCCAGAGTACGAGACTAAGACCTTAGCTAGTAGGCCAGAGTAAGAGTTAAGACCTTAACCATTAGGCCAGAGTACGAGTCTAAGACCTTAGCTATTAGGCCAGAGTAAGAGTTAAGACCTTAACCATTAGGCCAGAGTACGAGTCTAAGACCATAGCTATTAGGCCAGAGTAAGAGTTAAGACCTTAGCTATTAGGCCAGAGTAAGATTTATTACCTTAGCATTTAGGCCAGAGTAAGAGTAAAGACCTTAACCAGTAGGCCAGAGTAAGAGTTAAGACCTTAACCAGTAGGCCAGAGTAAGAGTTAAGACCTTAACCATTAGGCCAGAGTACGAGTCTAAGACCTTAGCTATTAGGCCAGAGTAAGAGTTAAGACCTTAACCAGTAGGCCAGAGTAAGAGTTAAGACATTAACCAGTAGGCCAGAGTACGAGTCTAAGACCTTAGCTATTAGGCCAGAGTACGAGTCTAAGACCTTAGCTATTAGGCCAGAGTATGAGTCTAAGACCTTAGCTATTAGACCAGAGTAAGAGTTAAGACCTTAACCATTAGGCCAGAGTACGAGTCTAAGACCTTAGCTATTAAGCCAGAGTAAGAGTTAAGACCTTAGCTATTAGGCCAGAGTAAGAGTTAAGACCTTAACCAGTAGGCCAGAGTACGAGTCTAAGACCATAGCTATTAGGCCAGAGTAAGAGTTAAGACCTTAACCAGTAGGCCAGAGTAAAAGTTAAGACCTTAACCTGTAGGCCATAGTACGAGTCTAAGACGTTAGCTATTAGGCCAGAGTAAGAGTTAAGACCTTAGCTATTAGGCCAGAGTAAGATTTATTACCTTAGCATTTAGGCCAGAGTAAGAGTAAAGACCTTAACCAGTAGGCCAGAGTAAGAGTTAAGACCTTAACCAGTAGGCCAGAGTAAGAGTTAAGACCTTAACCATTAGGCCAGAGTACGAGTCTAAGACCTTAGCTATTAGGCCAGAGTAAGAGTTAAGACCTTAACCAGTAGGCCAGAGTAAGAGTTAATACATTAACCAGTAGGCCAGAGTACGAGTCTAAGACCTTAGCTATTAGGCCAGAGTACGAGTCTAAGACCTTAGCTATTAGGCCAGAGTATGAGTCTAAGACCTTAGCTATTAGACCAGAGTAAGAGTTAAGACCTTAACCATTAGGCCAGAGTACGAGTCTAAGACCTTAGCTATTAAGCCAGAGTAAGAGTTAAGACCTTAGCTATTAGGCCAGAGTAAGAGTTAAGACCTTAACCAGTAGGCCAGAGTACGAGTCTAAGACCATAGCTATTAGGCCAGAGTAAGAGTTAAGACCTTAACCAGTAGGCCAGAGTAAAAGTTAAGACCTTAACCTGTAGGCCATAGTACGAGTCTAAGACGTTAGCTATTAGGCCAGAGTAAGAGTTAAGACCTTAGCTATTAGGCCAGAGTAAGAGATAAGACCTTAACCATTAGGCCAGAGTATGAGTCTAAGACCTTAGCTATTAGGCCAGAGTAAGAGTTGAAACCTTAGCTATTAGGCCAGAGTAAGAGTTAAGACCTTAACCAGTAGGCCAGAGTAAGAGTTAAGACCTTAACCATTAGGCCAGAGTACGAGTCTAAGACCTTAGCTATTTGCCATAGTAAGAGTTAAGACCTTAACCAGTAGGCCAGAGTAAGAGTTAAGACCTTAACCAGTAGGCCAGAGTAAGAGGTAAGACCTTAGCTATTAGGCCAGAGTAAGAGTTAAGACCTTAACTAGTAGGCCAGAATAAGAGTTAACACCTTAACCATTATGCTAGAGTACGAGTCTAAGACCTAGCTATTAGGCCAGAATAAAAGTTAAGACCTTAACCAGTAGGCCAGAGTAAGAGTTAAGACCTTAACCAGTAGGCCAGAGTACGAGTCTAAGACATTAGCTATTAGGCCAGAGTAAGAGTTAAGACCTTAGCTATTAAGCCAGATTAAGAGTTAAGACGTTAGCTATTAGGCCAGAGTAAGAGTTAAGACCTTAACCAGTAGGCCAGAGTAAGAGTTAAGACCTTAACCATTAGGCCAGATTACGAGTCTAAGACCTTAGCTATTAGGCCAGAGTAAGAGTTAATACCTTAACCAGTAGGCCAGAGTAAGAGTTAAGACCTTAGCTTTTAGGCCAGAGTAAGTAAGACCTTAGCTATTAGGCCAGAGTAAGATGTAAGACATTAACCTGTAGGCCATAGTACGAGTCTAAGACCTTAGCTATTAGGCCAGAGTAAGAGTTAAGACCTTAACCATTAGGCCAGAGTACGAGTCTAAGACCTTAGCTATTAGGCCAGAGTAAGAGTTAAGACCTTAACCAGTAGGCCAGAGTAAGAGTTAAGACCTTAACCATTAGGCCAGAGTACGAGTCTAAGACCTTAGCTATTAGGCCAGAGTAAGAGTTAAGACCTTAGCTATTAGGCCAGAGTAAGAGTTAAGACCTTAACCTGTAGGCCATAGTATGAGTCTAAGACCTTAGCTATTAGGCCAGAGTAAGAGTTAAGACCTTAACCATTAGGCCAGAGTACGAGTCTAAGACCTTAGCTATTAGGCCAGAGTAAGAGTTACGACCTAAGCTATTAGGCCAGAGTAAGAGTTAAGACCTTAACCATTAGGCCAGAGTACGAGTCTAAGACCTTAGCTATTAGGCCAGAGTAAGAGTTAAGACCTTAGCTATTAGGCCAGAGTAAGAGTTAAGACCTTAACCATTAGGCCAGAGTACGAGTCTAAGACCTTAGCTATTAGGCCAGAGTAAGATTTAAGACCTTAGCTATTAGGCCAGAGTAAGAGTTAAGACCTTAACCAGTAGGCCAGAGTAAGAGTTAAGACCTTAACCATTAGGCCAGAGTACGAGTCTAAGACCTTAGCTATTAGGCCAGAGTAAGAGTTAAGACCTTAACCAGTAGGCCAGAGTAAGAGTTAATACATTAACCAGTAGGCCAGAGTACGAGTCTAAGACCTTAGCTATTAGGCCAGAGTACGAGTCTAAGACCTTAGCTATTAGGCCAGAGTATGAGTCTAAGACCTTAGCTATTAGACCAGAGTAAGAGTTAAGACCTTAACCATTAGGCCAGAGTACGAGTCTAAGACCTTAGCTATTAAGCCAGAGTAAGAGTTAAGACCTTAGCTATTAGGCCAGAGTAAGAGTTAAGACCTTAACCAGTAGGCCAGAGTACGAGTCTAAGACCATAGCTATTAGGCCAGAGTAAGAGTTAAGACCTTAACCAGTAGGCCAGAGTAAAAGTTAAGACCTTAACCTGTAGGCCATAGTACGAGTCTAAGACGTTAGCTATTAGGCCAGAGTAAGAGTTAAGACCTTAGCTATTAGGCCAGAGTAAGAGATAAGACCTTAACCATTAGGCCAGAGTATGAGTCTAAGACCTTAGCTATTAGGCCAGAGTAAGAGTTGAAACCTTAGCTATTAGGCCAGAGTAAGAGTTAAGACCTTAACCAGTAGGCCAGAGTAAGAGTTAAGACCTTAACCATTAGGCCAGAGTACGAGTCTAAGACCTTAGCTATTTGCCATAGTAAGAGTTAAGACCTTAACCAGTAGGCCAGAGTAAGAGTTAAGACCTTAACCAGTAGGCCAGAGTAAGAGGTAAGACCTTAGCTATTAGGCCAGAGTAAGAGTTAAGACCTTAACTAGTAGGCCAGAATAAGAGTTAACACCTTAACCATTATGCTAGAGTACGAGTCTAAGACCTAGCTATTAGGCCAGAATAAAAGTTAAGACCTTAACCAGTAGGCCAGAGTAAGAGTTAAGACCTTAACCAGTAGGCCAGAGTACGAGTCTAAGACATTAGCTATTAGGCCAGAGTAAGAGTTAAGACCTTAGCTATTAAGCCAGATTAAGAGTTAAGACGTTAGCTATTAGGCCAGAGTAAGAGTTAAGACCTTAACCAGTAGGCCAGAGTAAGAGTTAAGACCTTAACCATTAGGCCAGATTACGAGTCTAAGACCTTAGCTATTAGGCCAGAGTAAGAGTTAATACCTTAACCAGTAGGCCAGAGTAAGAGTTAAGACCTTAGCTTTTAGGCCAGAGTAAGTAAGACCTTAGCTATTAGGCCAGAGTAAGATGTAAGACATTAACCTGTAGGCCATAGTACGAGTCTAAGACCTTAGCTATTAGGCCAGAGTAAGAGTTAAGACCTTAACCATTAGGCCAGAGTACGAGTCTAAGACCTTAGCTATTAGGCCAGAGTAAGAGTTAAGACCTTAACCAGTAGGCCAGAGTAAGAGTTAAGACCTTAACCATTAGGCCAGAGTACGAGTCTAAGACCTTAGCTATTAGGCCAGAGTAAGAGTTAAGACCTTAGCTATTAGGCCAGAGTAAGAGTTAAGACCTTAACCTGTAGGCCATAGTATGAGTCTAAGACCTTAGCTATTAGGCCAGAGTAAGAGTTAAGACCTTAACCATTAGGCCAGAGTACGAGTCTAAGACCTTAGCTATTAGGCCAGAGTAAGAGTTACGACCTAAGCTATTAGGCCAGAGTAAGAGTTAAGACCTTAACCATTAGGCCAGAGTACGAGTCTAAGACCTTAGCTATTAGGCCAGAGTAAGAGTTAAGACCTTAGCTATTAGGCCAGAGTAAGAGTTAAGACCTTAACCATTAGGCCAGAGTACGAGTCTAAGACCTTAGCTATTAGGCCAGAGTAAGATTTAAGACCTTAGCTATTAGGCCAGAGTAATAGTTAACCCCTTAGCTATAAGGCCAGAGTAAGAGTTAAGACCTTAACCAGTAGGCCAGAGTAAGAGTTAAGACCTTAACCATTAGGCCAGAATACGGGTCTAAGACCTTAGCTATTAGGCCAGAGTAAGAGTTAAGACCTTAGCTATAGGGCCAGAGTAAGAGTTAAGACCTTAACCAGTAGGGCAGAGTATGAGTCTAAGACCTTATCTATTAGGCCAGAGTAAGAGTTAAGACCTTAGCCAGTAGGCCAGAGTCCGAGTCTAAGACCTTAGCTATTAGGCCAGAGTAAGATTTAAGACCTTAACCAGTAGGCCAGAGTACGAGTCTAAGACCTTAGCTATTAGGCCACAGTAAGAGTTAAGACCTTAGCTATTAGGCCAGAGTAAGAGTTAAGACCTTAACCATTAGGCCAGAGTAAGAGTTAAGACCTTAACCAGTAGGCCAGAGTCCGAGTCTAAGACCTTAGCTATTAGGCCAGAGTAAGAGTTAAGACCTTAACCAGTAGGCCAGAGTACGAGTCTAAGACCTTAGCTATTAGGCCACAGTAAGAGTTAAGACCTTAGCTATTAGGCCAGAGTAAGAGTTAAGACCTTAACCATTAGGCCAGAGTACGAGTCTAAGACCATATCTATTAGGCCAGAGTAAGAGTTAAGACCTTAGCTATTAGGCCAGAGTAAGAGTTAAGACCTTAACCTGTAGGCCATAGTACGAGTCTAAGACCTTAGCTATTAGGCCAGAGTAAGAGTTAAGACCTTAACGATTAGGCCAGAGTACGAGACTAAGACCTTAGCTATTAGGCCAGAGTAAGAGTTAAGACCTTAACCATTAGGCCAGAGTACGAGTCTAAGACCTTAGCTATTAGGCCAGAGTAAGAGTTAAGACCTTAGCTATTAGGCCAGAGTAAGAGTTAAGACCTTAACCAGTAGGCCAGAGTACGAGTCTAAGACCATAGCTATTAGGCCAGAGTAAGAGTTAAGACCTTAACCAGTAGGCCAGAGTAAAAGTTAAGACCTTAACCTGTAGGCCATAGTACGAGTCTAAGACGTTAGCTATTAGGCCAGAGTAAGAGTTAAGACCTTAGCTATTAGGCCAGAGTAAGAGATAAGACCTTAACCATTAGGCCAGAGTATGAGTCTAAGACCTTAGCTATTAGGCCAGAGTAAGAGTTGAGACCTTAGCTATTAGGCCAGAGTAAGAGTTAAGACCTTAACCAGTAGGCCAGAGTAAGAGTTAAGACCTTAACCATTAGGCCAGAGTACGAGTCTAAGACCTTAGCTATTTGCCATAGTAAGAGTTAAGACCTTAACCAGTAGGCCAGAGTAAGAGTTAAGACCTTAACCAGTAGGCCAGAGTAAGAGGTAAGACCTTAGCTATTAGGCCAGAGTAAGAGTTAAGACCTTAACTAGTAGGCCAGAATAAGAGTTAACACCTTAACCATTATGCTAGAGTACGAGTCTAAGACCTAGCTATTAGGCCAGAATAAAAGTTAAGACCTTAACCAGTAGGCCAGAGTAAGAGTTAAGACCTTAACCAGTAGGCCAGAGTACGAGTCTAAGACATTAGCTATTAGGCCAGAGTAAGAGTTAAGACCTTAGCTATTAAGCCAGATTAAGAGTTAAGACGTTAGCTATTAGGCCAGAGTAAGAGTTAAGACCTTAACCAGTAGGCCAGAGTAAGAGTTAAGACCTTAACCATTAGGCCAGATTACGAGTCTAAGACCTTAGCTATTAGGCCAGAGTAAGAGTTAATACCTTAACCAGTAGGCCAGAGTAAGAGTTAAGACCTTAGCTTTTAGGCCAGAGTAAGTAAGACCTTAGCTATTAGGCCAGAGTAAGATGTAAGACATTAACCTGTAGGCCATAGTACGAGTCTAAGACCTTAGCTATTAGGCCAGAGTAAGAGTTAAGACCTTAACCATTAGGCCAGAGTACGAGTCTAAGACCTTAGCTATTAGGCCAGAGTAAGAGTTAAGACCTTAACCAGTAGGCCAGAGTAAGAGTTAAGACCTTAACCATTAGGCCAGGGTACGAGTCTAAGACCTTAGCTATTAGGCCAGAGTAAGAGTTAAGACCTTAGCTATTAGGCCAGAGTAAGAGTTAAGACCTTAACCTGTAGGCCATAGTATGAGTCTAAGACCTTAGCTATTAGGCCAGAGTAAGAGTTAAGACCTTAACCATTAGGCCAGAGTACGAGTCTAAGACCTTAGCTATTAGGCCAGAGTAAGATTTAAGACCTTAGCTATTAGGCCAGAGTAATAGTTAACCCCTTAGCTATAAGGCCAGAGTAAGAGTTAAGACCTTAACCAGTAGGCCAGAGTAAGAGTTAAGACCTTAACCATTAGGCCAGAATACGGGTCTAAGACCTTAGCTATTAGGCCAGAGTAAGAGTTAAGACCTTAGCTATAGGGCCAGAGTAAGAGTTAAGACCTTAACCAGTAGGGCAGAGTATGAGTCTAAGACCTTATCTATTAGGCCAGAGTAAGAGTTAAGACCTTAGCCAGTAGGCCAGAGTCCGAGTCTAAGACCTTAGCTATTAGGCCAGAGTAAGATTTAAGACCTTAACCAGTAGGCCAGAGTACGAGTCTAAGACCTTAGCTATTAGGCCACAGTAAGAGTTAAGACCTTAGCTATTAGGCCAGAGTAAGAGTTAAGACCTTAACCATTAGGCCAGAGTAAGAGTTAAGACCTTAACCAGTAGGCCAGAGTCCGAGTCTAAGACCTTAGCTATTAGGCCAGAGTAAGAGTTAAGACCTTAACCAGTAGGCCAGAGTACGAGTCTAAGACCTTAGCTATTAGGCCACAGTAAGAGTTAAGACCTTAGCTATTAGGCCAGAGTAAGAGTTAAGACCTTAACCATTAGGCCAGAGTACGAGTCTAAGACCATATCTATTAGGCCAGAGTAAGAGTTAAGACCTTAGCTATTAGGCCAGAGTAAGAGTTAAGACCTTAACCTGTAGGCCATAGTACGAGTCTAAGACCTTAGCTATTAGGCCAGAGTAAGAGTTAAGACCTTAACGATTAGGCCAGAGTACGAGACTAAGACCTTAGCTATTAGGCCAGAGTAAGAGTTAAGACCTTAACCATTAGGCCAGAGTACGAGTCTAAGACCTTAGCTATTAGGCCAGAGTAAGAGTTAAGACCTTGGCTATTAGGCCAGAGTAAGAGTTAAGACCTTGACCATTAGGCCAGAGTACGAGTCTAAGACCATAGCTATTAGGCCAGAGTAAGAGTTAAGACCTTAGCTATTAGGCCAGAGTAAGATTTAATACCTTAGCATTTAGGCCAGAGTAAGAGTAAAGACTAGGCCTGGGCGAAGCACTACGCTACGCTCGCGTAGTTTGCGAAGTTCGCGCTACTTCGCACTACGCGAACTGCACGTAGCACAGTGCGAACACGCGTAGCGTAGTGTTGCGTAGTGCTGCGGTCATTTTTTGCTTGCTCGCGGTCCTCAACGTCAAGTTGGCGACCGCGAGCAAGCAAAATGACATCCTGGCGAGACTTTTTCCTTGTTCGCGATCGCGAGCATGGAAAATAAACCTCCCGGCGAGATTCACAACGCGAGAAGGTCAGGTTTCTCATTGCGAGGGGTCGCGTATGCTCGCGACCGCTCGCGATGAGAAACTACCAGTTCGCGTTGAGAAAGCTGCAGCTCGAGGAAAAATCTACTCGAGCAGCAGAAAACTACAGCTCGCACTGTGCAAGATGCCATTTTCAATGATTGCACAGTGCCAGTTGCTTGTCCGCACTGTGCAATCATTGAAAACAACATCTTGCACAGTGCGAACATGTTACTTCGCAGTTCGCGAAGTGCTACGCGTAGCTCGCGTAGTGCGAACTTCACTTTGCGTAGCTTCGCGAAGTGCTACTTCGCTAACTACGCCCACCCTTAGTAAAGACCTTAACCAGTAGGCCAGAGTAAGAGTTAAGACCTTAACCAGTAGGCCAGAGTAAGAGTTAAGACCTTAACCATTAGGCCAGAGTACGAGTCTAAGACCTTAGCTATTAGGCCAGAGTAAGAGTTAAGACCTTAACCAGTAGGCCAGAGTAAGAGTTAAGACCTTAACCAGTTGGCCAGAGTACGAGTCTAAGACCTTAGCTATTAGGCCAGAGTACGAGTCTAAGACCTTATCTATTAGGCCAGAATACGAGTCTAAGACCTTAGCTATTACGCCAGAGTAAGAGTTAAGACCTTAACCATTAGGCCAGAGTACGAGTCTAAGACCTTAGCTATTAAGCTAGAGTAAGAGTTAAGACCTTAGCTATTAGGCCAGAGTAAGAGTTAAGACCTTAACCAGTAGGCCAGAGTACGAGTCTAAGACCGTAGCTATTAGGCCAGAGTAAGAGTTAAGACCTTAACCAGTAGGCCAGAGTAAAAGTTAAGACCTTAACCTGTAGGCCATAGTACGAGTCTAAGAGGTTAGCTATTAGGCCAGAGTAAGAGTTAAAACCTTAGCTATTAGGCCAGAGTAAGAGATAAGACCTTAACCATTAGGCCAGAGTACGAGTCTAAGACCTTAGCTATTAGGCCAGAGTAAGAGTTGAGACCTTAGCTATTAGGCCAGAGTAAGAGTTAAGACCTTAACCACTAGGCCAGAGTAAGAGTTAAGACCTTAACCATTAGGCCAGAGTACGAGTCTAAGACCTTAGCTATTTGCCATAGTAAGAGTTAAGACCTTAACCAGTAGGCCATAGTACGAGTCTAAGACCTTAGCTATTAGGCCAGAGTAAGAGTTAAGACCTTAGCTATTAGGCCAGAGTAAGAGTTAAGACCTTAACCATTAGGCCAGAGAACGAGTCTAAGACCTTAGCTATTAGGCCAGAGTAAGTGTTGAGACCTTAGCTATTAGGCCAGAGTAAAAGTTAAGACCTTAACCAGAAGGCCAGAGTAAGAGTTAAGACCTTAACCTGTAGGCCATAGTACGAGTCTAAGACCTTAGCTATTAGGCCAGAGTAAGAGTTAAGACCTTAGGTATTAGGCCAGAGTAAGAGTTAAGACCTTAACCAATAGGCCAGAGTACAAGTCTAAGACCATAGCTATTAGGCCAGAGTAAGAGTTAAGACCTTAGCTATTAGGCCAGAGTAAGTGTTAAGACCTTAGCTATTAGGCCAGAGTAAGAGTTAAGACCTTAACCATTAGGCCAGAGTACGAGTCTAAGACCTTAGCTATTAGGCCAGAGTAAGAGTTAAGACCTTAACCAGTAGGCCAGAGTAAGAGTTAAGACCTTAACCATTAGGCCAGAGTACGAGTCTAAGACCTTAGCTATTAGGCCAGAGTAAGAGTTAAACCTTAGCTATTAGGCCAGAGTAAGAGTTAAGACCTTAACCAGTAGGCCAGAGTAAGAGTTAAGTCCTTAAACTGTAGGCCATAGTACGAGTCTAAGACCTTAGCTATTAGGCCAGAGTAAGAGTTAAGACCTTAGCTATTAGGCCAGAGTAAGAGTTAAGACCTTAACCATTAGGCCAGAGTATGAGTCTAAGACCTTAGCTATAAGGCGGGAGTAAGTGTTGAGACCTTAGCTATTAGGCCAGAGTAAAAGTTAAGACCTTAACCAGTAGGCCAGAGTAAGAGGTAAGACCTTAACCTGTAGGCCATAGTACGAGTCTAAGACCTTAGCTATTAGGCCAGAGTAAGAGTTAAGACCTTAACCACTAGGCCAGAGTACGAGTCTAAGACCTTAGCTATTAGGCCAGTGTAAGAGTTAAGACCTTAACCAGTAGGCCAGAGTATGAGTCTAAGTCCTTAGCTATTAGGCCCGAGTAAGAGTTAAGACCTTACCGATTAGGCCAGAGTACGAGACTAAGATCTTAGCTATTAGGCCAGAGTAAGAGTTAAGACCTTAACCATTAGGCCAGAGTACGAGTCTAAGACCTTAGCTATTAGGCCAGAGTAAGAGTTAAGACCTTAGCTATTAGGCCAGAGTAAGAGTTAAGACCTTAACCATTAGGCCAGAGTACGAGTCTAAGACCATAGCTATTAGGCCAGAGTAAGAGTTAAGACCTTAGCTATTAGGCCAGAGTAAGATTTAATACCTTAGCATTTAGGCCAGAGTAAGAGTAAAGACCTTAACCAGTAGGCCGGAGTAAGAGTTAAGACCTTAACCAGTAGGCCAGAGAAAGAGTTAAGACCTTAACCATTAGGCCAGAGTACGAGTCTAAGACCTTAGCTATTAGGCCAGAGTAAGAGTTAAGACCTTAACCAGTAGGCCAGAGTAAGAGTTAAGACATTAACCAGTAGGCCAGAGTACGAGTCTAAGACCTTAGCTATTAAGCCAGAGTAAGAGTTAAGACCTTAGCTATTAGGCCAGAGTAAGAGTTAAGACCTTAACCAGTAGGCCAGAGTACGAATCTAAGACCGTAGCTATTAGGCCAGAGTAAGAGTTAAGACCTTAACCAGTAGGCCAGAGTACGAGTCTAAGACCGTAGCTATTAGGCCAGAGTAAGAGTTAAGACCTTAACCAGTAGGCCAGAGTAAAAGTTAAGACCTTAACCTGTAGGCCATAGTACGAGTCTAAGAGGTTAGCTATTAGGCCAGAGTAAGAGTTAAGACCTTAGCTATTAGGCCAGAGTAAGAGATAAGACCTTAACCATTAGGCCACAGTACGAGTCTAAGACCTTAGCTATTAGGCCAGAGTAAGAGTTGAGACCTTAGCTATTAGGCCAGAGTAAGAGTTAAGACCTTAACCAGTAGGCCAGAGTAAGAGTTAAGACCTTAACCATTGGGCCAGAGTACGAGTCTAAGACCTTAGCTATTTGCCATAGTAAGAGTTAAGACCTTAACCAGTAGGCCATAGTACGAGTCTAAGACCTTAGCTATTAGGCCAGAGTAAGAGTTAAGACCTTAGCTATTAGGCCAGAGTAAGAGTTAAGACCTTAACCATTAGGCCAGAGAACGAGTCTTAGACCTTAGCCATTAGGCCAGAGTAAGTGTTGAGACCTTAGCTATTAGGCCAGAGTAAAAGTTAAGACCTTAACCAGTAGGCCAGAGTAAGAGTTAAGACCTTAACCTGTAGGCCATAGTACGAGTCTAAGACATTTGCTATTAGGCCAGAGTAAGAGTTAAGACCTTAGCTATTAGGCCCGAGTAAGAGTTAAGACCTTAACCAATAGGCCAGAGTACAAGTCTAAGACCATAGCTATTAGGCCAGAGTAAGAGTTAAGACCTTAGCTATTAGGCCGGAGTAAGAGTTAAGACCTTAACCATTAGGCCAGAGTACGAGTCTAAGACCTTAGCTATTAGGCCAGAGTAAGAGTTAAGACCTTAACCAGTAGGCCAGATTAAGAGTTAAGACCTTAACCATTAGGCCAGAGTACGAGTCTAAGACCTTAGCTATTAGGCCAGAGTAAGAGTTAAACCTTAGCTATTAGGCCAGAGTAAGAGTTAAGACCTTAACCAGTAGGCCAGAGTAAGAGTTAAGTCCTTAACCTGTAGGCCATAGTACGAGTCTAAGACCTTAGCTATTAGGCCAGAGTAAGAGTTAAGACCTTAGCTATTAGGCCAGAGTAAGAGTTAAGACCTTAACCATTAGGCCAGAGTACGAGTCTAAGACCTTAGCTATAAGGCAAGAGTAAGAGTTAAGACCTTAGCTATTAGGCCAGAGTAAGAGTTAAGACCTTAACCAGTAGGCCAGAGTCCGAGTCTAAGACCTTAGCTATTAGGCCAGAGTAAGAGTTAAGACCTTAACCAGTAGGCCAGAGAACGTGTCTAAGACCTTAGCTATTAGGCCACAGTAAGAGTTAAGACCTTAGCTATTAGGCCAGAGTAAGAGTTAAGACCTTAACCATTAGGCCAGAGTACGAGTCTAAGACCATACCTATTAGGCCAGAGTAAGAGTTAAGACCTTAGCTATTAGGCCAGAGTAAGAGTTAAGACCTTAACCATTAGGCCAGAGTACGAGTCTAAGACCTTAGCTATTAGGCCAGAGGAAGAGTTAAGACCTTAACCAGTAGGCCAGAGTATGAGTCTAAGTCCTTAGCTATTAGGCCAGAGTAGGAGTTAAGACCTTAACGATTAGGCCAGAGTACGAGACTAAGACCTTAGCTATTAGGCCAGAGTAAGAGTTAAGACCTTAACCATTAGGCCAGAGTACGAGTCTAAGACCTTAGCTATTAGGCCAGAGTAAGAGTTAAGACCTTAGCTATTAGGCCAGAGTAAGAGGTAAGACCTTAACCATTAGGTCAGAGTATGAGTCTAAGACCATAGCTATTAGGCCAGAGTAAGAGTTAAGACCTTAGCTATTAGGCCCGAGTAAGATTTAATACCTTAGCATTTAGGCCAGAGTCAGAGTAAAGACCTTAAGCAGTAGGCCAGAGTAAGAGTTAAGACCTTAACCAGTAGGCCAGAGTAAGAGTTAAGACCTTAACCATTAGGCCAGAGTACGAGTCTAAGACCTTAGCTATTAGGCCAGAGTAAGAGTTAAGACCTTAACCAGTAGGCCAGAGTAAGAGTTAAGACATTAACCAGTAGGCCAGAGTACGAGTCTAAGACCTTAGCTATTAGGCCAGAGTACGAGTCTAAGACCTTAGCTATTAGGCCAGAGTATGAGTCTAAGACCTTAGCTATTAGGCCAGAGTAAGAGTTAAGACCTTAACCATTAGGCCAGAGTACGAGTCTAAGACCTTAGCTATTAAGCCAGAGTAAGAGTTAAGACCTTAGCTATTAGGCCAGAGTAAGAGTTAAGACCTTAACCAGTAGGCCAGAGTACGAGTCTAAGACCATAGCTATTAGGCCAGAGTAAGAGTTAAGACCTTAACCTGTAGGCCAGAGTAAAAGTTAAGATCTTAACCTGTAGGCCATAGTACGAGTCTAAGACGTTAGCTATTAGGCCAGAGTAAGAGTTAAGACCTTAGCTATTAGGCTAGAGTAAGAGATAAGACCTTAACCATTAGGCCAGAGTACGAGTCTAAGACCTTAGCTATTAGGCCAGAGTAAGAGTTGAGACCTTAGCTATTAGGCCAGAGTAAGAGTTAAGACCTTAACCAGTAGGCCAGAGTAAGAGTTAAGACCTTAACCATTAGGCCAGAGTACGAGTCTAAGACCTGAGCTATTTGCCATAGTAAGAGTTAAGACCTTAACCAGTAGGCCAGAGTAAGAGTTAAGACCTTAACCAGTAGGCCAGAGTAAGAGTTAAGACCTTAGCTATTAGGCCAGAGTAAGAGTTAAGACCTTAGCTATTAGGCCAGAGTAAGAGTTAAGACCTTAACCAGTAGGCCAGAGTACGAGTCTAAGACCTTAGCTATTAGGCCAGAGTAAGAGTTAAGACCTTAGCTATTAGGCCAGAGTAAGAGTTAAGACCTTAACCAGTAGGCCAGAGTAAGAGTTAAGACCTTAACCATTAGGCCAGAGTACGAGTCTAAGACCTTAGCTATTAGGCCAGAATAAGAGTTAATACCTTAACCAGTAGGCCAGAGTAAGAGTTAAGACCTTAGCTTTTAGGCCAGAGTAAGTAAGACCTTAGCTATTAGGCCAGAGTAAGAGTTAAGACCTTAACCAGTAGGCCAGAGTACGAGTCTAAGACCTTAGCTATTAGGCCAGAGTAAGAGTTAAGACCTTAGCTATTAGGCCAGAGAAAGAGTTAAGACCTTAACCATTAGGCCAGAGTACGAGTATAAGACCTTAGCTATTAGGCCAGAGTAAGAGTTAAGACCTTAACCAGTAGGCCAGAGTAAGAGTTAAGACCTTAACCATTATTGTTATTGTTATTTTGGATTTATATCGCGCCCAATCACCTGCAGGTCTCTAGGCGCTCGAAATCTCTAGTTACAACAATAAGCTTGGCAGACATTGCAAGAAAAACACTCCCTGGTCTAGCTGACACTCAGAATCCTTCTAAACATCAGTGTTTTTAGCATCTTCCTAAACCGCAGGAGGTTCCCTTCCCTGCGCAGCATCTCAGGCAGCGTGTTCCATAGCTGAGGGACTAACACAGAGAAGGCTCTGCCTCCCTTGGTTACTAATTTGTAACGGGGGCAGACCAGTAGCTGAGAATCTGAAGATCTAAGTGTTCTCACTGGGCTGTACACAACCAAACGATCTGCAATATAAGCAGGAGCCTGGCCATAAATTGCCTTATGGGCCGTGCATAGGCTCTTAAATTCCACTCGCTCTTTAATGGGGAGCCAGTGCAGGCTGTGAAGCAGAGGGGAGGCCTTAGTTCTCCGTGGGAGTCTAAAAATCAGTCGTGCGGCGTCATTCAACACGACCTGTAGTCTATTTGTCAGGGTTTTGGGGAGTCCCAGATAGAGGGCATTCCCATAATCTAGCCTTGAGATAACAGTTGCTGCTACGATTGAGCGCATCATTGATTGAGAAAGGACAGGGGCTAACTTCCGCAGTTGACGGATCACATTTATACAGCTTCCCACCACAGAGGAGATTTGACTGGACATTGAGAGATCACAGTCCAGTTTAATCCCCAGACTCTTTACATTCAAACTTGGTTTTGGAGCAAGACCTAACTCTGCTGGCCAGTAGAGGTCATTCCAAGGTGAGGCGGTAGATGGAATCACCAATACCTCAGTCTTGTCTGGGTTAATCTTCAACAGATTTTCAGTCATCCATTGAACAGTATGCCTCAAGATGTTCTGGGCATTAAGTTGTGCAGTCCTTGTGTTGTCGACACTCAGTAACAGCTGCGTGTCGTCCGCATAATTAAAAACTCTACAGCCCATGCAGGCCAATGATGCAATTAGAGGTTGTAGGTAGAGGTTAAAGAGGAGTGGGGACAGGGCGGAGCCCTGTGGCACCCCACATTCTAAAAACCCCACCTCAGATGTTTCATCCCCTAGTTGTATCTTTTGTGTCCTACCCGAAAGGAAGGATTGCAGCCATTTAAATGCTAAGCCCTTGATCCCAAAATCGCTCAGCCTGTCCAGGAGAAGAGCATGACTGACCGTATCGAACGCCGCTGATAGATCTAGCAAGATCAGGGCGCTCGGTGTCTTACAGTCAGCCATGCCTCTTAATTCATCCAGCACCGAGAGCATCACCAACTCGGTGCTGTGATGAGCTCTGAACCCTGCCTGTCGCTCATGGAGTAGTTGATGAGACTCCAGGTACAAAGACAGGGACTTTAGTACATGCTGTTCCAATATTTTTGAGAAAAAAGGCAGCTGGGAGATGGGCCTGTAGTTTTTCAGTATTGCAGGATCCAAGCCAGGTTTCTTCAACAAAGGCCTTACACGGGCCTCCTTGAGTTCTAGCGGTAAATACCCTGTTTCCAAGGACCTATTGAGGAGGGAGATGATACATTCCTCCAGTACCGGACGGGCTACCCGAAAGACACTGGGTGGGCACGGATCCGCTGGAGAGCCAGATTTAATTTTACCCATCAGTTTCTCCAGGCTGAGCGTATCCAGCTCTGGAAATACTGTAATCGAGCAGTCAACAGGTCCGAGAGGAGCCGGAGTTATAGCCGTCCCAGTTACCATCCCACCCCTTATTTCCTTAATGATGTTCTTCACTTTCTCTAAGAAATAACCTTGAAAGGAGTTACAGTCAATAAGGGGCTTGGTGTTTTCTGGCTTACTGCTCAGTTCGGACAGAATTTTAAATGTCTCTTTCTGAACGTTGACTGCTCTACTCAAGCGCGACTCATAGTAATCTGCTTTGGCTAGGGCAATAGCCTTTTTATATAGGTGGAGGGAGGCTTTATAAAGATTCCTGGCAGTATCCTGCTTAGTTTTCCTCCAACCTCTTTCTGAGGCTCTAAGCTTCCTTTTATGCTCCCTAAGTGATGATGTAAACCAGGGAGCCCCTTTACCCAGTCCCTTTATCAGTTGAGTTAGGCCAGAGTACGAGTCTAAGACCTTAGCTATTAGGCCAGAGTAAGAGTTAAGACCTTAGCTATTAGGCCAGAGTAAGAGTTAAGACCTTAACCTGTAGGCCATAGTACGAGTCTAAGACCTTAGCTATTAGGCCAGAGTAAGAGTGAAGACCTTAACCATTAGGCCAGAGTACGAGTCTAAGACCTTAGCTTTTAGGCCAGAGTAAGAGTTACGACCTTAGCTATTAGGCCAGAGTAAGAGTTAAGACCTTAACCATTAGGCCAGAGTATGAGCCTAAGACCTTAGCTATTAGGCCAGAGTAAGAGTTAAGACCTTAGCTATTAGGCCAGAGTAAGAGTTAAGACCTTAACCATTAGGCCAGAGTACGAGTCTAAGACCTTAGCTATTAGGCCAGAGTAAGATTTAAGACCTTAGCTATTAGGCCAGAGTAATAGTTAAGACCTTAACCAGTAGGCCAGAGTAAGAGTTAAGACCTTAACCATTAGGCCAGAGTACGGGTCTAAGACCTTAGCTATTAGGCCAGAGTAAGAGTTAAGACCTTAGCTATTAGGCCAGAGTAAGAGTTAAGACCTTAACCAGTAGGCCAGAGTATGAGTCTAAGACCTTAGCTATTAGGCCAGTGTAAGAGTTAAGACCTTAACCAGTAGGCCAGAGTCCGAGTCTAAGACCTTAGCTATTAGGCCAGAGTAAGAGTTAAGACCTTAACCAGTAGGCCAGAGTACGAGTCTAAGACCTTAGCTATTAGGCCACAGTAAGAGTTAAGACCTTAGCTATTAGGCCAGAGTAAGAGTTAAGACCTTAACCATTAGGCCAGAGTAATTTATTTATTTTATTTTATTTTATTTTTTGCATTTGTAATGTGCACAGATACCCACAAAGGGTTTCCCGGCGCCAGGGCTAAGAGGTCAAAACATAGAGGCAGTAACTGTCAAGGACCACAATTATTTATTAAAAAGCCAAGTTTTAACGTTTTTCTTAAAACTGGCAAAATTCTCCTCCTTCCGTAAGGCTAAGGGGAGGGAATTCCAAAGAACTGGTCCCAGATGGGAGAAAGATTTCCCCCCCATTCGGGCCAGTTTGAACCTGGGAACCACGAAATTTGCTCCATTTAAAGAACGGAGATTGCGTGTAGGAACATGGGGCCTAACCAATTTTTGCAGGTATTTTGGTGCAGTTCCTGCCCTGATCTTGAACATGTATGTCAAGGCTTTGAACCGAACTCGGTTCTCTACCCTCAACCAATGCAGGTTCCTCAGATGCTTCGAGATCCTTGCTGTCCTAGGAATCTTGCACAGCAACCTGGCTGCGGAGTTCTGGACCAGCTGCAATCTCCTGATCACGGCTAGATTGGAACCCAGGTATAAGATGTTACCGTAGTCAAGCCTAGATGTAATTAATGCATTGACTACGGTCTTCTGGGTATCCACAGGCAGCATCCAGATAATCTTCCGCAGCCATTTAAGGATCGTGAAGCAGACACCAGCCACTTTGTTGGCCTGCTGTTTCATTGATAATGAATCATCAATGCACACCCCCAAATTTCTAGCTTGGGTAGCCGGGGTGGGGAAGGCGCCCAAAGATGGTGGCCAATGGGTATCCTGCCACAGATCTTTATTTTTCCCCAGGAGAAGAATCTCTGTCTTCTCCCCATTGAGCTTTAGCTGGTTCGTAGACATCCAGCTGAAAATTTCCTGAAGGCCTAGTTTCAGCACAGAGGGGGATGAAGATTCTGAGTTAGTAAGGGAAAAAATAATCTGCGAATCGTCCGCATAGGTCATAAGTTCTAGACCTACCCGCTCTGCCAAGTCGGCGAGGGGGCGGAGATACAGATTGAAAAATAGCGGGCTCAAAATTGAGCCCTGAGGCACACTGTGGGGTGACAGAAAAATGTCCGACTGGGCCTGTGAGGACGAGATCTGAAACGTCCTGTTGCTCAAGTAAGATCTAATCCAGTCCAGCGCTGCCCCTCCGACACCATCCTCACTCAGCCTGACAAGCAGTCTGTTGTGTGAGATGGTGTCGAAGGCTGCGCTTAAATCAAGCAGAACAAGAGCAACCGTTTGCCCGTCGTCCAAAAGTCCCCTGATCTTCTCCGTGACTCCCAGGAGGGCAGATTCGGTGGAGTGGCCTGCCCTAAAACCCGATTGGGAAAAATGGAGTAGGTTGTTATTCTCTGTGTAAGTTGAAAGTACACCATGGATGTGCTTCTCCAGTATTTTTGAGAATGCTGGCAGCAGGGAAATCGGACGATAGTTGGCCAGTACCTCTGGATCAGCTGACGGCTTTTTCAGCAGAGGGCTGACCATGGCGTGCTTCCAGGACGCTGGGACGGTTGCCAGATGAATGGAGGCGTTTAGTGTCTCGGCAATAATCCCCAAAGCACTGTCGTCCAGTTGGCTCAGAATATTAATTGGGAGAGGGTCACATGGAGAGCCCGACTTGATAGAGGTGGCTAAAGATTTCAAGGTGTCCAGGGAGATGGATGGCCAGGAGACAAGCCGGTTTCCTGGTAGGCTTTCTAAGGGAGGAACTTTCCTGTCATCCCTCACCGGAACATTAATGTTGGCAAGAATAGTCTCGATCTTTTCCACAAAATATGTGGCAAGGTCTTGACATTTTTGAGGGGTCAGGGGACGTGCAACTGCCATAGAATTAGCTCCGGCTAATTCTTTAACTGTGTTAAAAAGGGTCCGTGCTTTATTGGCAGCAGTATTAATGGTCTCTGTTACATAGGATGCTTTAGCTCTAGCACAGGCCGTGTGATAGAGGTTTCTGGCCTTACGATATGCTTCCTTTTTAAGAGGATCATACTGTTTGCGCCATTTCCTCTCAAGTCCCTTACACTTGGTTTTTTCTAGTTTCAGTGCTTCCGTATACCAGGGGGCCGGGGGACGATGGACATTCCCTCTACACCTGGTAGCGGGCAGACAGATGTCAACTGCTCTCTCTAGCCAAGTGTGGGCTTCCAGCGCATTTCTTTCCATATCAGCACCCAGAACAGGGAGGGATGCCTGTAACGCGTTCTGTAACTCAGTTAGATCTAGCTTTTTCCAATTTCTCATAAAAATTGGAGGGCAAGCAGAGCCTGGCGAATTAAATTGTTCAAGAGTAATACTAAAAAGCGTTAAAAGATGGTCCGACCAACAAATAGGGTCTGTTTTCAACCATTTTAGCTCCTGTACACTAGAAATAATGGGGTCTAACAGATGCCCAGCTTTATGAGTGGGACCCTCATTTCGTAGAGACATATTCAAAGTATTAAAGTCCTCTAACAGGTTAACAGCTATGCTATTAGATTTGTCATCCAAATGAAGATTTAAGTCCCCCAGTATGGTCAAGTTTTGGGCATTCAGAAAGTAAGGCGAAATGAAATTAGCCAAGTTCGCAGCCCAACCACTGCTGTTTCCCGGAGGACGATAAATTAGAAATCCAGAAAACATAAAATTTGGATTCAATGAAATTTTAAAAAAAGCTGCTTCACATCCAGGAATGTTTACTCTTTCAAAATCACAATTAAAATCCCTGTTAAAGATCACAGCGATGCCCCCTCCTACTTGTTTATCTCTGTCTACTCTAACAATGGCATAGTTAGAGGGTAAGGCAGCGGCTACATCGGGACCTGCACCATCTTGCAACCAGGTCTCTGTTAGAAATAGCGCACAAGGTTTTTCTTCAGCTAGGAGGTGGTAGATATCAGCTTTATGTTGAGGCAGTGATCTACAATTCACAGTGTAGAATGTGAATGTGCGAGAATTTAAAACAGAGGTTTGAGTTGATGGCTTAGGTTTGTGTGATACCTCTGGGTAGGGCTGAACATTTGTAAGAGCAAATGTACAGTGAGGACATACTTGTATACCCGTTAGGGAAGGCTTTAGGACAGAGCATTTACTATTGCTACTTGGGCGCATAGACCTTAACTGATCCACAGTGATCTTACCCGGACTAGCGTTTCCTGCCCCGTGACCCGGCCTGGCCCGGACGGGCACAGACGGGCTGGTCTTAGGCTCGTCTTTGGCGCAGTCAAAGGCGCCTACCCTGCGCGCCATCGCTGCGCGCTGGGGGCCTCCGAGTGGCTAAATACTCTCCAGGAAGCGGAGGTCTAGAGCGCTAACCGCTCGACACTCCGTCAGGTGCCGCCCCTGTCCCGCCCTCGACAACCGCGATTGGCTAGGATGCCGGTTGCCTCTAAACTACGCGGAAACAGTCCACGGCTCACAAAGAATATCACTGGTGAGTGCAAGTATGTGCTCTTATTTTCAGGGTGAATCTAAAAACAACATATACACAACAACAGTTTCAATTATTTAAAAAAAGCGAGCTTCAGCTCAGTGTCACTGCACAATGTGCGTTTAAAACAATTATTAGCCTCTGAAAAGCGAGTTACATTAACAGAATGTTCGTGCTCGGCGCCCAGCGGGGAGTAGCTGCCACCAACTCTTACCGCGTGGAACGTCTGCCTCCTCGCAGCCTAAATACTCTCCAGGAAGCGGAGGTCTAGAGCGCTAACCGCTCGACATTCCGTCAGGTGCCGCCCCTGTCCCGCCCTCGACAACCGCGATTGGCTAGGATGCCGGTTGCCTCTAAACTACGCGGAAACAGTCCACGGCTCACAAAGAATATCACTGGTGAGTGCAAGTATGTGCTCTTATTTTCAGGGTGAATCTAAAAACAACATATACACAACAACAGTTTCAATTATTTAAAAAAAGCGAGCTTCAGCTCAGTGTCACTGCACAATGTGCGTTTAAAACAATTATTAGCCTCTGAAAAGCGAGTTACATTAACAGAATGTTCGTGCTCGGCGCCCAGCGGGGAGTAGCTGCCACCAACTCTAAGATTTAAGACCTTAACCAGTAGGCCATAGTCCGAGTCTAAGACCTTAGCTATTAGGCCAGAGTAAGAGTTAAGACCTTAACCAGTAGGCCAGAGAACGAGTCTAAGCCCTTAGCTATTAGGCCACAGTAAGAGTTAAGACCTTAGGTATTAGGCCAGAGCAAGAGTTAAGACCTTAACCATTATGCCAGAGTACGAGTCTAAGACCATACCTATTAGGCCAGAGTAAGAGTTAAGACCTTAGCTATTAGGCCAGAGTAAGAGTTAAGACCTTAACCTGTAGGCCATAGTACGAGTCTAAGACCTTAGCTATTAGGCCAGAGTAAGAGTTAAGACCTTAACCATTAGGCCAGAGTAAGAGATAAGACCTTAACCATTAGGCCACAGTACGAGTCTAAGACCTTAGCTATTAGGCCAGAGTAAGGGTTGAGACCTTAGCTATTAGGCCAGAGTAAGAGTTAAGACCTTAACCAGTAGGCCAGAGTAAGAGTTAAGACCTTAACCATTGGGCCAGAGTACGAGTCTAAGACCTTAGCTATTTGCCATAGTAAGAGTTAAGACCTTAACCAGTAGGCCATAGTACGAGTCTAAGACCTTAGCTATTAGGCCAGAGTAAGAGTTAAGACCTTAGCTATTAGGCCAGAGTAAGAGTTAAGACCTTAACCATTAGGCCAGAGAACGAGTCTTAGACCTTAGCTATTAGGCCAGAGTAAGTGTTGAGACCTTAGCTATTAGGCCAGAGTAAAAGTTAAGACCTTAACCAGTAGGCCAGAGTAAGAGTTAAGACCTTAACCTGTAGGCCATAGTACGAGTCTAAGACCTTAGCTATTAGGCCAGAGTAAGAGTTAAGACCTTAGCTATTAGGCCAGAGTAAGAGTTAAGACCTTAACCAATAGGCCAGAGTACAAGTCTAAGACCATAGCTATTAGGCCAGAGTAAGAGTTAAGACCTTAGCTATTAGGCCAGAGTAAGAGTTAAGACCTTAACCATTAGGCCAGAGTACGAGTCTAAGACCTTAGCTATTAGGCCAGAGTAAGAGTTAAGACCTTAACCAGTAGGCCAGATTAAGAGTTAAGACCTTAACCATTAGGCCAGAGTACGAGTCTAAGACCTTAGCTATTAGGCCAGAGTAAGAGTTAAACCTTAGCTATTAGGCCAGAGTAAGAGTTAAGACCTTAACCAGTAGGCCAGAGTAAGAGTTAAGTCCTTAACCTGTAGGCCATAGTACGAGTCTAAGACCTTAGCTATTAGGCCAGAGTAAGAGTTAAGACCTTAGCTATTAGGCCAGAGTAAGAGTTAAGACCTTAACCATTAGGCCAGAGTACGAGTCTAAGACCTTAGCTATAAGGCAAGAGTAAGAGTTAAGACCTTAGCTATTAGGCCAGAGTAAGAGTTAAGACCTTAACCAGTAGGCCAGAGTCCGAGTCTAAGACCTTAGCTATTAGGCCAGAGTAAGAGTTAAGACCTTAACCAGTAGGCCAGAGAACGAGTCTAAGACCTTAGCTATTAGGCCACAGTAAGAGTTAAGACCTTAGCTATTAGGCCAGAGTAAGAGTTAAGACCTTAACCGTTAGGCCAGAGTACAAGTCTAAGACCATACCTATTAGGCCAGAGTAAGAGTTAAGACCTTAGCTATTAGGCCAGAGTAAGAGTTAAGACCTTAACCATTAGGCCAGAGTACGAGTCTAAGACCTTAGCTATTAGGCCAGAGGAAGAGTTAAGACCTTAACCAGTAGGCCAGAGTATGAGTCTAAGTCCTTAGCTATTAGGCCAGAGTAAGAGTTAAGACCTTAACGATTAGGCCAGAGTACGAGACTAAGACCTTAGCTATTAGGCCAGAGTAAGAGGTAAGACCTTAACCATTAGGCCAGAGTACGAGTCTAAGACCATAGCTATTAGGCCAGAGTAAGAGTTAAGACCTTAGCTATTAGGCCAGAGTAAGATTTAATACCTTAGCATTTAGGCCAGAGTCAGAGTAAAGACCTTAAGCAGTAGGCCAGAGTAAGAGTTAAGACCTTAGCTATTAGGCCAGAGTAAGAGTTAAGACCTTAACCATTAGTCCAGAGTACGAGTCTAAGACCTTAGCTATTAGGCCAGAGTAAGATTTAAGACCTTAGCTATTAGGCCAGAGTAATAGTTAACCCCTTAGCTATTAGGCCAGAGTAAGAGTTAAGACCTTAACCAGTAGGCCAGAGTAAGAGTTAAGACCTTAACCATTAGGCCAGAGTACGGGTCTAAGACCTTAGCTATTAGGCCAGAGTAAGAGTTAAGACCTTAACCAGTAGGCCAGAGTATGAGTCTAAGACCTTAGCTATTAGGCCAGTGTAAGAGTTAAGACCTTAACCAGTAGGCCAGAGTCCGAGTCTAAGACCTTAGCTATTAGGCCAGAGTAAGAGTTAAGACCTTAACCAGTAGGCCAGAGTACGAGTCTAAGACCTTAGCTATTAGGCCACAGTAAGAGTTAAGACCTTAGCTATTAGGCCAGAGTAAGAGTTAAGACCTTAACCATTAGGCCAGAGTAAGAGTTATGACCTTAACCAGTAGGCCAGAGTCCGAGTCTAAGACCTTAGCTATTAGGCCAGAGTAAGAGTTAAGACCTTAACCAGTAGGCCAGAGAACGAGTCTAAGCCCTTAGCTTTTAGGCCACAGTAAGAGTTAAGACCTTAGCTATTAGGCCAGAGCAAGAGTTAAGACCTTAACCATTATGCCAGAGTACGAGTCTAAGACCATACCTATTAGGCCAGAGTAAGAGTTAAGACCTTAGCTATTAGGCCAGAGTAAGAGTTAAGACCTTAACCTGTAGGCCATAGTACGAGTCTAAGACCTTAGCTATTAGGCCAGAGTAAGAGTTAAGACCTTAACCATTAGGCCAGAGTAAGAGATAAGACCTTAACCATTAGGCCACAGTACGAGTCTAAGACCTTAGCTATTAGGCCAGAGTAAGGGTTGAGACCTTAGCTATTAGGCCAGAGTAAGAGTTAAGACCTTAACCAGTAGGCCAGAGTAAGAGTTAAGACCTTAACCATTGGGCCAGAGTACGAGTCTAAGACCTTAGCTATTTGCCATAGTAAGAGTTAATACCTTAACCAGTAGGCCATAGTACGAGTCTAAGACCTTAGCTATTAGGCCAGAGTAAGAGTTAAGACCTTAGCTATTAGGCCAGAGTAAGAGTTAAGACCTTAACCATTAGGCCAGAGAACGAGTCTTAGACCTTAGCTATTAGGCCAGAGTAAGTGTTGAGACCTTAGCTATTAGGCCAGAGTAAAAGTTAAGACCTTAACCAGTAGGCCAGAGTAAGAGTTAAGACCTTAACCTGTAGGCCATAGTACGAGTCTAAGACCTTAGCTATTAGGCCAGAGTAAGAGTTAAGACCTTAGCTATTAGGCCAGAGTAAGAGTTAAGACCTTAACCAATAGGCCAGAGTACAAGTCTAAGACCATAGCTATTAGGCCAGAGTAAGAGTTAAGACCTTAGCTATTAGGCCAGAGTAAGAGTTAAGACCTTAACCATTAGGCCAGAGTACGAGTCTAAGACCTTAGCTATTAGGCCAGAGTAAGAGTTAAGACCTTAGCTATTAGGCCAGAGTAAGAGTTAAGACCTTAACCATTAGGCCAGTGTACGAGTCTAGGACCTTAGCTATTAGGCCAGAGTAAGAGTTAAGACCTTAACGATTAGGCCAGAGTACGAGTCTAAGACCTTAGCTATTAGGCCAGAGTAAGAGTTAAGACCTTACCAGTAGGCCAGAGTACGAGTCTAAGACCTTAGATATTAGGCCAGAGTTCGATTCTAAGACCTTAGCTATTAGGCCAGAGCAAGAGTTAAGACCTTAACCAGTAGGCCAGAGTACGAGTCTAAGACCTTAGCTATTAGGCCAGAGTACGAGTCTAAGACCTTAGCTATTAGGCCAGAGTACGAGTCTAAGACCTTAGCTATTAGGCCAGAGTAAGAGTTAAGACCTTAACCATTAGGCCAGAGTACGAGTCTAAGACCTTAGCTATTAGGCCAGAGTAAGAGTTAAGACCTTAACCAGTAGGCCAGAGTAAGAGTTAAGACCTTAGCTATTAGGCCAGAGTAAGAGTTAAGACCTTAACCAGTAGGCCAGAGTAAGACTTAACACCTTAACCATTATGCTAGAGTACGAGTCTAAGACCTTAGCTATTAGGCCAGAGTAAGAGTTAAGACCTTAACCATTAGGCCAGAGTACGAGTCTAAGACCTTAGCTATAAGGCAAGAGTAAGAGTTAAGACCTTAGCTATTAGGCCAGAGTAAGAGTTAAGACCTTAACCAGTAGGCCAGAGTCCGAGTCTAAGACCTTAGCTATTAGGCCAGAGTAAGAGTTAAGACCTTAACCAGTAGGCCAGAGAACGAGTCTAAGACCTTAGCTATTAGGCCACAGTAAGAGTTAAGACCTTAGCTATTAGGCCAGAGTAAGAGTTAAGACCTTAACCGTTAGGCCAGAGTACAAGTCTAAGACCATACCTATTAGGCCAGAGTAAGAGTTAAGACCTTAGCTATTAGGCCAGAGTAAGAGTTAAGACCTTAACCATTAGGCCAGAGTACGAGTCTAAGACCTTAGCTATTAGGCCAGAGGAAGAGTTAAGACCTTAACCAGTAGGCCAGAGTATGAGTCTAAGTCCTTAGCTATTAGGCCAGAGTAAGAGTTAAGACCTTAACGATTAGGCCAGAGTACGAGACTAAGACCTTAGCTATTAGGCCAGAGTAAGAGTTAAGACCTTAGCTATTAGGCCAGAGTAAGAGGTAAGACCTTAACCATTAGGCCAGAGTACGAGTCTAAGACCATAGCTATTAGGCCAGAGTAAGAGTTAAGACCTTAGCTATTAGGCCAGAGTAAGATTTAATACCTTAGCATTTAGGCCAGAGTCAGAGTAAAGACCTTAAGCAGTAGGCCAGAGTAAGAGTTAAGACCTTAGCTATTAGGCCAGAGTAAGAGTTAAGACCTTAACCATTAGTCCAGAGTACGAGTCTAAGACCTTAGCTATTAGGCCAGAGTAAGATTTAAGACCTTAGCTATTAGGCCAGAGTAATAGTTAACCCCTTAGCTATTAGGCCAGAGTAAGAGTTAAGACCTTAACCAGTAGGCCAGAGTAAGAGTTAAGACCTTAACCATTAGGCCAGAGTACGGGTCTAAGACCTTAGCTATTAGGCCAGAGTAAGAGTTAAGACCTTAACCAGTAGGCCAGAGTATGAGTCTAAGACCTTAGCTATTAGGCCAGTGTAAGAGTTAAGACCTTAACCAGTAGGCCAGAGTCCGAGTCTAAGACCTTAGCTATTAGGCCAGAGTAAGAGTTAAGACCTTAACCAGTAGGCCAGAGTACGAGTCTAAGACCTTAGCTATTAGGCCACAGTAAGAGTTAAGACCTTAGCTATTAGGCCAGAGTAAGAGTTAAGACCTTAACCATTAGGCCAGAGTAAGAGTTATGACCTTAACCAGTAGGCCAGAGTCCGAGTCTAAGACCTTAGCTATTAGGCCAGAGTAAGAGTTAAGACCTTAACCAGTAGGCCAGAGAACGAGTCTAAGCCCTTAGCTTTTAGGCCACAGTAAGAGTTAAGACCTTAGCTATTAGGCCAGAGCAAGAGTTAAGACCTTAACCATTATGCCAGAGTACGAGTCTAAGACCATACCTATTAGGCCAGAGTAAGAGTTAAGACCTTAGCTATTAGGCCAGAGTAAGAGTTAAGACCTTAACCTGTAGGCCATAGTACGAGTCTAAGACCTTAGCTATTAGGCCAGAGTAAGAGTTAAGACCTTAACCATTAGGCCAGAGTAAGAGATAAGACCTTAACCATTAGGCCACAGTACGAGTCTAAGACCTTAGCTATTAGGCCAGAGTAAGGGCTGAGACCTTAGCTATTAGGCCAGAGTAAGAGTTAAGACCTTAACCAGTAGGCCAGAGTAAGAGTTAAGACCTTAACCATTGGGCCAGAGTACGAGTCTAAGACCTTAGCTATTTGCCATAGTAAGAGTTAATACCTTAACCAGTAGGCCATAGTACGAGTCTAAGACCTTAGCTATTAGGCCAGAGTAAGAGTTAAGACCTTAGCTATTAGGCCAGAGTAAGAGTTAAGACCTTAACCATTAGGCCAGAGAACGAGTCTTAGACCTTAGCTATTAGGCCAGAGTAAGTGTTGAGACCTTAGCTATTAGGCCAGAGTAAAAGTTAAGACCTTAACCAGTAGGCCAGAGTAAGAGTTAAGACCTTAACCTGTAGGCCATAGTACGAGTCTAAGACCTTAGCTATTAGGCCAGAGTAAGAGTTAAGACCTTAGCTATTAGGCCAGAGTAAGAGTTAAGACCTTAACCAATAGGCCAGAGTACAAGTCTAAGACCATAGCTATTAGGCCAGAGTAAGAGTTAAGACCTTAGCTATTAGGCCAGAGTAAGAGTTAAGACCTTAACCATTAGGCCAGAGTACGAGTCTAAGACCTTAGCTATTAGGCCAGAGTAAGAGTTAAGACCTTAGCTATTAGGCCAGAGTAAGAGTTAAGACCTTAACCATTAGGCCAGTGTACGAGTCTAGGACCTTAGCTATTAGGCCAGAGTAAGAGTTAAGACCTTAACGATTAGGCCAGAGTACGAGTCTAAGACCTTAGCTATTAGGCCAGAGTAAGAGTTAAGACCTTACCAGTAGGCCAGAGTACGAGTCTAAGACCTTAGATATTAGGCCAGAGTTCGATTCTAAGACCTTAGCTATTAGGCCAGAGCAAGAGTTAAGACCTTAACCAGTAGGCCAGAGTACGAGTCTAAGACCTTAGCTATTAGGCCAGAGTACGAGTCTAAGACCTTAGCTATTAGGCCAGAGTACGAGTCTAAGACCTTAGCTATTAGGCCAGAGTAAGAGTTAAGACCTTAACCATTAGGCCAGAGTACGAGTCTAAGACCTTAGCTATTAGGCCAGAGTAAGAGTTAAGACCTTAACCAGTAGGCCAGAGTAAGAGTTAAGACCTTAGCTATTAGGCCAGAGTAAGAGTTAAGACCTTAACCAGTAGGCCAGAGTAAGACTTAACACCTTAACCATTATGCTAGAGTACGAGTCTAAGACCTTAGCTATTAGGCCAGAGTAAGAGTTAAGACCTTAACCAGTAGGCCAGAGTAAGAGTTAAGACGTTAGCTATTAGGCCAGAGTAAGAGTTAAGACCTTAACCATTAGGCCAGAGTACGAGTCTAAGACCTTAGCTATTAGGCCAGAGTAAGAGTTAAGACCTTAACCTGTAGGCCAGAGTACGAGTCTAAGACCTTAGCTATTAGGCCAGAGTAAGAGTTAAGACCGTAGCTATTAGGCCAGAGTAAGAGTTAAGACCTTAACCATTAGGCCAGAGTACGAGTCTAAGACCTTAGCTATTAGGCCAGAGTAAGAGTTAAGACCTTAGCTATTAGGCCAGAGTAAGAGTTAAGACCTTAACCAGTAGGCCATAGTACGAGTCTAAGGCCTTAACTATTAGGCCAGAGTAAGAGTTAAGACCTTAACCAGTAGGCCAGAGTAAGAGTTAAGACCTTAACCTGTACGCCATAGTACGAGTCTAAGACCTTAGCTATTAGGCCAGAGTACGAGTCTAAGACCTTAGCTATTAGGCCAGAGTAAGAGTTAAGACATTAACCATTAGGCCAGAGTACGAGTCTAAGACCTTAGCTATTAGGCCAGAGTAAGAGTTAAGACCTTAACCAGTAGGCCAGAGTACGAGTCTAAGACCTTAGCTATTAGGCCAGAGTAAGAGTTAAGACCTTAGCTATTAGACCAGAGTAAGAGTTAAGACCTTAGATATTAGGCCAGAGTAAGAGTTAAGACCTTAACCAGTAGGCCAGAGTAAGAGTTAAGACCTTAACCAGTAGGCCAGAGTACGAGTCTAACACCTTAGCTATTGGGCCAGAGTAAGAGTTAAGACCTTAACCATTAGGCCAGAGTATGTGTCTAAGACCTTAGCTATTAGGCCAGAGTAAGAGTTAAGACCTTAACCAGTAGGCCAGAGTAAGAGTTAAGACCTAACCATTAGGCCAGAGTACGAGTCTAAGACCTTAGTTATTAGGCCGGAGTAAGAGTTAAGACCTTAGCTATTAGGCCAGAGTAAGAGTTAAGACCTTAACCTGTAGGCCATAGTACGAGTCTAAGACCTTAGCTATTAGGCCAGAGTAAGAGTTAAGACCTTAACCATTAGGCCAGAGTACGAGTCTAAGACTTTAGTTATTAGGCCAGAGTAAGAGTTAAGACCTTAACCAGTAGGCCAGAGTAAGAGATAAGACCTTAACCAGGAGGCCAGAGTACGAGTCTAAGACCTTAGCTATTAGGCCAGAGTAAGAGTTAAGACCTTAGCTATTAGACCAGAGTAAGAGTTAAGACCTTAGATATTAGGCCAGAGTAAGAGTTAAGACCTTAACCAGTAGGCCAGAGTAAGAGTTAAGACCATAACCAGTAGGCCAGAGTACGAGTCTAAGACCTTAGCTATTAGGCCAGAGTAAGAGTTAAGACCTTAACCATTAGGCCGGAGTACGTGTCTAAGACCTTAGCTTTTAGGCCAGAGTAAGAGTTAAGACCTTAACCAGTAGGACAGAGTAAGAGTTAAGACCTTAACCATTAGGCCAGAGTACGAGTCTAAGACCTTAGCTATAAGGCCAGATTAAGAGTTAAGACCTTAGCTATTAGGCCAGAGTAAGAGTTAAGACCTTAACCTGCAGGCCATAGTACGAGTCTAAGACCTTAGGTATTAGGCCAGAGTAAGAGTTAAGACCTTAACCATTAGGCCAGAGTACGAGTCTAAGACTTTAGCTATTAGGCCAGAGTAAGAGTTAAGACCTGAACCAGTAGGCCAGAGTAAGAGTTAAGACCTTAACCAGGAGGCCAGAGTACGAGTCTAAGACCTTAGCTATTAGGCCAGAGTAAGAGTTAAGACCTTAGCTATTAGGCCAGAGTAAGAGTTAAGACCTTAACCATTAGGCCAGAGTACGAGTTTAAGACCTTAGCTATTAGGCCAGAGTAAGAGTTAAGACCTTAGCTATTAGGCCAGAGTAAGAGTTAAGACCTTAACCATTAGGCCAGTGTACGAGTCTAGGACCTTAGCTATTAGGCCAGAGTAAGAGTTAAGACCTTAACCATTAGGCCAGAGTACGAGTCTAAGACCTTAGCTATTAGGCCAGAGTAAGAGTTAAGACCTTAACCAGTAGGCCAGAGTACGAGTCTAAGACCTTAGATATTAGGCCAGAGTTCGATTCTAAGACCTTAGCTATTAGGCCAGAGAAAGAGTTAAGACCTTAACCGTTAGGCCAGAGTACGAGTCTAAGACCATACCTATTAGGCCAGAGTAAGAGTTAAGACCTTAGCTATTAGGCCAGAGTAAGAGTTAAGACCTTAACCATTAGGCCAGAGTACAAGTCTAAGACCTTAGCTATTAGGCCAGAGGAAGAGTTAAGACCTTAACCAGTAGGCCAGAGTATGAGTCTAAGTCCTTAGCTATTAGGCCAGAGTAAGAGTTAAGACCTTAACGATTAGGCCAGAGTACGAGACTAAGACCTTAGCTATTAGGCCAGAGTAAGAGTTAAGACCTTAGCTATTAGGCCAGAGTAAGAGGTAAGACCTTAACCATTAGGCCAGAGTACGAGTCTAAGACCATAGCTATTAGGCCAGAGTAAGAGTTAAGACCTTAGCTATTAGGCCAGAGTAAGATTTAATACCTTAGCATTTAGGCCAGAGTCAGAGTAAAGACCTTAAGCAGTAGGCCAGAGTAAGAGTTAAGACCTTAGCTATTAGGCCAGAGTAAGAGTTAAGACCTTAACCATTAGTCCAGAGTACGAGTCTAAGACCTTAGCTATTAGGCCAGAGTAAGATTTAAGACCTTAGCTATTAGGCCAGAGTAATAGTTAACCCCTTAGCTATTAGGCCAGAGTAAGAGTTAAGACCTTAACCAGTAGGCCAGAGTAAGAGTTAAGACCTTAACCATTAGGCCAGAGTACGGGTCTAAGACCTTAGCTATTAGGCCAGAGTAAGAGTTAAGACCTTAACCAGTAGGCCAGAGTATGAGTCTAAGACCTTAGCTATTAGGCCAGTGTAAGAGTTAAGACCTTAACCAGTAGGCCAGAGTCCGAGTCTAAGACCTTAGCTATTAGGCCAGAGTAAGAGTTAAGACCTTAACCAGTAGGCCAGAGTACGAGTCTAAGACCTTAGCTATTAGGCCACAGTAAGAGTTAAGACCTTAGCTATTAGGCCAGAGTAAGAGTTAAGACCTTAACCATTAGGCCAGAGTAAGAGTTATGACCTTAACCAGTAGGCCAGAGTCCGAGTCTAAGACCTTAGCTATTAGGCCAGAGTAAGAGTTAAGACCTTAACCAGTAGGCCAGAGAACGAGTCTAAGCCCTTAGCTATTAGGCCACAGTAAGAGTTAAGACCTTAGCTATTAGGCCAGAGCAAGAGTTAAGACCTTAACCATTATGCCAGAGTACGAGTCTAAGACCATACCTATTAGGCCAGAGTAAGAGTTAAGACCTTAGCTATTAGGCCAGAGTAAGAGTTAAGACCTTAACCTGTAGGCCATAGTACGAGTCTAAGACCTTAGCTATTAGGCCAGAGTAAGAGTTAAGACCTTAACCATTAGGCCAGAGTAAGAGATAAGACCTTAACCATTAGGCCACAGTACGAGTCTAAGACCTTAGCTATTAGGCCAGAGTAAGGGTTGAGACCTTAGCTATTAGGCCAGAGTAAGAGTTAAGACCTTAACCAGTAGGCCAGAGTAAGAGTTAAGACCTTAACCTGTAGGCCATAGTACGAGTCTAAGACCTTAGCTATTAGGCCAGAGTAAGAGTTAAGACCTTAGCTATTAGGCCAGAGTAAGAGTTAAGACCTTAACCAATAGGCCAGAGTACAAGTCTAAGACCATAGCTATTAGGCCAGAGTAAGAGTTAAGACCTTAGCTATTAGGCCAGAGTAAGAGTTAAGACCTTAACCATTAGGCCAGAGTACGAGTCTAAGACCTTAGCTATTAGGCCAGAGTAAGAGTTAAGACCTTAACCAGTAGGCCAGATTAAGAGTTAAGACCTTAACCATTAGGCCAGAGTACGAGTCTAAGACCTTAGCTATTAGGCCAGAGTAAGAGTTAAACCTTAGCTATTAGGCCAGAGTAAGAGTTAAGACCTTAACCAGTAGGCCAGAGTAAGAGTTAAGTCCTTAACCTGTAGGCCATAGTACGAGTCTAAGACCTTAGCTATTAGGCCAGAGTAAGAGTTAAGACCTTAGCTATTAGGCCAGAGTAAGAGTTAAGACCTTAACCATTAGGCCAGAGTACGAGTCTAAGACCTTAGCTATAAGGCAAGAGTAAGAGTTAAGACCTTAGCTATTAGGCCAGAGTAAGAGTTAAGACCTTAACCAGTAGGCCAGAGTCCGAGTCTAAGACCTTAGCTATTAGGCCAGAGTAAGAGTTAAGACCTTAACCAGTAGGCCAGAGAACGAGTCTAAGACCTTAGCTATTAGGCCACAGTAAGAGTTAAGACCTTAGCTATTAGGCCAGAGTAAGAGTTAAGACCTTAACCGTTAGGCCAGAGTACGAGTCTAAGACCATACCTATTAGGCCAGAGTAAGAGTTAAGACCTTAGCTATTAGGCCAGAGTAAGAGTTAAGACCTTAACCATTAGGCCAGAGTACGAGTCTAAGACCTTAGCTATTAGGCCAGAGGAAGAGTTAAGACCTTAACCAGTAGGCCAGAGTATGAGTCTAAGTCCTTAGCTATTAGGCCAGAGTAAGAGTTAAGACCTTAACGATTAGGCCAGAGTACGAGACTAAGACCTTAGCTATTAGGCCAGAGTAAGAGTTAAGACCTTAGCTATTAGGCCAGAGTAAGAGGTAAGACCTTAACCATTAGGCCAGAGTACGAGTCTAAGACCATAGCTATTAGGCCAGAGTAAGAGTTAAGACCTTAGCTATTAGGCCAGAGTAAGATTTAATACCTTAGCATTTAGGCCAGAGTCAGAGTAAAGACCTTAAGCAGTAGGCCAGAGTAAGAGTTAAGACCTTAGCTATTAGGCCAGAGTAAGAGTTAAGACCTTAACCATTAGTCCAGAGTACGAGTCTAAGACCTTAGCTATTAGGCCAGAGTAAGATTTAAGACCTTAGCTATTAGGCCAGAGTAATAGTTAACCCCTTAGCTATTAGGCCAGAGTAAGAGTTAAGACCTTAACCAGTAGGCCAGAGTAAGAGTTAAGACCTTAACCATTAGGCCAGAGTACGGGTCTAAGACCTTAGCTATTAGGCCAGAGTAAGAGTTAAGACCTTAACCAGTAGGCCAGAGTATGAGTCTAAGACCTTAGCTATTAGGCCAGTGTAAGAGTTAAGACCTTAACCAGTAGGCCAGAGTCCGAGTCTAAGACCTTAGCTATTAGGCCAGAGTAAGAGTTAAGACCTTAACCAGTAGGCCAGAGTACGAGTCTAAGACCTTAGCTATTAGGCCACAGTAAGAGTTAAGACCTTAGCTATTAGGCCAGAGTAAGAGTTAAGACCTTAACCATTAGGCCAGAGTAAGAGTTATGACCTTAACCAGTAGGCCAGAGTCCGAGTCTAAGACCTTAGCTATTAGGCCAGAGTAAGAGTTAAGACCTTAACCAGTAGGCCAGAGAACGAGTCTAAGCCCTTAGCTATTAGGCCACAGTAAGAGTTAAGACCTTAGCTATTAGGCCAGAGCAAGAGTTAAGACCATAACCATTAGGCCAGAGTACGAGTCTAAGACCATACCTATTAGGCCAGAGTAAGAGTTAAGACCTTAGCTATTAGGCCAGAGTAAGAGTTAAGACCTTAACCTGTAGGCCATAGTACGAGTCTAAGACCTTAGCTATTAGGCCAGAGTAAGAGTTAAGACCTTAACCATTAGGCCAGAGTAAGAGATAAGACCTTAACCATTAGGCCACAGTACGAGTCTAAGACCTTAGCTATTAGGCCAGAGTAAGAGTTGAGACCTTAGCTATTAGGCCAGAGTAAGAGTTAAGACCTTAACCAGTAGGCCAGAGTAAGAGTTAAGACCTTAACCATTGGGCCAGAGTACGAGTCTAAGACCTTAGCTATTTGCCATAGTAAGAGTTAAGACCTTAACCAGTAGGCCATAGTACGAGTCTAAGACCTTAGCTATTAGGCCAGAGTAAGAGTTAAGACCTTAGCTATTAGGCCAGAGTAAGAGTTAAGACCTTAACCATTAGGCCAGAGAACGAGTCTTAGACCTTAGCTATTAGGCCAGAGTACGTGTTGAGACCTTAGCTATTAGGCCAGAGTAAAAGTTAAGACCTTAACCAGTAGGCCAGAGTAAGAGTTAAGACCTTAACCTGTAGGCCATAGTACGAGTCTAAGACCTTAGCTATTAGGCCAGAGTAAGAGTTAAGACCTTAACCAATAGGCCAGAGTACAAGTCTAAGACCATAGCTATTATGCCAGAGTAAGAGTTAAGACCTTAGCTATTAGGCCAGAGTAAGAGTTAAGACCTTAACCATTAGGCCAGAGTACGAGTCTAAGACCTTAGCTATTAGGCCAGAGTAAGAGTTAAGACCTTAACCAGTAGGCCAGATTAAGAGTTAAGACCTTAAACATTAGGCCAGAGTACGAGTCTAAGACCTTAGCTATTAGGCCAGAGTAAAAGTTAAACCTTAGCTATTAGGCCAGAGTAAGAGTTAAGACCTTAACCAGTAGGCCAGAGTAAGAGTTAAGTCCTTAACCTGTAGGCCATAGTACGAGTCTAAGACCTTAGCTATTAGGCCAGAGTAAGAGTTATGACCTTAGCTATTAGGCCAGAGTAAGTGTTAAGACCTTAACCATTAGGCCAGAGTACGAGTCTAAGACCTTAGCTATAAGGCAAGAGTAAGAGTTAAGACCTTAGCTATTAGGCCAGAGTAAGAGTTAAGACCTTAACCAGTAGGCCAGAGTCCGAGTCTAAGACCTTAGCTATTAGGCCAGAGTAAGAGTTAAGACCTTAACCAGTAGGCCAGAGAACGAGTCTAAGACCTTAGCTATTAGGCCACAGTAAGAGTTAAGACCTTAGCTATTAGGCCAGAGTAAGAGTTAAGACCTTAACCATTAGGCCAGAGTACAAGTCTAAGACCATACCTATTAGGCCAGAGTAAGAGTTAAGACCTTAGCTATTAGGCCAGAGTAAGAGTTAAGACCTTAACCATTAGGCCAGAGTACGAGTCTAAGACCTTAGCTATTAGGCCAGAGGAAGAGTTAAGACCTTAACCAGTAGGCCAGAGTATGAGTCTAAGTCCTTAGCTATTAGGCCAGAGTAAGAGTTAAGACCTTAACGATTAGGCCAGAGTACGAGACTAAGACCTTAGCTATTAGGCCAGAGCAAGAGTTAAGACCTTAACCATTAGGCCAGAGTACGAGTCTAAGACCTTAGCTATTAGGCCAGAGTAAGAGTTAAGACCTTAGCTATTAGGCCAGAGTAAGAGGTAAGACCTTAACCATTAGGCCAGAGTACGAGTCTAAGACCATAGCTATTAGGCCAGAGTAAGAGTTAAGACCTTAGCTATTAGGCCAGAGTAAGATTTAATACCTTAGCATTTAGGCCAGAGTCAGAGTAAAGACCTTAAGCAGTAGGCCAGAGTAAGAGTTAGGACCTTAACCAGTAGGCCAGAGTAAGAGTTAAGACCTTAACCATTAGGCCAGAGTACGAGTCTAAGACCTTAGCTATTAGGCCAGAGTAAGAGTTAAGACCTTAACCAGTAGGCCAGAGTAAGAGTTAAGACATTAACCAGTAGGCCAGAGTACGAGTCTAAGACCTTAGCTATTAGGCCAGAGTACGAGTCTAAGACCTTAGCTATTAGGCCAGAGTATGAGTCTAAGACCTTAGCTATTAGGCCAGAGTAAGAGTTAAGACCTTAACCATTAGGCCAGAGTACGAGTCTAAGACTTTAGCTATTAAGCCAGAGTAAGAGTTAAGACCTTAGCTATTAGGCCAGAGTAAGAGTTAAGACCTTAACCAGTAGGCCAGAGTACGAGTCTAAGACCATAGCTATTAGGCCAGAGTAAGAGTTAAGACCTTAACCTGTAGGCCAGAGTAAAAGTTAAGATCTTAACCTGTAGGCCATAGTACGAGTCTAAGACGTTAGCTATTAGGCCAGAGTAAGAGTTAAGACCTTAGCTATTAGGCTAGAGTAAGAGATAAGACCTTAACCATTAGGCCAGAGTACGAGTCTAAGACCTTAGCTATTAGGCCAGAGTAAGAGTTGAGACCTTAGATATTAGGCCAGAGTAAGAGTTAAGACCTTAACCAGTAGGCCAGAGTAAGAGTTAAGACCTTAACCATTAGGCCAGAGTACGAGTCTAAGACCTTAGCTATTTGCCATAGTAAGAGTTAAGACCTTAACCAGTAGGCCAGAGTAAGAGTTAAGACCTTAACCAGTAGGCCAGAGTAAGAGTTAAGACCTTAGCTATTAGGCCAGAGTAAGAGTTAAGACCTTAGCTATTAGGCCAGAGTAAGAGTTAAGACCTTAACCAGTAGGCCAGAGTAAGAGTTAAGACCTTAACCAGTAGGCCAGAGTACGAGTCTAAGACCTTAGCTATTAGGCCAGAATAAGAGTTAATACCTTAACCAGTAGGCCAGAGTAAGAGTTAAGACCTTAGCTTTTAGGCCAGAGTAAGAGTTAAGACCTTAGCTATTAGGCCAGAGTAAGAGTTAAGACCTTAGCTATTAGGCCAGAGTAAGAGTTAAGACCTTAACCAGTAGGCCAGAGTAAGAGTTAAGACCTTAACCATTAGGCCAGAGTACGAGTCTAAGACCTTAGCTATTAGGCCAGAATAAGAGTTAATACCTTAACCAGTAGGCCAGAGTAAGAGTTAAGACCTTAGCTTTTAGGCCAGAGTAAGTAAGACCTTAGCTATTAGGCCAGAGTAAGATGTAAGACCTTAACCTGTAGGCCATAGTACGAGTCTAAGACCTTAGCTATTAGGCCAGAGTAAGAGTTAAGACCTTAACCATTAGGCCAGAGTACGAGTCTAAGACCTTAGCTATTAGGCCAGAGTAAGAGTTAAGACCTTAACCAGTAGGCCAGAGTAAGAGTTAAGACCTTAACCATTAGGCCAGAGTACAAGTCTAAGACCTTAGCTATTAGGCCAGAGTAAGAGTTAAGACCTTAGCTATTAGGCCAGAGTAAGAGTTAAGACCTTAACCTGTAGGCCATAGTACGAGTCTAAGACCTTAGCTATTAGGCCAGAGTAAGAGTGAAGACCTTAACCATTAGGCCAGAGTACGAGTCTAAGACCTTAGCTATTAGGCCAGAGTAAGAGTTACGACCTTAGCTATTAGGCCAGAGTAAGAGTTAAGACCTTAACCATTAGGCCAGAGTACGAGTCTAAGACCTTAGCTATTAGGCCAGAGTAAGATGTTAAGACCTTAGCTATTAGGCCAGAGTAAGAGTTAAGACCTTAACCATTAGGCCAGAGTACGAGTCTAAGACCTTAGCTATTAGGCCAGAGTAAGATTTAAGACCTTAGCTATTAGGCCAGAGTAATAGTTAACCCCTTAGCTATTAGGCCAGAGTAAGAGTTAAGACCTTAACCAGTAGGCCAGAGTAAGAGTTAAGACCTTAACCATTAGGCCAGAGTACGGGTCTAAGACCTTAGCTATTAGGCCAGAGTAAGAGTTAAGACCTTAGCTATTAGGCCAGAGTAAGAGTTAAGACCTTAACCAGTAGGCCAGAGTATGAGTCTAAGACCTTAGCTATTAGGCCAGTGTAAGAGTTAAGACCTTAACCAGTAGGCCAGAGTCCGAGTCTAAGACCTTAGCTATTAGGCCAGAGTAAGAGTTAAGACCTTAACCAGTAGGCCAGAGTACGAGTCTAAGACCTTAGCTATTAGGCCACAGTAAGAGTTAAGACCTTAGCTATTAGGCCAGAGTAAGAGTTAAGACCTTAACCATTAGGCCAGAGTAAGAGTTAAGACCTTAACCAGTAGGCCAGAGTCCGAGTCTAAGACCATAGCTATTAGGCCAGAGTAAGAGTTAAGACCTTAACCAGTAGGCCAGAGAACGAGTCTAAGCCCTTAGCTATTAGGCCACAGTAAGAGTTAATACCTTAGCTATTAGGCCAGAGCAAGAGTTAAGACCTTAACCATTAGGCCAGAGTACGAGTCTAAGACCATACCTATTAGGCCAGAGTAAGAGTTAAGACCTTAGCTATTAGGCCAGAGTAACAGTTAAGACCTTAACCTGTAGGCCATAGTACGAGTCTAAGACCTTAGCTATTAGGCCAGAGTAAGAGTTAAGACCTTAAACATTAGGCCACAGTACGAGTCTAAGACCTTAGCTATTAGGCCAGAGTAAGAGTTGAGACCTTAGCTATTAGGCCAGAGTAAGAGTTAAGACCTTAACCAGTAGGCCAGAGTAAGAGTTAAGACCTTAACCATTGGGCCAGAGTACGAGTCTAAGACCTTAGCTATTTGCCATAGTAAGAGTTAAGACCTTAACCAGTAGGCCATAGTACGAGTCTAAGACCTTAGCTATTAGGCCAGAGTAAGAGTTAAGACCTTAGCTATTAGGCCAGAGTAAGAGTTAAGACCTTAACCATTAGGCCAGAGAACGAGTCTTAGACCTTAGCTATTAGGCCAGAGTAAGTGTTGAGACCTTAGCTATTAGGCCAGAGTAAAAGTTAAGACCTTAACCAGTAGGCCAGAGTAAGAGTTAAGACCTTAACCTGTAGGCCATAGTACGAGTCTAAGACCTTAGCTATTAGGCCAGAGTAAGAGTTAAGACCTTAGCTATTAGGCCAGAGTAAGAGTTAAGACCTTAACCAATAGGCCAGAGTACAAGTCTAAGACCATAGCTATTTGGCCAGAGTAAGAGTTAAGACCTTAGCTATTAGGCCAGAGTAAGAGTTAAGACCTTAACCATTAGGCCAGAGTACGAGTCTAAGACCTTAGCTATTAGGCCAGAGTAAGAGTTAAGACCTTAACCAGTAGGCCAGATTAAGAGTTAAGACCTTAACCATTAGGCCAGAGTACGAGTCTAAGACCTTAGCTATTAGGCCAGAGTAAGAGTTAAACCTTAGCTATTAGGCCAGAGTAAGAGTTAAGACCTTAACCAGTAGGCCAGAGTAAGAGTTAAGTCCTTTACCTGTAGGCCATAGTACGAGTCTAAGACCTTAGCTATTAGGCCAGAGTAAGAGTTAAGACCTTAGCTATTAGGCCAGAGTAAGAGTTAAGACCTTAACCATTAGGCCAGAGTACGAGTCTAAGACCTTAGCTATAAGGCAAGAGTAAGAGTTAAGACCTTAGCTATTAGGCCAGAGTAAGAGTTAAGACCTTAACCAGTAGGCCAGAGTCCGAGTCTAAGACCTTAGCTATTAGGCCAGAGTAAGAGTTAAGACCTTAACCAGTAGGCCAGAGAACGAGTCTAAGACCTTAGCTATTAGGCCACAGTAAGAGTTAAGACCTTAGCTATTAGGCCAGAGTAAGAGTTAAGACCTTAACCATTAGGCCAGAGTACGAGTCTAAGACCATACCTATTAGGCCAGAGTAAGAGTTAAGACCTTAGCTATTAGGCCAGAGTAAGAGTTAAGACCTTAACCATTAGGCCAGAGTACGAGTCTAAGACCTTAGCTATTAGGCCAGAGGAAGAGTTAAGACCTTAACCAGTAGGCCAGAGTATGAGTCTAAGTCCTTAGCTATTAGGCCAGAGTAAGAGTTAAGACCTTAACGATTAGGCCAGAGTACGAGACTAAGACCTTAGCTATTAGGCCAGAGTAAGAGTTAAGACCTTAACCATTAGGCCAGAGTACGAGTCTAAGACCTTAGCTATTAGGCCAGAGTAAGAGTTAAGACCTTAGCTATTAGGCCAGAGTAAGAGGTAAGACCTTAACCATTAGGCCAGAGTACGAGTCTAAGACCATAGCTATTAGGCCAGAGTAAGAGTTAAGACCTTAGCTATTAGGCCAGAGTAAGATTTAATACCTTAGCATTTAGGCCAGAGTCAGAGTAAAGACCTTAAGCAGTAGGCCAGAGTAAGAGTTAAGACCTTAGCTATTAGGCCAGAGTAAGAGTTAAGACCTTAACCATTAGGCCAGAGTACGAGTCTAAGACCTTAGCTATTAGGCCAGAGTAAGATTTAAGACCTTAGCTATTAGGCCAGAGTAATAGTTAACCCCTTAGCTATTAGGCCAGAGTAAGAGCTAAGACCTTAACCAGTAGGCCAGAGTAAGAGTTAAGACCTTAACCATTAGGCCAGAGTACGGGTCTAAGACCTTAGCTATTAGGCCAGAGTAAGAGTTAAGATATTAGCTATTAGGCCAGAGTAAGAGTTAAGACCTTAACCAGTAGGCCAGAGTATGAGTCTAAGACCTTAGCTATTAGGCCAGTGTAAGAGTTAAGACCTTAACCAGTAGGCCAGAGTCCGAGTCTAAGACCTTAGCTATTAGGCCAGAGTAAGAGTTAAGACCTTAACCAGTAGGCCAGAGTACGAGTCTAAGACCTTAGCTATTAGGCCACAGTAAGAGTTAAGACCTTAGCTATTAGGCCAGAGTAAGAGTTAAGACCTTAACCATTAGGCCAGAGTAAGATTTAAGACCTTAACCAGTAGGCCAGAGTCCGAGTCTAAGACCATAGCTATTAGGCCAGAGTAAGAGTTAAGACCTTAACCAGTAGGCCAGAGAACGAGTCTAAGCCCTTAGCTATTAGGCCACAGTAAGAGTTAAGACCTTAGCTATTAGGCCAGAGCAAGAGTTAAGACCTTAACCATTAGGCCAGAGTACGAGTCTAAGACCATACCTATTAGGCCAGAGTAAGAGTTAAGACCTTAGCTATTAGGCCAGAGTAAGAGTTAAGACCTTAACCTGTAGGCCATAGTACGAGTCTAAGACCTTAGCTATTAGGCCAGAGTAAGAGTTAAGACCTTAACCATTAGGCCAGAGTAAGAGATAAGACCGTAACCATTATGCCACAGTACGAGTCTAAGACCTTAGCTATTAGGCCAGAGTAAGAGTTGAGACCTTAGCTATTAGGCCAGAGTAAGAGTTAAGACCTTAACCAGTAGGCCAGAGTAAGAGTTAAGACCTTAACCATTGGGCCAGAGTACGAGTCTAAGACCTTAGCTATTTGCCATAGTAAGAGTTAAGACCTTAACCAGTAGGCCATAGTACGAGTCTAAGACCTTAGCTATTAGGCCAGAGTAAGAGTTAAGACCTTAGCTATTAGGCCAGAGTAAGAGTTAAGACCTTAACCATTAGGCCAGAGAACGAGTCTTAGACCTTAGCTATTAGGCCAGAGTAAGTGTTGAGACCTTAGCTATTAGGCCAGAGTAAAAGTTAAGACCTTAACCAGTAGGCCAGAGTAAGAGTTAAGACCTTAACCTGTAGGCCATAGTACGAGTCTAAGACCTTAGCTATTAGGCCAGAGTAAGAGTTAAGACCTTAGCTATTAGGCCAGAGTAAGAGTTAAGACCTTAACCAATAGGACAGAGTACAAGTCTAAGACCATAGCTATTAGGCCAGAGTAAGAGTTAAGGCCTTAGCTATTAGGCCAGAGTAAGAGTTAAGACCTTAACCAGTAGGCCAGATTAAGAGTTAAGACCTTAACCATTAGGCCAGAGTACGAGTCTAAGACCTTAGCTATTAGGCCAGAGTAAGAGTTAAACCTTAGCTATTAGGCCAGAGTAAGAGTTAAGACCTTAACCAGTAGGCCAGAGTAAGAGTTAAGTCCTTAACCTGTAGGCCATAGTACGGGTCTAAGACCTTAGCTATTAGGCCAGAGTAAGAGTTAAGACCTTAGCTATTAGGCCAGAGTAAGAGTTAAGACCTTAACCATTAGGCCAGAGTACGAGTCTAAGACCTTAGCTATAAGGCAGGAGTAAGAGTTAAGACCTTAGCTATTAGGCCAGAGTAAGAGTTAAGACCTTAACCAGTAGGCCAGAGTCCGAGTCTAAGACCTTAGCTATTAGGCCAGAGTAAGAGTTAAGACCTTAACCAGTAGGCCAGAGAACGAGTCTAAGACCTTAGCTATTAGGCCACAGTAAGAGTTAAGACCTTAGCTATTAGGCCAGAGTAAGAGTTAAGACCTTAACCATTAGGCCAGAGTACGAGTCTAAGACCATACCTATTAGGCCAGAGTAAGAGTTAAGACCTTAGCTATTAGGCCAGAGTAAGAGTTAAGACCTTAACCATTAGGCCAGAGTACGAGTCTAAGACCTTAGCTATTAGGCCAGAGGAAGAGTTAAGACCTTAACCAGTAGGCCAGAGTATGAGTCTAAGTCCTTAGCTATTAGGCCAGAGTAAGAGTTAAGACCTTAACGATTAGGCCAGAGTACGAGACTAAGACCTTAGCTATTAGGCCAGAGTAAGAGTTAAGACCTTAACCATTAGGCCAGAGTACGAGTCTAAGACCTTAGCTATTAGGCCAGAGTAAGAGTTAAGACCTTAGCTATTAGGCCAGAGTAAGAGGTAAGACCTTAACCATTAGGCCAGAGTACGAGTCTAAGACCATAGCTATTAGGCCAGAGTAAGAGTTAAGACCTTAGCTATTAGGCCAGAGTAAGATTTAATACCTTAGCATTTAGGCCAGAGTCAGAGTAAAGACCTTAAGCAGTAGGCCAGAGTAAGAGTTAAGACCTTAACCAGTAGGCCAGAGTAAGAGTTAAGACCTTAACCATTAGGCCAGAGTACGAGTCTAAGACCTTAGCTATTAGGCCAGAGTAAGAGTTAAGACCTTAACCAGTAGGCCAGAGTAAGAGTTAAGACATTAACCAGTAGGCCAGAGTACGAGTCTAAGACCTTAGCTATTAGGCCAGAGTACGAGTCTAAGACCTTAGCTATTAGGCCAGAGTATGAGTCTAAGACCTTAGCTATTAGGCCAGAGGAAGAGTTAAGACCTTAACCATTAGGCCAGAGTATGAGTCTAAGACCTTAGCTATTAAGCCAGAGTAAGAGTTAAGACCTTAGCTATTAGGCCAGAGTAAGAGTTAAGACCTTAACCAGTAGGCCAGAGTACGAGTCTAAGACCATAGCTATTAGGCCAGAGTAAGAGTTAAGATCTTAACCTGTAGGTCAGAGTAAAAGTTAAGATCTTAACCTGTAGGCCATAGTACGAGTCTAAGACGTTAGCTATTAGGCCATAGTAAGAGTTAAGACCTTAGCTATTAGGCTAGAGTAAGAGATAAGACCTTAACCATTAGGCCAGAGTAAGAGTTAAGACCTTAGCTATTAGGCCAGAGTAAGAGTTAAGACCTTAGCTATTAGGCCAGAGTAAGAGTTAAGACCTTAACCAGTAGGCCAGAGTAAGAGTTAAGACCTTAACCAGTAGGCCAGAGTACGAGTCTAAGACCTTAACTATTAGGCCAGAGTAAGAGTTAAGACCTTAGCTATTAGGCCAGAGTAAGAGTTAAGACCTTAACCAGTAGGCCAGAGTAAGAGTTAAGACCTTAACCAGTAGGCCAGAGTACGAGTCTAAGACCTTAACTATTAGGCCAGAGTAAGAGTTAAGACCTTAGCTATTAGGCCAGAGTAAGAGTTAAGACCTTAACCAGTAGGCCAGAGTAAGAGTTAAGACCTTAACCATTAGGCCAGAGTACGAGTCTAAGACCTTAGCTATTAGGCCAGAATAAGAGTTAATACCTTAACCAGTAGGCCAGAGTAAGAGTTAAGACCTTAGCTTTTAGGCCAGAGTAAGTAAGACCTTAGCTATTAGGCCAGAGTAAGATGTAAGACCTTAACCTGTAGGCCATAGTACGAGTCTAAGACCTTAGCTATTAGGCCAGAGTAAGAGTTAAGACCTTAACCATTAGGCCAGAGTACGAGTCTAAGACCTTAGCTATTAGGCCAGAGTAAGAGTTAAGACCTTAACCAGTAGGCCAGAGTAAGAATTAAGACCTTAACCATTAGGCCAGAGTACGAGTCTAAGACCTTAGCTATTAGGCCAAAGTAAGAGTTAAGACCTTAGCTATTAGGCAAGAGTAAGAGTTAAGACCTTAACCTGTAGGCCATAGTACGAGTCTAAGACCTTAGTTATTAGGCCAGAGTAAGAGTGAAGACCTTAACTATTAGGCCAGAGTACGAGTCTAAGACCTTAGCTATTAGGCCAGAGTAAGAGTTACGACCTTAGCTATTAGGCCAGAGTAAGAGTTAAGACCTTAACCATTAGGCCAGAGTACGAGTCTAAGACCTTAGCTATTAGGCCAGAGTAAGAGTTAGGACCTTAGCTATTAGGCCAGAGTAAGAGTTAAGACCTTAACCATTAGGCCAGAGTACGAGTCTAAGACCTTAGCTATTAGGCCAGAGTAAGATTTAAGACCTTAGCTATTAGGCCAGAGTAATAGTTAACCCCTTAGCTATTAGGCCAGAGTAAGAGTTAAGACCTTAATCAGTAGGCCAGAGTAAGAGTTAAGACCTTAACCATTAGGCCAGAGTACGGGTCTAAGACCTTAGCTATTAGGCCAGAGTAAGAGTTAAGACCTTAGCTATTAGGCCACAGTAAGAGTTAAGACCTTAACCAGTAGGCCAGAGTATGAGTCTAAGACCTTAGCTTTTAGGCCAGTGTAAGAGTTAAGACCTTAACCAGTAGGCCAGAGTCCGAGTCTAAGACCTTAGCTATTAGGCCAGAGTAAGAGTTAAGACCTTAACCAGTAGGCCAGAGTACGAGTCTAAGACCTTAGCTATTAGGCCACAGTAAGAGTTAAGACCTTAGCTATTAGGCCAGAGTAAGAGTTAAGACCTTAACCATTAGGCCAGAGTAAGAGTTAAGACCTTAACCAGTAGGCCAGAGTCCGAGTCTAAGACCTTAGCTATTAGGCCAGAGTAAGAGTTAAGACCTTAACCAGTAGGCCAGAGAACGAGTCTAAGCCCTTAGCTATTAGGCCACAGTAAGAGTTAAGACCTTAGCTATTAGGCCAGAGCAAGAGTTAAGACCTTAACCATTAGGCCAGAGTACGAGTCTAAGACCATACCTATTAGGCCAGAGTAAGAGTTAAGACCTTAGCTATTAGGCCAGAGTAAGAGTTAAGACCTTAACCTGTAGGCCATAGTACGAGTCTAAGACCTTAGCTATTAGGCCAGAGTAAGAGTTAAGACCTTAACCATTAGGCCAGAGTACGAGTCTAAGACCTTAGCTATTTGGCCAGAGTAAGAGTTAAGACCTTAACCAGTAGGCCAGAGTATGAGTCTAAGTCCTTAGCTATTAGGCCAGAGTAAGAGTTAAGACCTTAACGATTAGGCCAGAGTACAAGACTAAGACCTTAGCTATTAGGCCAGAGTAAGAGTTAAGACCTTAACCATTAGGCCAGAGTACGAGTCTAAGACCTTAGCTATTAGGCCAGAGTAAGAGTTAAGACCTTAGCTATTAGGCCAGAGTAAGAGTTAAGACCTTAACCATTAGGCCAGAGTACGAGTCTAAGACCATAGCTATTAGGCCAGAGTAAGAGTTAAGACCTTAGCTATTAGGCCAGAGTAAGATTTAATACCTTAGCATTTAGGCCAGAGTAAGAGTAAAGACCTTAACCAGTAGGCAAGAGTAAGAGATAAGACCTTAACCAGTAGGCCAGAGTAAGAGTTAAGACCTTAACCATTAGGCCAGAGTACGAGTCTAAGACCTTAGCTATTAGGCCAGAGTAAGAGTTAAGACCTTAACCAGTAGGCCCGAGTAAGAGTTAAGACATTAACCAGTAGGCCAGAGTACGAGTCTAAGACCTTAGCTATTAGGCCAGAGTACGAGTCTAAGACCTTAGCTATTAGGCCAGAGTATGAGTCTAAGACCTTAGCTATTAGGCCAGAGTAAGAGTTAAGACCTTAACCATTAGGCCAGAGTACGAGTCTAAGACCTTAGCTATTAAGCCAGAGTAAGAGTGAAGACCTTAGCTATTGGCCAGAGTAAGAGTTAAGACCTTAACCAGTAGGCCAGAGTACGAGTCTAAGACCGTAGCTATTAGGCCAGAGTAAGAGTTAAGACCTTAACCAGTAGGCCAGAGTAAAAGTTAAGACCTTAACCTGTAGGCCATAGTACGAGTCTAAGACCTTAGCTATTAGGCCAGAGTAAGAGTTAAGACCTTAACCATTAGGCCAGAGTAAGAGATAAGACCTTAACCATTAGGCCAGAGTACGAGTCTAAGACCTTAGCTATTAGGCCAGAGTAAGAGTTAAGACCTTAACCATTAGGCCAGAGTACGAGTCTAAGACCTTAGCTATTAGGCCAGAGTAAGAGTTAAGACCTTAACCAGTAGGCCAGAGTAAGAGTTAAGACCTTAACCATTAGGCCAGAGTACGAGTCTAAGACCTTAGCTATTAGGCCAGAGTAAGAGTGAAGACCTTAGCTATTAGGCCAGAGTAAGAGTTAAGACCTTAACCTGTAGGCCATAGTACGAGTCTAAGACCTTAGCTATTAGGCCAGAGTAAGAGTTAAGACCTTAACCATTAGGCCAGAGTACGAGTCTAAGACCTTAGCTATTAGGCCAGAGTAAGAGTTACGACCTTAGCTATTAGGCCAGAGTAAGAGTTAAGACCTTAACCATTAGGCCAGAGTACGAGTCTAAGACCTTAGCTATTAGGCCAGAGTAAGAGTTAAGACCTTAGCTATTAGGCCAGAGTAAGAGTTAAGACCTTAACCATTAGGCCAGAGTACGAGTCTAAGACCTTAGCTATTAGGCCAGAGTAAGATTTAAGACCTTAGCTATTAGGCCAGAGTAATAGTTAACCCCTTAGCTATTAGGCCAGAGTAAGAGTTAAGACCTTAACCAGTAGGCCAGAGTAAGAGTTAAGACCTTAACCATTAGGCCAGAGTACGGGTCTAAGACCTTAGCTATTAGGCCAGAGTAAGAGTTAAGACCTTAGCTATTAGGCCAGAGTAAGAGTTAAGACCTTAACCAGTAGGCCAGAGTATGAGTCTAAGACCTTAGCTATTAGGCCAGAGTAAGAGTTAAGACCTTAACCAGTAGGCCAGAGTCCGAGTCTAAGACCTTAGCTATTAGGCCAGAGTAAGAGTTAAGACCTTAACCAGTAGGCCAGAGTACGAGTCTAAGACCTTAGCTATTAGGCCACAGTAAGAGTTAAAACCGTAACCATTAGGCCAGAGTACGAGTCTAAGACCTTAGCTATTAGGCCAGAGTAAGAGTTAAGACCTTAACCATTAGGCCAGAGTAAGAGTTAAGACCTTAACCAGTAGGCCAGAGTCCGAGTCTAAGACCTTAGCTATTAGGCCAGAGTAAGAGTTAAGACCTTAACCAGTAGGCCAGAGTACGAGTCTAAGCCCTTAGCTATTAGGCCACAGTAAGAGTTAAGACCTTAGCTATTAGGCCAGAGTAAGAGTTAAGACCTTAACCATTAGGCCAGAGTACGAGTCTAAGACCATACCTATTAGGCCAGAGTAAGAGTTAAGACCTTAGCTATTAGGCCAGAGTAAGAGTTAAGACCTTAACCTGTAGGCTATAGTACGAGTCTAAGACCTTAGCTATTAGGCCAGAGTAATAGTTAAGACCTTAACCATTAGGCCAGAGTACGAGTCTAAGACCTTAGCTATTAGGCCAGAGTAAGAGTTAAGACCTTAACCAGTAGGCCAGAGTATGAGTCTAAGTCCTTAGCTATTAGGCCAGAGTAAGAGTTAAGACCTTAACGGTTAGGCCAGAGTACGAGACTAAGACCTTAGCTATTAGGCCAGAGTAAGAGTTAAGACCTTAACCATTAGGCCAGAGTACGAGTCTAAGACCTTAGCTATTAGGCCAGAGTAAGAGTTAAGACCTTAGCTATTAGGCCAGAGTAAGAGTTAAGACCTTAACCATTAGGCCAGAGTACGAGTCTAAAACCATAGCTATTAGGCCAGAGTAAGAGTTAAGACCTTAGCTATTAGGCCAGAGTAAGATTTAATACCTTAGCATTTAGGCCAGAGTAAGAGTAAAGACCTTAACCAGTAGGCAAGAGTAAGAGATAAGACCTTACCAGTAGGCCAGAGTAAGAGTTAAGACCTTAACCATTAGGCCAGAGTACGAGTCTAAGACCTTAGCTATTAGGCCAGAGTAGGAGTTAAGACCTTAACCAGTGGTCCAGAGTAACAGTTAAGACATTAACCAGTAGGCCAGAGTATGAGTCTAAGACCTTAGCTATTAGGCCAGAGTACGAGTCTAAGACCTTAGCTATTAGGCCAGAGTACGAGTCTAAGACCTTAGCTATTAGGCCAGAGTAAGAGTTAAGACCTTAACCATTAGGCCAGAGTACGAGTCTAAGACCTTAGCTATTAATCCAGAGTAAGAGTTAAGACCTTAGCTATTAGGCCAGAGTAAGAGTTAAGACCTTAACCAGTAGGCCAGAGTACGAGTCTAAGACCGTAGCTATTAGGCCAGAGTAAGAGTTAAGACCTTAACCAGTAGGCCAGAGTAAAAGTTAAGACCTTAACCTGTAGGCCATAGTACGAGTCTAAGACGTTAGCTATTAGGCCAGAGTAAGAGTTAAGACCTTAGCTATTAGGCCAGAGTAAGAGATAAGACCTTAACCATTAGGCCAGAGTACGAGTCTAAGACCTTAGCTATTAGGCCAGAGTAAGAGTTGAGACCTTAGCTATTAGACCAGAGTAAGAGTTAAGACCTTAACCAGTAGGCCAGAGTAAGAGTTAAGACCTTAATCATTAGGCCAGAGTACGAGTCTAAGACCTTAGCTATTTGCCATAGTAAGAGTTAAGACCTTAACCAGTAGGCCATAATACGAGTCTAAGACCTTAGCTATTAGGCCAGAGTAAGAGTTAAGACCTTAGCTATTAGGCCAGAGTAAGAGTTAAGACCTTAACCATTACGCCAGAGAACGAGTCTAAGACCTTAGCTATTAGGCCAGAGTAAGTGTTGAGACCTTAGCTATTAGGCCAGAGTAACAGTTAAGACCTTAACCAGTAGGCCAGAGTAAGAGTTAAGACCTTAACCTGTAGGCCATAGTACGAGTCTAAGACCTTAGCTATTAGGCCAGAGTAAGAGTTAAGACCTTAGCTATTAGGCCAGAGTAAGAGTTAAGACCTTAACCAATAGGCCAGAGTACAAGTCTAAGACCTTAACCATTAGGCCAGAGTACGAGTTAAGACCTTAACCATTAGGCCAGAGTACGAGTCTAAGACCTTAGCTATTAGGCCAGAGTAAGAGTTAAGACCTTAGATTTTAGGCCAGAGTAAGAGTTAAGACCTTAACCAGTAGGCCAGAGTAAGAGTTAAGACCTTAACCTGTAGGCCATAGTACGAGTCTAAGACCTTAGCTATTAGGCCAGAGTAAGAGTTAAGACCTTAGCTATTAGGCCAGAGTAAGAGTTAAGACCTTAACCATTAGGCCAGAGTACGAGTCTAAGACCTTAGCTATAAGGCCAGAGTAAGAGTTAAGACCTTAGCTATGAGGCCAGAGTAAGAGTTAAGACCTTAACCAGTAGGCCAGAGTCCGAGTCTAAGACCTTAGCTATTAGGCCAGAGTAAGAGTTAAGACCTTCACCAGTAGGCCAGAGTACGAGTCTAAGACCTTAGCTATTAGGCCACAGTAAGAGTTAAGACCTTAGCTAATAGGCCAGAGTAAGAGTTAAGACCTTAACCATTAGGCCAGAGTACGAGTCTAAGACCATACCTATTAGGCCAGAGTAAGAGTTAAGACCTTAGCTATTAGGCCAGAGTAAGAGTTAAGAACTTAACCTGTAGGCCATAGTACGAGTCTAAGACCTTAGCTATTAGGCCAGAGTAAGAGTTAAGACCTTAACCATTAGGCCAGAGTAAGAGATAAGACCGTAACCATTATGCCACAGTACGAGTCTAAGACCTTAGCTATTAGGCCAGAGTAAGAGTTGAGACCTTAGCTATTAGGCCAGAGTAAGAGTTAAGACCTTAACCAGTAGGCCAGAGTAAGAGTTAAGACCTTAACCATTAGGCCAGAGTACGGGTCTAAGACCTTAGCTATTAGGCCAGAGTAAGAGTTAAGATATTAGCTATTAGGCCAGAGTAAGAGTTAAGACCTTAACCAGTAGGCCAGAGTATGAGTCTAAGACCTTAGCTATTAGGCCAGTGTAAGAGTTAAGACCTTAACCAGTAGGCCAGAGTCCGAGTCTAAGACCTTAGCTATTAGGCCAGAGTAAGAGTTAAGACCTTAACCAGTAGGCCAGAGTACGAGTCTAAGACCTTAGCTATTAGGCCACAGTAAGAGTTAAGACCTTAGCTATTAGGCCAGAGTAAGAGTTAAGACCTTAACCATTAGGCCAGAGTAAGAGTTAAGACCTTAACCAGTAGGCCAGAGTCCGAGTCTAAGACCTTAGCTATTAGGCCAGAGTAAGAGTTAAGACCTTAACCAGTAGGCCAGAGAACGAGTCTAAGCCCTTAGCTATTAGGCCACAGTAAGAGTTAAGACCTTAGCTATTAGGCCAGAGCAAGAGTTAAGACCTTAACCATTAGGCCAGAGTACGAGTCTAAGACCATACCTATTAGGCCAGAGTAAGAGTTAAGACCTTAGCTATTAGGCCAGAGTAAGAGTTAAGACCTTAACCTGTAGGCCATAGTACGAGTCTAAGACCTTAGCTATTAGGCCAGAGTAAGAGTTAAGACCTTAACCATTAGGCCAGAGTAAGAGATAAGACCGTAACCATTATGCCACAGTACGAGTCTAAGACCTTAGCTATTAGGCCAGAGTAAGAGTTGAGACCTTAGCTATTAGGCCAGAGTAAGAGTTAAGACCTTAACCAGTAGGCCAGAGTAAGAGTTAAGACCTTAACCATTGGGCCAGAGTACGAGTCTAAGACCTTAGCTATTTGCCATAGTAAGAGTTAAGACCTTAACCAGTAGGCCATAGTACGAGTCTAAGACCTTAGCTATTAGGCCAGAGTAAGAGTTAAGACCTTAGCTATTAGGCCAGAGTAAGAGTTAAGACCTTAACCATTAGGCCAGAGAACGAGTCTTAGACCTTAGCTATTAGGCCAGAGTAAGTGTTGAGACCTTAGCTATTAGGCCAGAGTAAAAGTTAAGACCTTAACCAGTAGGCCAGAGTAAGAGTTAAGACCTTAACCTGTAGGCCATAGTACGAGTCTAAGACCTTAGCTATTAGGCCAGAGTAAGAGTTAAGACCTTAGCTATTAGGCCAGAGTAAGAGTTAAGACCTTAACCAATAGGACAGAGTACAAGTCTAAGACCATAGCTATTAGGCCAGAGTAAGAGTTAAGGCCTTAGCTATTAGGCCAGAGTAAGAGTTAAGACCTTAACCAGTAGGCCAGATTAAGAGTTAAGACCTTAACCATTAGGCCAGAGTACGAGTCTAAGACCTTAGCTATTAGGCCAGAGTAAGAGTTAAACCTTAGCTATTAGGCCAGAGTAAGAGTTAAGACCTTAACCAGTAGGCCAGAGTAAGAGTTAAGTCCTTAACCTGTAGGCCATAGTACGGGTCTAAGACCTTAGCTATTAGGCCAGAGTAAGAGTTAAGACCTTAGCTATTAGGCCAGAGTAAGAGTTAAGACCTTAACCATTAGGCCAGAGTACGAGTCTAAGACCTTAGCTATAAGGCAAGAGTAAGAGTTAAGACCTTAGCTATTAGGCCAGAGTAAGAGTTAAGACCTTAACCAGTAGGCCAGAGTCCGAGTCTAAGACCTTAGCTATTAGGCCAGAGTAAGAGTTAAGACCTTAACCAGTAGGCCAGAGAACGAGTCTAAGACCTTAGCTATTAGGCCACAGTAAGAGTTAAGACCTTAGCTATTAGGCCAGAGTAAGAGTTAAGACCTTAACCATTAGGCCAGAGTACGAGTCTAAGACCATACCTATTAGGCCAGAGTAAGAGTTAAGACCTTAGCTATTAGGCCAGAGTAAGAGTTAAGACCTTAACCATTAGGCCAGAGTACGAGTCTAAGACCTTAGCTATTAGGCCAGAGGAAGAGTTAAGACCTTAACCAGTAGGCCAGAGTATGAGTCTAAGTCCTTAGCTATTAGGCCAGAGTAAGAGTTAAGACCTTAACGATTAGGCCAGAGTACGAGACTAAGACCTTAGCTATTAGGCCAGAGTAAGAGTTAAGACCTTAACCATTAGGCCAGAGTACGAGTCTAAGACCTTAGCTATTAGGCCAGAGTAAGAGTTAAGACGTTAGCTATTAGGCCAGAGTAAGAGGTAAGACCTTAACCATTAGGCCAGAGTACGAGTCTAAGACCATAGCTATTAGGCCAGAGTAAGAGTTAAGACCTTAGCTATTAGGCCAGAGTAAGATTTAATACCTTAGCATTTAGGCCAGAGTCAGAGTAAAGACCTTAAGCAGTAGGCCAGAGTAAGAGTTAAGACCTTAACCAGTAGGCCAGAGTAAGAGTTAAGACCTTAACCATTAGGCCAGAGTACGAGTCTAAGACCTTAGCTATTAGGCCAGAGTAAGAGTTAAGACCTTAACCAGTAGGCCAGAGTAAGAGTTAAGACATTAACCAGTAGGCCAGAGTACGAGTCTAAGACCTTAGCTATTAGGCCAGAGTACGAGTCTAAGACCTTAGCTATTAGGCCAGAGTATGAGTCTAAGACCTTAGCTATTAGGCCAGAGGAAGAGTTAAGACCTTAACCATTAGGCCAGAGTATGAGTCTAAGACCTTAGCTATTAAGCCAGAGTAAGAGTTAAGACCTTAGCTATTAGGCCAGAGTAAGAGTTAAGACCTTAACCAGTAGGCCAGAGTACGAGTCTAAGACCATAGCTATTAGGCCAGAGTAAGAGTTAAGATCTTAACCTGTAGGTCAGAGTAAAAGTTAAGATCTTAACCTGTAGGCCATAGTACGAGTCTAAGACGTTAGCTATTAGGCCATAGTAAGAGTTAAGACCTTAGCTATTAGGCTAGAGTAAGAGATAAGACCTTAACCATTAGGCCAGAGTAAGAGTTAAGACCTTAGCTATTAGGCCAGAGTAAGAGTTAAGACCTTAGCTATTAGGCCAGAGTAAGAGTTAAGACCTTAACCAGTAGGCCAGAGTAAGAGTTAAGACCTTAACCAGTAGGCCAGAGTACGAGTCTAAGACCTTAACTATTAGGCCAGAGTAAGAGTTAAGACCTTAGCTATTAGGCCAGAGTAAGAGTTAAGACCTTAACCAGTAGGCCAGAGTAAGAGTTAAGACCTTAACCAGTAGGCCAGAGTACGAGTCTAAGACCTTAACTATTAGGCCAGAGTAAGAGTTAAGACCTTAGCTATTAGGCCAGAGTAAGAGTTAAGACCTTAACCAGTAGGCCAGAGTAAGAGTTAAGACCTTAACCATTAGGCCAGAGTACGAGTCTAAGACCTTAGCTATTAGGCCAGAATAAGAGTTAATACCTTAACCAGTAGGCCAGAGTAAGAGTTAAGACCTTAGCTTTTAGGCCAGAGTAAGTAAGACCTTAGCTATTAGGCCAGAGTAAGATGTAAGACCTTAACCTGTAGGCCATAGTACGAGTCTAAGACCTTAGCTATTAGGCCAGAGTAAGAGTTAAGACCTTAACCATTAGGCCAGAGTACGAGTCTAAGACCTTAGCTATTAGGCCAGAGTAAGAGTTAAGACCTTAACCAGTAGGCCAGAGTAAGAATTAAGACCTTAACCATTAGGCCAGAGTACGAGTCTAAGACCTTAGCTATTAGGCCAAAGTAAGAGTTAAGACCTTAGCTATTAGGCAAGAGTAAGAGTTAAGACCTTAACCTGTAGGCCATAGTACGAGTCTAAGACCTTAGTTATTAGGCCAGAGTAAGAGTGAAGACCTTAACTATTAGGCCAGAGTACGAGTCTAAGACCTTAGCTATTAGGCCAGAGTAAGAGTTACGACCTTAGCTATTAGGCCAGAGTAAGAGTTAAGACCTTAACCATTAGGCCAGAGTACGAGTCTAAGACCTTAGCTATTAGGCCAGAGTAAGAGTTAGGACCTTAGCTATTAGGCCAGAGTAAGAGTTAAGACCTTAACCATTAGGCCAGAGTACGAGTCTAAGACCTTAGCTATTAGGCCAGAGTAAGATTTAAGACCTTAGCTATTAGGCCAGAGTAATAGTTAACCCCTTAGCTATTAGGCCAGAGTAAGAGTTAAGACCTTAATCAGTAGGCCAGAGTAAGAGTTAAGACCTTAACCATTAGGCCAGAGTACGGGTCTAAGACCTTAGCTATTAGGCCAGAGTAAGAGTTAAGACCTTAGCTATTAGGCCACAGTAAGAGTTAAGACCTTAACCAGTAGGCCAGAGTATGAGTCTAAGACCTTAGCTATTAGGCCAGTGTAAGAGTTAAGACCTTAACCAGTAGGCCAGAGTCCGAGTCTAAGACCTTAGCTATTAGGCCAGAGTAAGAGTTAAGACCTTAACCAGTAGGCCAGAGTACGAGTCTAAGACCTTAGCTATTAGGCCACAGTAAGAGTTAAGACCTTAGCTATTAGGCCAGAGTAAGAGTTAAGACCTTAACCATTAGGCCAGAGTAAGAGTTAAGACCTTAACCAGTAGGCCAGAGTCCGAGTCTAAGACCTTAGCTATTAGGCCAGAGTAAGAGTTAAGACCTTAACCAGTAGGCCAGAGAACGAGTCTAAGCCCTTAGCTATTAGGCCACAGTAAGAGTTAAGACCTTAGCTATTAGGCCAGAGCAAGAGTTAAGACCTTAACCATTAGGCCAGAGTACGAGTCTAAGACCATACCTATTAGGCCAGAGTAAGAGTTAAGACCTTAGCTATTAGGCCAGCGTAAGAGTTAAGACCTTAACCTGTAGGCCATAGTACGAGTCTAAGACCTTAGCTATTAGGCCAGAGTAAGAGTTAAGACCTTAACCATTAGGCCAGAGTACGAGTCTAAGACCTTAGCTATTTGGCCAGAGTAAGAGTTAAGACCTTAACCAGTAGGCCAGAGTATGAGTCTAAGTCCTTAGCTATTAGGCCAGAGTAAGAGTTAAGACCTTAACGATTAGGCCAGAGTACAAGACTAAGACCTTAGCTATTAGGCCAGAGTAAGAGTTAAGACCTTAACCATTAGGCCAGAGTACGAGTCTAAGACCTTAGCTATTAGGCCAGAGTAAGAGTTAAGACCTTAGCTATTAGGCCAGAGTAAGAGTTAAGACCTTAACCATTAGGCCAGAGTACGAGTCTAAGACCATAGCTATTAGGCCAGAGTAAGAGTTAAGACCTTAGCTATTAGGCCAGAGTAAGATTTAATACCTTAGCATTTAGGCCAGAGTAAGAGTAAAGACCTTAACCAGTAGGCAAGAGTAAGAGATAAGACCTTAACCAGTAGGCCAGAGTAAGAGTTAAGACCTTAACCATTAGGCCAGAGTACGAGTCTAAGACCTTAGCTATTAGGCCAGAGTAAGAGTTAAGACCTTAACCAGTAGGCCCGAGTAAGAGTTAAGACATTAACCAGTAGGCCAGAGTACGAGTCTAAGACCTTAGCTATTAGGCCAGAGTACGAGTCTAAGACCTTAGCTATTAGGCCAGAGTATGAGTCTAAGACCTTAGCTATTAGGCCAGAGTAAGAGTTAAGACCTTAACCATTAGGCCAGAGTACGAGTCTAAGACCTTAGCTATTAAGCCAGAGTAAGAGTGAAGACCTTAGCTATTGGCCAGAGTAAGAGTTAAGACCTTAACCAGTAGGCCAGAGTACGAGTCTAAGACCGTAGCTATTAGGCCAGAGTAAGAGTTAAGACCTTAACCAGTAGGCCAGAGTAAAAGTTAAGACCTTAACCTGTAGGCCATAGTACGAGTCTAAGACCTTAGCTATTAGGCCAGAGTAAGAGTTAAGACCTTAACCATTAGGCCAGAGTAAGAGATAAGACCTTAACCATTAGGCCAGAGTACGAGTCTAAGACCTTAGCTATTAGGCCAGAGTAAGAGTTAAGACCTTAACCATTAGGCCAGAGTACGAGTCTAAGACCTTAGCTATTAGGCCAGAGTAAGAGTTAAGACCTTAACCAGTAGGCCAGAGTAAGAGTTAAGACCTTAACCATTAGGCCAGAGTACGAGTCTAAGACCTTAGCTATTAGGCCAGAGTAAGAGTGAAGACCTTAGCTATTAGGCCAGAGTAAGAGTTAAGACCTTAACCTGTAGGCCATAGTACGAGTCTAAGACCTTAGCTATTAGGCCAGAGTAAGAGTTAAGACCTTAACCATTAGGCCAGAGTACGAGTCTAAGACCTTAGCTATTAGGCCAGAGTAAGAGTTACGACCTTAGCTATTAGGCCAGAGTAAGAGTTAAGACCTTAACCATTAGGCCAGAGTACGAGTCTAAGACCTTAGCTATTAGGCCAGAGTAAGAGTTAAGACCTTAGCTATTAGGCCAGAGTAAGAGTTAAGACCTTAACCATTAGGCCAGAGTACGAGTCTAAGACCTTAGCTATTAGGCCAGAGTAAGATTTAAGACCTTAGCTATTAGGCCAGAGTAATAGTTAACCCCTTAGCTATTAGGCCAGAGTAAGAGTTAAGACCTTAACCAGTAGGCCAGAGTAAGAGTTAAGACCTTAACCATTAGGCCAGAGTACGGGTCTAAGACCTTAGCTATTAGGCCAGAGTAAGAGTTAAGACCTTAGCTATTAGGCCAGAGTAAGAGTTAAGACCTTAACCAGTAGGCCAGAGTATGAGTCTAAGACCTTAGCTATTAGGCCAGAGTAAGAGTTAAGACCTTAACCAGTAGGCCAGAGTCCGAGTCTAAGACCTTAGCTATTAGGCCAGAGTAAGAGTTAAGACCTTAACCAGTAGGCCAGAGTACGAGTCTAAGACCTTAGCTATTAGGCCACAGTAAGAGTTAAGACCTTAGCTATTAGGCCAGAGTAAGAGTTAAGACCTTAACCATTAGGCCAGAGTAAGAGTTAAGACCTTAACCAGTAGGCCAGAGTCCGAGTCTAAGACCTTAGCTATTAGGCCAGAGTAAGAGTTAAGACCTTAACCAGTAGGCCAGAGTACGAGTCTAAGCCCTTAGCTATTAGGCCACAGTAAGAGTTAAGACCTTAGCTATTAGGCCAGAGTAAGAGTTAAGACCTTAACCATTAGGCCAGAGTACGAGTCTAAGACCATACCTATTAGGCCAGAGTAAGAGTTAAGACCTTAGCTATTAGGCCAGAGTAAGAGTTAAGACCTTAACCTGTAGGCTATAGTACGAGTCTAAGACCTTAGCTATTAGGCCAGAGTAATAGTTAAGACCTTAACCATTAGGCCAGAGTACGAGTCTAAGACCTTAGCTATTAGGCCAGAGTAAGAGTTAAGACCTTAACCAGTAGGCCAGAGTATGAGTCTAAGTCCTTAGCTATTAGGCCAGAGTAAGAGTTAAGACCTTAACGGTTAGGCCAGAGTACGAGACTAAGACCTTAGCTATTAGGCCAGAGTAAGAGTTAAGACCTTAACCATTAGGCCAGAGTACGAGTCTAAGACCTTAGCTATTAGGCCAGAGTAAGAGTTAAGACCTTAGCTATTAGGCCAGAGTAAGAGTTAAGACCTTAACCATTAGGCCAGAGTACGAGTCTAAAACCATAGCTATTAGGCCAGAGTAAGAGTTAAGACCTTAGCTATTAGGCCAGAGTAAGATTTAATACCTTAGCATTTAGGCCAGAGTAAGAGTAAAGACCTTAACCAGTAGGCAAGAGTAAGAGATAAGACCTTACCAGTAGGCCAGAGTAAGAGTTAAGACCTTAACCATTAGGCCAGAGTACGAGTCTAAGACCTTAGCTATTAGGCCAGAGTAGGAGTTAAGACCTTAACCAGTGGTCCAGAGTAACAGTTAAGACATTAACCAGTAGGCCAGAGTATGAGTCTAAGACCTTAGCTATTAGGCCAGAGTACGAGTCTAAGACCTTAGCTATTAGGCCAGAGTACGAGTCTAAGACCTTAGCTATTAGGCCAGAGTAAGAGTTAAGACCTTAACCATTAGGCCAGAGTACGAGTCTAAGACCTTAGCTATTAATCCAGAGTAAGAGTTAAGACCTTAGCTATTAGGCCAGAGTAAGAGTTAAGACCTTAACCAGTAGGCCAGAGTACGAGTCTAAGACCGTAGCTATTAGGCCAGAGTAAGAGTTAAGACCTTAACCAGTAGGCCAGAGTAAAAGTTAAGACCTTAACCTGTAGGCCATAGTACGAGTCTAAGACGTTAGCTATTAGGCCAGAGTAAGAGTTAAGACCTTAGCTATTAGGCCAGAGTAAGAGATAAGACCTTAACCATTAGGCCAGAGTACGAGTCTAAGACCTTAGCTATTAGGCCAGAGTAAGAGTTGAGACCTTAGCTATTAGACCAGAGTAAGAGTTAAGACCTTAACCAGTAGGCCAGAGTAAGAGTTAAGACCTTAATCATTAGGCCAGAGTACAAGTCTAAGACCTTAGCTATTTGCCATAGTAAGAGTTAAGACCTTAACCAGTAGGCCATAATACGAGTCTAAGACCTTAGCTATTAGGCCAGAGTAAGAGTTAAGACCTTAGCTATTAGGCCAGAGTAAGAGTTAAGACCTTAACCATTAGGCCAGAGAACGAGTCTAAGACCTTAGCTATTAGGCCAGAGTAAGTGTTGAGACCTTAGCTATTAGGCCAGAGTAACAGTTAAGACCTTAACCAGTAGGCCAGAGTAAGAGTTAAGACCTTAACCTGTAGGCCATAGTACGAGTCTAAGACCTTAGCTATTAGGCCAGAGTAAGAGTTAAGACCTTAGCTATTAGGCCAGAGTAAGAGTTAAGACCTTAACCAATAGGCCAGAGTACAAGTCTAAGACCTTAACCATTAGGCCAGAGTACGAGTTAAGACCTTAACCATTAGGCCAGAGTACGAGTCTAAGACCTTAGCTATTAGGCCAGAGTAAGAGTTAAGACCTTAGCTTTTAGGCCAGAGTAAGAGTTAAGACCTTAACCAGTAGGCCAGAGTAAGAGTTAAGACCTTAACCTGTAGGCCATAGTACGAGTCTAAGACCTTAGCTATTAGGCCAGAGTAAGAGTTAAGACCTTAGCTATTAGGCCAGAGTAAGAGTTAAGACCTTAACCATTAGGCCAGAGTACGAGTCTAAGACCTTAGCTATAAGGCCAGAGTAAGAGTTAAGACCTTAGCTATGAGGCCAGAGTAAGAGTTAAGACCTTAACCAGTAGGCCAGAGTCCGAGTCTAAGACCTTAGCTATTAGGCCAGAGTAAGAGTTAAGACCTTCACCAGTAGGCCAGAGTACGAGTCTAAGACCTTAGCTATTAGGCCACAGTAAGAGTTAAGACCTTAGCTAATAGGCCAGAGTAAGAGTTAAGACCTTAACCATTAGGCCAGAGTACGAGTCTAAGACCATACCTATTAGGCCAGAGTAAGAGTTAAGACCTTAGCTATTAGGCCAGAGTAAGAGTTAAGACCTTAACCTGTAGGCCATAGTACGAGTCTAAGACCTTAGCTATTAGGCCAGAGTAAGAGTTAAGACCTTAACCATTAGGCCAGAGTACGAGTCTAAGACCTTAGCTATTAGGCCAGAGTAAGAGTTAAGACCTTAACCAGTAGGCCAGAGTATGAGTCTAAGTCCTTAGCTATTAGGCCAGAGTAAGAGTTAAGACCTTAACGATTAGGCCAGAGTACGAGACTAAGACCTTAGCTATTAGGCCAGAGTAAGAGTTAAGACCTTAACCATTAGGCCAGAGTACGAGTCTAAGACCTTAGCTATTAGGCCAGAGTAAGAGTTAAGACCTTAGCTATTAGGCCAGAGTAAGAGTTAAGACCTTAACCATTATGCCAGAGTACGAGTCTAAGACCATAGCTATTAGGCCAGAGTAAGAGTTAAGACCTTAGCTATTAGGCCAGAGTAAGATTTAATACCTTAGCATTTAGGCCAGAGTAAGAGTAAAGACCTTAACCAGTAGGCCAGAGTAAGAGTTAAGACCTTAACTAGTAGGCCAGAGTAAGAGTTAAGACCTTAACCATTAGGCCAGAGTACGAGTCTAAGACCTTAGCTATAAGGCCAGAGTAAGAGTTAAGACCTTAACCAGTAGGCCAGAGTAAGAGTTAAGACATTAACCAGTAGGCCAGAGTATGAGTCTAAGACCTTAGCTATTAGGCCAAGGTACGAGTCTAAGACCTTAGCTATTAGGCCAGAGTACGAGTCTAAGACCTTAGCTATTAGGCCAGAGTAAGAGTTAAGACCTTAACCATTAGGCCAGAGTACGAGTCTAAGACCTTAGCTATTAAGCCAGAGTACGAGTTAAGACCTTAGCTATTAGGCCAGAGTAAGAGTTACGACCTTAACCAGTAGGCCACAGTAAAAGTTAAGACCTTAACCTGTAGGCCATAGTACGAGTCTAAGACGTTAGCTATTAGGCCAGAGTAAGAGTTAAGACCTTAGCTATTAGGCCAGAGTAAGAGATAAGACCTTAACCATTAGGCCAGAGTACGAGTCTAAGACCTTAGCTATTAGGCCAGAGTAAGAGTTGAGACCTTAGCTATTAGGCAAGAGTAAGAGTTAAGACCTTAACCAGTAGGCCAGAGTAAGAGTTAAGACCGTAACCATTAGGCCAGAGAACGAGTCTAAGACCTTAGCTATTTGCCATAGTAAGAGTTAAGACCTTAACCAGTAGGCCAGAGTAAGAGTTAAGACCTTAACCAGTAGGCCAGAGTAAGAGTTAAGACCTTAGCTATTAGGCCAGAGTAAGAGTTAAGACCTTAACTAGTAGGCCAGAATAAGAGTTAACACCTTAACCATTATGCTAGAGTACGAGTCATAGACCTAGCTATTAGGCCAGAATAAAAGTTAAGACCTTAACCAGTAGGCCAGAGTAAGAGTTAAGACCTTAACCAGTAGGCCAGAGTACGAGTCTAAGACCTTAGCTATTAGGCCAGAGTAAGAGTTAAGACCTTAGCTATTAGGCCAGAGTAAGAGTTAAGACGTTAGCTATTAGGCCAGAGTACGAGTCTAAGACCTTAGCTATTAGGCCAGAGTAAGAGTTAATACCTTAACCAGTAGGCCAGAGTAAGAGTTAAGACCTTAGCTTTTAGGCCAGAGTAAGTAAGACCTTAGCTATTAGGCCAGAGTAAGATGTAAGACCTTAACCTGTAGGCCATAGTACGAGTCTAAGACCTTAGCTATAAGGCCAGAGTAAGAGTTAAGACCTTAACCATTAGGCCAGAGTACGAGTCTAAGACCTTAGCTATTAGGCCAGAGTAATAGTTAAGACCTTAGCTATTAGGCCAGAGTAAGAGTTAAGACCTTAACCTGTAGGCCATAGTACGAGTCTAAGACCTTAGCTATTAGGCCAGAGTAAGAGTTAAGACCTTAACCATTAGGCCAGAGTACGAGTCTAAGACCTTAGCTATTAGGCCAGAGTAAGAGTTACTACCTTAGCTATTAGGCCAGAGTAAGAGTTAAGACCTTAACCATTAGGCCAGAGTACGAGTCTAAGACCTTAGCTATTAGGCCAGAGTAAGAGTTAAGACCTTAGCTATTAGGCCAGAGTAAGAGTTAAGACCTTAACCATTAGGCCAGAGTAAGAGTTAAGACCTTAACCATTAGGCCAGCGTACGGGTCTAAGACCTTAGCTATTAGGCCAGAGTAAGAGTTAAGACTTTAGCTATTAGGCCAAAGTAAGAGTTAAGACCTTAACCAGTAGGCCAGCGTACGAGTCTAAGACCTTAGCTATTAGGCCAGAGTAATAGTTAACCCCTTAGCTATTAGGCCAGAGTAAGAGTTAAGACCTTAACCATTAGGCCAGCGTACGGGTCTAAGACCTTAGCTATTAGGCCAGAGTAAGAGTTAAGACTTTAGCTATTAGGCCAAAGTAAGAGTTAAGACCTTAACCAGTAGGCCAGCGTACGAGTCTAAGACCTTAGCTATTAAGCCAGAGTAAGAGTGAAGACCTTAGCTGTTAGGCCAGAGTAAGAGTTAAGACCTTAACCATTAGGCCAGAGAACGAGTCTAAGACCTTAGCTATTAGGCCACAGTAAGAGTTAAGACCTTAGCTATTAGGCCAGAGTAAGAGTTAAGACCTTAACCATTAGGCCAGAGTATGAGTCTAAGACCATACCTATTAGGCCAGAGTAAGAGTTAAGACCTTAGCTATTAGGCAAGAGTAAGAGTTAAGACCTTAACCATTAGGCCAGAGTACGAGTCTAAGACCTTAGCTATTAGGCCAGAGGAAGAGTTAAGACTTTAACCAGTAGGCCAGAGTATGAGTCTAAGTCCTTAGCTATTAGGCCAGAGTAAGAGTTAAGACCTTAACGATTAGGCCAGAGTACGAGACTAAGACCTTAGCTATTAGGCCAGAGTAAGAGTTAAGACCTTAACCATTAGGCCAGAGTACGAGTCTAAGACCTTAGCTATTAGGCCAGAGTAAGAGTTAAGACCTTAGCTATTAGGCCAGAGTAAGAGGTAAGACCTTAACCATTAGGCCAGAGTACGAGTCTAAGACCATAGCTATTAGGCCAGAGTAAGAGTTAAGACCTTAGCTATTAGGCCAGAGTAAGATTTAATACCTTAGCATTTAGGCCAGAGTCAGAGTAAAGACCTTAAGCAGTAGGCCAGAGTAAGAGTTAAGACCTTAGCTATTAGGCCAGAGTAAGAGTTAAGACCTTAACCATTAGGCCAGAGTACGAGTCTAAGACCTTAGCTATTAGGCCAGAGTAAGATTTAAGACCTTAGCTATTAGGCCAGAGTAATAGTTAACCCCTTAGCTATTAGGCCAGAGTAAGAGTTAAGACCTTAACCAGTAGGCCAGAGTAAGAGTTAAGACCTTAACCATTAGGCCAGAGTACGGGTCTAAGACCTTAGCTATTAGGCCAGAGTAAGAGTTAAGACCTTAGCTATTAGGCCAGAGTAAGAGTTAAGACCTTAACCAGTAGGCCAGAGTATGAGTCTAAGACCTTAGCTATTAGGCCAGTGTAAGAGTTAAGACCTTAACCAGTAGGCCAGAGTCCGAGTCTAAGACCTTAGCTATTAGGCCAGAGTAAGAGTTAAGACCTTAACCAGTAGGCCAGAGTACGAGTCTAAGACCTTAGCTATTAGGCCACAGTAAGAGTTAAGACCTTAGCTATTAGGCCAGAGTAAGAGTTAAGACCTTAACCATTAGGCCAGAGTAAGAGTTAAGACCTTAACCAGTAGGCCAGAGTCCGAGTCTAAGACCTTAGCTATTAGGCCAGAGTAAGAGTTAAGACCTTAACCAGTAGGCCAGAGAACGAGTCTAAGCCCTTAGCTATTAGGCCACAGTAAGAGTTAAGACCTTAGCTATTAGGCCAGAGCAAGAGTTAAGACCTTAACCATTAGGCCAGAGTACGAGTCTAAGACCATACCTATTAGGCCAGAGTAAGAGTTAAGACCTTAGCTATTAGGCCAGAGTAAGAGTTAAGACCTTAACCTGTAGGCCATAGTACGAGTCTAAGACCTTAGCTATTAGGCCAGAGTAAGAGTTAAGACCTTAACCATTAGGCCAGAGTAAGAGATAAGACCTTAACCATTAGGCCACAGTACAAGTCTAAGACCTTAGCTATTAGGCCAGAGTAAGAGTTGAGACCTTAGCTATTAGGCCACAGTAAGAGTTAAGACCTTAACCAGTAGGCCAGAGTAAGAGTTAAGACCTTAACCATTGGGCCAGAGTACGAGTCTAAGACCTTAGCTATTTGCCATAGTAAGAGTTAAGACCTTAACCAGTAGGCCATAGTACGAGTCTAAGACCTTAGCTATTAGGCCAGAGTAAGAGTTAAGACCTTAGCTATTAGGCCAGAGTAAGAGTTAAGACCTTAACCATTAGGCCAGAGAACGAGTCTTAGACCTTAGCTTTTAGGCCAGAGTAAGTGTTGAGACCTTAGCTATTAGGCCAGAGTAAAAGTTAAGACCTTAACCAGTAGGCCAGAGTAAGAGTTAAGACCTTAACCTGTAGGCCATAGTACGAGTCTAAGACCTTAGCTATTAGGCCAGAGTAAGAGTTAAGACCTTAGCTATTAGGCCAGAGTAAGAGATAAGACCTTAACCAATAGGCCAGAGTACAAGTCTAAGACCATAGCTATTAGGCCAGAGTAAGAGTTAAGGCCTTAGCTATTAGGCCAGAGTAAGAGTTAAGACCTTAACCATTAGGCCAGAGTTCGAGTCTAAGACCTTAGCTATTAGGCCAGAGTAAGAGTTAAGACCTTAACCAGTAGGCCAGATTAAGAGTTAAGACCTTAACCATTAGGCCAGAGTACGAGTCTAAGACCTTAGCTATTAGGCCAGAGTAAGAGTTAAACCTTAGCTATTAGGCCAGAGTAAGAGTTAAGACCTTAACCAGTAGGCCAGAGTAAGAGTTAAGTCCTTAACCTGTAGGCCATAGTACGAGTCTAAGACCTTAGCTATTAGGCCAGAGTAAGAGTTAAGACCTTAGCTATTAGGCCAGAGTAAGAGTTAAGACCTTAACCATTAGGCCAGAGTACGAGTCTAAGACCTTAGCTATAAGGCAAGAGTAAGAGTTAAGACCTTAGCTATTAGGCCAGAGTAAGAGTTAAGACCTTAACCAGTAGGCCAGAGTCCGAGTCTAAGACCTTAGCTATTAGGCCAGAGTAAGAGTTAAGACCTTAACCAGTAGGCCAGAGAATGAGTCTAAGACCTTAGCTATTAGGCCACAGTAAGAGTTAAGACCTTAGCTATTAGGCCAGAGTAAGAGTTAAGACCTTAACCATTAGGCCAGAGTACGAGTCTAAGACCATATCTATTAGGCCAGAGTAAGAGTTAAGACCTTAGCTATTAGGCCAGAGTAAGAGTTAAGACCTTAACCATTAGGCCAGAGTACGAGTCTAAGACCTTAGCTATTAGGCCAGAGGAAGAGTTAAGACCTTAACCAGTAGGCCAGAGTATGAGTCTAAGTCCTTAGCTATTAGGCCAGAGTAAGAGTTAAGACCTTAACGATTAGGCCAGAGTACGAGACTAAGACCTTAGCTATTAGGCCAGAGTAAGAGTTAAGACCTTAACCATTAGGCCAGAGTACGAGTCTAAGACCTTAGCTATTAGGCCAGAGTAAGAGTTAAGACCTTAGCTATTAGGCCAGAGTAAGAGGTAAGACCTTAACCATTAGGCCAGAGTACGAGTCTAAGACCATAGCTATTAGGCCAGAGTAAGAGTTAAGACCTTAGCTATTAGGCCAGAGTAAGATTTAATACCTTAGCATTTAGGCCAGAGTCAGAGTAAAGACCTTAAGCAGTAGGCCAGAGTAAGAGTTAAGACCTTAACCAGTAGGCCAGAGTAAGAGTTAAGACCTTAACCATTAGGCCAGAGTACGAGTCTAAGACCTTAGCTATTAGGCCAGAGTAAGAGTTAAGACCTTAGCTATTAGGCCAGAGTAAGAGTTAAGACCTTAACCATTAGGCCAGAGAATGAGTCTTAGACCTTAGCTTTTAGGCCAGAGTAAGTGTTGAGACCTTAGCTATTAGGCCAGAGTAAAAGTTAAGACCTTAACCAGTAGGCCAGAGTAAGAGTTAAGACCTTAACCTGTAGGCCATAGTACGAGTCTAAGACCTTAGCTATTAGGCCAGAGTAAGAGTTAAGACCTTAGCTATTAGGCCAGAGTAAGAGTTAAGACCTTAACCAATAGGCCTGAGTACAAGTCTAAGACCATAGCTATTAGGCCAGAGTAAGAGTTAAGGCCTTAGCTATTAGGCCAGAGTAAGAGTTAAGACCTTAACCATTAGGCCAGAGTACGAGTCTAAGACCTTAGCTATTAGGCCAGAGTAAGAGTTAAGACCTTAGCTATTAGGCCAGAGTAAGAGTTAAGACCTTAACCATTAGGCCAGAGTACGAGTCTAAGACCTTAGCTATAAGGCAAGAGTAAGAGTTAAACCTTAGCTATTAGGCCAGAGTAAGAGTTAAGACCTTAACCAGTAGGCCAGAGTCCGAGTCTAAGACCTTAGCTATTAGGCCAGAGTAAGAGTTAATACCTTAACCAGTAGGCCAGAGAATGAGTCTAAGACCTTAGCTATTAGGCCACAGTAAGAGTTAAGACCTTAGCTATTAGGCCAGAGTAAGAGTTAAGACCTTAACCATTAGGCCAGAGTACGAGTCTAAGACCATTCCTATTAGGCCAGAGTAAGAGTTAAGACCTTAGCTATTAGGCCAGAGTAAGAGTTAAGACTTTAACCATTAGGCCAGAGTATGAGTCTAAGACCTTAGCTATTAGGCCAGAGGAAGAGTTAAGACCTTAACCAGTAGGCCAGAGTATGAGTCTAAGTCCTTAGCTATTAGGCCAGAGTAAGAGTTAAGACCTTAACGATTAGGCCAGAGTACGAGACTAAGACCTTAGCTATTAGGCCAGAGTAAGAGTTAAGACCTTAACCATTAGGCCAGAGTACGAGTCTAAGACCTTAGCTATTAGGCCAGAGTAAGAGTTAAGACCTTAGCTATTAGGCCAGAGTAAGAGGTAAGACCTTAACCATTAGGCCAGAGTACGAGTCTAAGACCATAGCTATTAGGCCAGAGTAAGAGTTAAGACCTTAGCTATTAGGCCAGAGTAAGATTTAATACCTTAGCATTTAGGCCAGAGTCAGAGTAAAGACCTTAAGCAGTAGGCCAGAGTAAGAGTTAAGACCTTAACCAATAGGCCAGAGTAAGAGTTAAGACCTTAACCATTAGGCCAGAGTACGAGTCTAAGACCTTAGCTATTAGGCCAGAGTAAGAGTTAAGACCTTAACCAGTAGGCCAGAGTAAGAGTTAAGACATTAACCAGTAGGCCAGAGTACGAGTCTAAGACCTTAGCTGTTAGGCCAGAGTACGAGTCTAAGACCTTAGCTATTAGGCCAGAGTATGAGTCTAAGACCTTAGCTATTAGGCCAGAGTAAGAGTTAAGACCTTAACCATTAGGCCAGAGTACGAGTCTAAGACCTTAGCTATTAAGCCAGAGTAAGAGTTAAGACCTTAGCTATTAGGCCAGAGTAAGAGTTAAGACCTTAACCAGTAGGCCAGAGTACGAGTCTAAGACCATAGCTATTAGGCCAGAGTAAGAGTTAAGACCTTAACCTGTAGGCCAGAGTAAAAGTTAAGATCTTAACCTGTAGGCCATAGTACGAGTCTAAGACGTTAGCTATTAGGCCATAGTAAGAGTTAAGACCTTAGCTATTAGGCTAGAGTAAGAGATAAGACCTTAACCATTAGGCCAGAGGACGAGTCTAAGACCTTAGCTATGAGGCCAGAGTAAGAGTTGAGACCTTAGCTATTAGGCCAGAGTAAGAGTTAAGACCTTAACCAGTAGGCCAGAGTAAGAGTTAAGACCTTAACCATTAGGCCAGAGTACGAGTCTAAGACCTTAGCTATTTGCCATAGTAAGAGTTAAGACCTTAACCAGTAGGCCAGAGTAAGAGTTAAGACCTTAACCAGTAGGCCAGAGTAAGAGTTAAGACCTTAGCTATTAGGCCAGAGTAAGAGTTAAGACCTTAGCTATTAGGTCAGAGTAAGAGTTAAGACCTTAACCAGTAGGCCAGAGTAAGAGTTAAGACCTTAACCAGTAGGCCAGAGTACGAGTCTAAGACCTTAGCTATTAGGCCAGAGTAAGAGTTAAGACCTTAGCTATTAGGCCAGAGTAAGAGTTAAGACCTTAACCAGTAGGCCAGAGTAAGAGTTAAGACCTTAACCATTAGGCCAGAGTACGAGTCTAAGACCTTAGCTATTAGGCCAGAATAAGAGTTAATACCTTAACCAATAGGCCAGAGTAAGAGTTAAGACCTTAGCTTTTAGGCCAGAGTAAGTAAGACCTTAGCTATTAGTCCAGAGTAAGATGTAAGACCTTAACCTGTAGGCCATAGTACGAGTCTAAGACCTTAGCTATTAGGCCAGAGTAAGAGTTAAGACCTTAACCATTAGGCCAGAGTACGAGTCTAAGACCTTAGCTATTAGGCCAGAGTAAGAGTTAAGACCTTAGCCAGTAGGCCAGAGTAAGAATTAAGACCTTAACCATTAGGCCAGAGTACGAGTCTAAGACCTTAGCTATTAGGCCAGAGTAAGAGTTAAGACCTTAGCTATTAGGCCAGAGTAAGAGTTAAGACCTTAACCTGTAGCCCATAGTACGAGTCTAAGACCTTAGCTATTAGGCCAGAGTAAGAGTGAAGACCTTAACCATTAGGCCAGAGTACGAGTCTAAGACCTTAGCTATTAGGCCAGAGTAAGAGTTACGACCTTAGCTATTAGGCCAGAGTAAGAGTTAAGACCTTAACCATTAGGCCAGAGTACGAGTCTAAGACCTAAGCTATTAGGCCAGAGTAAGAGTTAAGACCTTAGCTATTAGGCCAGAGTAAGAGTTAAGACCTTAACCATTAGGCCAGAGTACGAGTCTAAGACCTTAGCTATTAGGCCAGAGTAAGATTTAAGACCTTAGCTATTAGGCCAGAGTAATAGTTAACCCCTTAGCTATTAGGCCAGAGTAAGAGTTAAGACCTTAACCAGTAGGCCAGAGTAAGAGTTAAGACCTTAACCATTAGGCCAGAGTACGGGTCTAAGACCTTAGCTATTAGGCCAGAGTAAGAGTTAGGACCTTAGCTATTAGGCAAGAGTAAGAGTTAAGACCTTAACCAGTAGGCCAGAGTATGAGTCTAAGACCTTAGCTATTAGGCCAGTGTAAGAGTTAAGACCTTAACCAGTAGGCCAGAGTCCGAGTCTAAGACCTTAGCTATTAGGCCAGAGTAAGAGTTAAGACCTTAACCAGTAGGCCAGAGTACGAGTCTAAGACCTTAGCTATTAGGCCACAGTAAGAGTTAAGACCTTAGCTATTAGGCCAGAGTAAGAGTTAAGACCTTAACCATTAGGCCAGAGTAAGAGTTAAGACCTTAACCAGTAGGCCAGAGTCCGAGTCTAAGACCTTAGCTATTAGGCCAGAGTAAGAGTTAAGACCTTAACCAGTAGGCCAGAGAACGAGTCTAAGCCCTTAGCTATTAGGCCACAGTAAGAGTTAAGACCTTAGCTATTAGGCCAGAGCAAGAGTTAAGACCTTAACCATTAGGCCAGAGTACGAGTCTAAGACCATACCTATTAGGCCAGAGTAAGAGTTAAGACCTTAGCTATTAGGCCAGAGTAAGAGTTAAGACCTTAACCTGTAGGCCATAGTACGAGTCTAAGACCTTAGCTATTAGGCCAGAGTAAGAGTTAAGACCTTAACCATTAGGCCAGAGTACGAGTCTAAGACCTTAGCTATTTGGCCAGAGTAAGAGTTAAGACCTTAACCAGTAGGCCAGAGTATGAGTCTAAGTCCTTAGCTATTAGGCCAGAGTAAGAGTTAAGACCTTAACGATTAGGCCAGAGTACAAGACTAAGACCTTAGCTATTAGGCCAGAGTAAGAGTTAAGACCTTAACCATTAGGCCAGAGTACGAGTCTAAGACCTTAGCTATTAGGCCAGAGTAAGAGTTAAGACCTTAGCTATTAGGCCAGAGTAAGAGTTAAGACCTTAACCATTAGGCCAGAGTACGAGTCTAAGACCATAGCTATTAGGCCAGAGTAAGAGTTAAGACCTTAGCTATTAGGCCAGAGTGAGATTTAATACCTTAGCATTTAGGCCAGAGTAAGAGTAAAGACCTTAACCAGTAGGCAAGAGTAAGAGATAAGACCTTAACCAGTAGGCCAGAGTAAGAGTTAAGACCTTAACCATTAGGCCAGAGTACGAGTCTAAGACCTTAGCTATTAGGCCAGAGTAAGAGTTAAGACCTTAACCAGTAGGCCAGAGTAAGAGTTAAGACATTAACCAGTAGGCCAGAGTACGAGTCTAAGACCTTAGCTATTAGGCCAGAGTACGAGTCTAAGACCTTAGCTATTAGGCCAGAGTATGAGTCTAAGACCTTAGCTATTAGGCCAGAGTAAGAGTTAAGACCTTAACCATTAGGCCAGAGTACGAGTCTAAGACCTTAGCTATTAAGCCAGAGTAAGAGTGAAGACCTTAGCTATTAGGCCAGAGTAAGAGTTAAGACCTTAACCAGTAGGCCAGAGTACAAGTCTAAGACCGTAGCTATTAGGCCAGAGTAAGAGTTAAGACCTTAACCAGTAGGCCAGAGTAAAAGTTAAGACCTTAACCTGTAGGCCATAGTACGAGTCTAAGACCTTAGCTATTAGGCCAGAGTAAGAGTTAAGACCTTAACCATTAGGCCAGAGTAAGAGATAAGACCTTAACCATTAGGCCAGAGTACGAGTCTAAGACCTTAGCTATTAGGCCAGAGTAAGAGTTAAGACCTTAACCATTAGGCCAGAGTACGAGTCTAAGACCTTAGCTATTAGGACAGAGTAAGAGTTACGACCTTAACCATTAGGCCAGAGTACGAGTCTAAGACCTTAGCTATTAGGCCAGAGTAAGAGTTAAGACCTTAGCTATTAGGCCAGAGTAAGAGTTAAGACCTTAACCATTAGGCCAGAGTAAGAGATAAGACCTTAACCATTAGGCCAGAGTAAGAGTTAAGACCTTAACCAGTAGGCCAGAGTAAGAGTTAAGACCTTAACCATTATGCCAGAGTACGAGTCTAAGACCTTAGCTATTAGGCCAGAGAAAGAGTGAAGACCTTAGCTATTAGGCCAGAGTAAGAGTTAAGACCTTAACCTGTAGGCCATAGTACGAGTCTAAGACCTTAGCTATTAGGCCAGAGTAAGAGTTAAGACCTTAACCATTAGGCCAGAGTACGAGTCTAAGACCTTAGCTATTAGGACAGAGTAAGAGTTACGACCTTAACCATTAGGCCAGAGTACGAGTCTAAGACCTTAGCTATTAGGCCAGAGTAAGAGTTAAGACCTTAGCTATTAGGCCAGAGTAAGAGTTAAGACCTTAACCATTAGGCCAGAGTACGAGTCTAAGACCTTAGCTATTAGGCCAGAGTAAGATTTAAGACCTTAGCTATTAGGCCAGAGTAATAGTTAACCCCTTAGCTATTAGGCCAGAGTAAGAGTTAAGACCTTAACCAGTAGGCCAGAGTAAGAGTTAAGACCTTAACCATTAGGCCAGAGTACGGGTCTAAGACCTTAGCTATTAGGCCAGAGTAAGAGTTAAGACCTTAGCTATTAGGCCAGAGTAAGAGTTAAGACCTTAACCAGTAGGCCAGAGTATGAGTCTAAGACCTTAGCTATTAGGCCAGAGTAAGAGTTAAGACCTTAACCAGTAGGCCAGAGTCCGAGTCTAAGACCTTAGCTGTTAGGCCAGAGTAAGAGTTAAGACCTTAACCAGTAGGCCAGAGTACGAGTCTAAGACCTTAGCTATTAGGCCACAGTAAGAGTTAAGACCTTAGCTATTAGGCCAGAGTAAGAGTTAAGACCTTAACCATTAGGCCAGAGTAAGAGTTAAGACCTTAACCAGTAGGCCAGAGTCCGAGTCTAAGACCTTAGCTATTAGGCCAGAGTAAGAGTTAAGACCTTAACCAGTAGGCCAGAGTACGAGTCTAAGCCCTTAGCTATTAGGCCACAGTAAGAGTTAAGACCTTAGCTATTAGGCCAGAGTAAGAGTTAAGACCTTAACCATTAGGCCAGAGTATGAGTCTAAGACCATACCTATTAGGCCAGAGTAAGAGTTAAGACCTTAGCTATTAGGCCAGAGTAAGAGTTAAGACCTTAACCTGTAGGCCATAGTACGAGTCTAAGACCTTAGCTATTAGGCCAGAGTAAGAGTTAAGACCTTAACCATTAGGCCAGAGTACGAGTCTAAGACCTTAGCTATTAGGCCAGAGTAAGAGTTAAGACCTTAACCAGTAGGCCAGAGTATGAGTCTAAGTCCTTAGCTATTAGGCCAGAGTAAGAGTTAAGACCTTAACGATTAGGCCAGAGTACGAGACTAAGACCTTAGCTATTAGGCCAGAGTAAGAGTTAAGACCTTAACCATTAGGCCAGAGTACGAGTCTAAGACCTTAGCTATTAGGCCAGAGTAAGAGTTAAGACCTTAGCTATTAGGCCAGAGTAAGAGTTAAGACCTTAACCATTAGGCCAGAGTACGAGTCTAAGACCATAGCTATTAGGCCAGAGTAAGAGTTAAGACCTTAGCTATTAGGCCAGAGTAAGATTTAATACCTTAGCATTTAGGCCAGAGTAAGAGTAAAGACCTTAACCAGTAGGCAAGAGTAAGAGATAAGACCTTACCAGTAGGCCAGAGTAAGAGTTAAGACCTTAACCATTAGGCCAGAGTACGAGTCTAAGACCTTAGCTATTAGGCCAGAGTAAGAGTTAAGACCTTAACCAGTGGTCCAGAGTAACAGTTAAGACATTAACCAGTAGGCCAGAGTATGAGTCTAAGACCTTAGCTATTAGGCCAGAGTACGAGTCTAAGACCTTAGCTATTAGGCCAGAGTACGAGTCTAAGACCTTAGCTATTAGGCCAGAGTAAGAGTTAAGACCTTAACCATTAGGCCAGAGTACGAGTCTAAGACCTTAGCTATTAGGCCAGAGTAAGATTTAAGACCTTGGCTATTAGGCCAGAGTAATAGTTAACCCCTTAGCTATTAGGCCAGAGTAAGAGTTAAGACCTTAACCAGTAGGCCAGAGTAAGAGTTAAGACCTTAACCATTAGGCCAGAGTACGGGTCTAAGACCTTAGCTATTAGGCCAGAGTAAGAGTTAAGACCTTAGCTATTAGGCCAGAGTAAGAGTTAAGACCTTAACCAGTAGGCCAGAGTATGAGTCTAAGACCTTAGCTATTAGGCCAGAGTAAGAGTTAAGACCTTAACCAGTAGGCCAGAGTCCGAGTCTAAGACCTTAGCTGTTAGGCCAGAGTAAGAGTTAAGACCTTAACCAGTAGGCCAGAGTTCGAGTCTAAGACCTTAGCTATTAGGCCACAGTAAGAGTTAAGACCTTAGCTATTAGGCCAGAGTAAGAGTTTAGACCTTAACCATTAGGCCAGAGTAAGAGTTAAGACCTTAACCAGTAGGCCAGAGTCCGAGTCTAAGACCTTAGCTATTAGGCCAGAGTAAGAGTTAATACCTTAACCAGTAGGCCAGAGTACGAGTCTAAGCCCTTAGCTATTAGGCCACAGTAAGAGTTAAGACCTTAGCTATTAGGCCAGAGTAAGAGTTAAGACCTTAACCATTAGGCCAGAGTACGAGTCTAAGACCATACCTATTAGGCCAGAGTAAGAGTTAAGACCTTAGCTATTAGGCCAGAGTAAGAGTTAAGACCTTAACCTGTAGGCCATAGTACGAGTCTAAGACCTTAGCTATTAGGCCAGAGTAAGAGTTAAGACCTTAACCATTAGGCCAGAGTACGAGTCTAAGACCTTAGCTATTAGGCCAGAGTAAGAGTTAAGACCTTAACCAGTAGGCCAGAGTATGAGTCTAAGTCCTTAGCTATTAGGCCAGAGTAAGAGTTAAGACCTTAACGATTAGGCCAGAGTACGAGACTAAGACCTTAGCTATTAGGCCAGAGTAAGAGTTAAGACCTTAACCATTAGGCCAGAGTACGAGTCTAAGACCTTAGCTATTAGGCCAGAGTAAGAGTTAAGACCTTAGCTATTAGGCCAGAGTAAGAGTTAAGACCTTAACCATTAGGCCAGAGTACGAGTCTAAGACCATAGCTATTAGGCCAGAGTAAGAGTTAAGACCTTAGCTTTTAGGCCAGAGTAAGATTTAATACCTTAGCATTTAGGCCAGAGTAAGAGTAAAGACCTTAACCAGTAGGCAAGAGTAAGAGATAAGACCTTACCAGTAGGCCAGAGTAAGAGTTAAGACCTTAACCATTAGGCCAGAGTACGAGTCTAAGACCTTAGCTATTAGGCCAGAGTAAGAGTTAAGACCTTAACCAGTGGTCCAGAGTAACAGTTAAGACATTAACCAGTAGGCCAGAGTATGAGTCTAAGACCTTAGCTATTAGGCCAGAGTACGAGTCTAAGACCTTAGCTATTAGGCCAGAGTAAGAGTTAAGACCTTAGCTATTAGGCCAGAGTAAGAGTTAAGACCTTAACCAGTAGGCCAGAGTACGAGTCTAAGACCTTAGCTATTAGGCCAGAGTAAGAGTTAAGACCTTAACCATTAGGCCAGAGTACGAGTCTAAGACCTTAGCTATTAATCCAGAGTAAGAGTTAAGACCTTAGCTATTAGGCCAGAGTAAGAGTTAAGACCTTAACCAGTAGGCCAGAGTACGAGTCTAAGACCGTAGCTATTAGGCCAGTGTAAGAGTTAAGACCTTAACCAGTAGGCCAGAGTAAAAGTTAAGACCTTAACCTGTAGGCCATAGTACGAGTCTAAGACCTTAGCTATTAGGCCAGAGTAAGAGTTAAGACCTTAGCTATTAGGCCAGAGTAAGAGTTAAGACCTTAACCATTAGGCCAGAGAACGAGTCTAAGACCTTAGCTATTAGGCCAGAGTAAGTGTTGAGACCTTAGCTATTAGGCCAGAGTAAAAGTTAAGACCTTAACCAGTAGGCCAGAGTAAGAGTTAAGACCTTAACCTGTAGGCCATAGTACGAGTCTAAGACCTTAGCTATTAGGCCAGAGTAAGAGTTAAGACCTTAGTTATTAGGCCAGAGTAAGAGTTAAGACCTTAACCAATAGGCCAGAGTACAAGTCTAAGACCTTAACCATTAGGCCAGAGTACGAGTTAAGACCTTAACCATTAGGCCAGAGTACGAGTCTAAGACCTTAGCTATTAGGCCAGAGTAAATGTTAAGACCTTAGCTATTAGGCCAGAGTAAGAGTTAAGACCTTAACCAGTAGGCCAGAGTAAGAGTTAAGACCTTAACCTGTAGGCCATAGTACGAGTCTAAGACCTTAGCTATTAGGCCAGAGTAAGAGTTAAGACCTTAGCTATTAGGCCAGAGTAAGAGTTAAGACCTTAACCATTAGGCCAGAGTACGAGTCTAAGACCATACCTATTAGGCCAGAGTAAGAGTTAAGACCTTAGCTATGAGGCCAGAGTAAGAGTTAAGACCTTAACCAGTAGGCCAGAGTCCGAGTCTAAGACCTTAGCTATTAGGCCAGAGTAAGAGTTAAGACCTTAACCAGTAGGCCAGAGTACGAGTCTAAGACCTTAGCTATTAGGCCACAGTAAGAGTTAAGACCTTAGCTATTAGGCCAGAGTAAGAGTTAAGACCTTAACCATTAGGCCAGAGTACGAGTCTAAGACCATACCTATTAGGCCAGAGTAAGAGTTAAGACCTTAGCTATTAGGCCAGAGTAAGAGTTAAGACCTTAACCTGTAGGCCATAGTACGAGTCTAAGACCTTAGCTATTAGGCCAGAGTAAGAGTTAAGACCTTAACCAGTAGGCCAGAGTATGAGTGTAAGTCCTTAGCTATTAGGCCAGAGTAAGAGTTAAGACCTTAACGATTAGGCCAGAGTACGAGACTAAGACCTTAGCTATTAGGCCAGAGTAAGAGTTAAGACCTTAACCATTAGGCCAGAGTACGAGTCTAAGACCTTAGCTATTAGGCCAGAGTAAGAGTTAAGACCTTAGCTATTAGGCCAGAGTAAGAGTTAAGACCTTAACCATTATGCCAGAGTACGAGTCTAAGACCATAGCTATTAGGCCAGAGTAAGAGTTAAGACCTTAGCTATTAGGCCAGAGTAAGATTTAATACCTTAGCATTTAGGCCAGAGTAAGAGTAAAGACCTTAACCAGTAGGCCAGAGTAAGAGTTAAGACCTTAACTAGTAGGCCAGAGTAAGAGTTAAGACCTTAACCATTAGGCCAGAGTACGAGTCTAAGACCTTAGCTATAAGGCCAGAGTAAGAGTTAAGACCTTAACCAGTAGGCCAGAGTAAGAGTTAAGACATTAACCAGTTGGCCAGAGTATGAGTCTAAGACCTTAGCTATTAGGCCAGAGTACGAGTCTAAGACCTTAGCTATTAGGCCAGAGTACGAGTCTAAGACCTTAGCTATTAGGCCAGAGTAAGAGTTAAGACCTTAACCATTAGGCCAGAGTACGAGTCTAAGACCTTAGCTATTAAGCCAGAGTACGAGTTAAGACCTTAGCTATTAGGCCAGAGTAAGAGTTAAGACCTTAACCAGTAGGCCAGAGTAAAAGTTAAGACCTTAACCTGTAGGCCATAGTACGAGTCTAAGACGTTAGCTATTAGGCCAGAGTAAGAGTTAAGACCTTAGCTATTAGGCCAGAGTAAGAGATAAGACCTTAACCATTAGGCCAGAGTACGAGTCTAAGACCTTAGCTATTAGGCCAGAGTAAGAGTTGAGACCTTAGCTATTAGGCCAGAGTAAGAGTTAAGACCTTAACCAGTAGGCCAGAGTAAGAGTTAAGACCGTAACCATTAGGCCAGAGAACGAGTCTAAGACCTTAGCTATTTGCCATAGTAAGAGTTAAGACCTTAACCAGTAGGCCAGAGTAAGAGTTAAGACCTTAACCAGTAGGCCAGAGTAAGAGTTAAGACCTTAGCTATTAGGCCAGAGTAAGAGTTAAGACCTTAACTAGTAGGCCAGAATAAGAGTTAACACCTTAACCATTATGCTAGAGTACGAGTCATAGACCTAGCTATTAGGCCAGAATAAAAGTTAAGACCTTAACCAGTAGGCCAGAGTAAGAGTTAAGACCTTAACCAGTAGGCCAGAGTACGAGTCTAAGACCTTAGCTATTAGGCCAGAGTAAGAGTTAAGACCTTAGCTATTAGGCCAGAGTAAGAGTTAAGACGTTAGCTATTAGGCCAGAGTACGAGTCTAAGACCTTAGCTATTAGGCCAGAGTAAGATTTAATACCTTAACCAGTAGGCCAGAGTAAGAGTTAAGACCTTAGCTTTTAGGCCAGAGTAAGTAAGACCTTAGCTATTAGGCCAGAGTAAGATGTAAGACCTTAACCTGTAGGCCATAGTACGAGTCTAAGACCTTAGCTATAAGGCCAGAGTAAGAGTTAAGACCTTAACCATTAGGCCAGAGTACGAGTCTAAGACCTTAGCTATCAGGCCAGAGTAAGAGTTAAGACCTTAGCTATTAGGCCAGAGTAAGAGTTAAGACCTTAACCTGTAGGCCATAGTACGAGTCTAAGACCTTAGCTATTAGGCCAGAGTAAGAGTTAAGACCTTAACCATTAGGCCAGAGTACGAGTCTAAGACCTTAGCTATTAGGCCAGAGTAAGAGTTACTACCTTAGCTATTAGGCCAGAGTAAGAGTTAAGACCTTAACCAGTAGGCCAGAGTAAGAGTTAAGACCTTAACCTGTAGGCCATAGTACGAGTCTAAGACCTTAGCTATTAGGCCAGAGTAAGAGTTAAGACCTTAGCTATTAGGCCAGAGTAAGAGTTAAGACCTTAACCAATAGGCCAGAGTACAAGTCTAAGACCTTAACCATTAGGCCAGAGTACGAGTTAAGACCTTAACCATTAGGCCAGAGTACGAGTCTAAGACCTTAGCTATTAGGCCAGAGTAAGAGTTAAGACCTTAGCTATTAGGCCAGAGTAAGAGTTAAGACCTTAACCTGTAGGCCATAGTACGAGTCTAAGACCTTAGCTATTAGGCCAGAGTAAGAGTTAAGACCTTAGCTATTAGGCCAGAGTAAGAGTTAAGACCTTAACCAGTAGGCCAGAGTATGAGTCTAAGACCTTAGCTATTAGGCCAGAGTAAGAGTTAAGACCTTAACCAGTAGGCCAGAGTCCGAGTCTAAGACCTTAGCTATTAGGCCAGAGTAAGAGTTAAGACCTTAACCAGTAGGCCAGAGTACGAGTCTAAGCCCTTAGCTATTAGGCCACAGTAAGAGTTAAGACCTTAGCTATTAGGCCACAGTAAGAGTTAAGACCTTAGCTATTAGGCCAGAGTACGAGTCTAAGCCCTTAGCTATTAGGCCACAGTAAGAGTTAAGACCTTAGCTATTAGGCCAGAGTAAGAGTTAAGACCTTAACCATTAGGCCAGAGTACGAGTCTAAGACCATACCTATTAGGCCAGAGTAAGAGTTAAGACCTTAGCTATTAGGCCAGAGTAAGAGTTAAGACCTTAACCTGTAGGCCATAGTACGAGTCTAAGACCTTAGCTATTAGGCCAGAGTAAGAGTTAAGACCTTAACCATTAGGCCAGAGTACGAGTCTAAGACCTTAGCTATTAGGCCAGAGTAAGAGTTAAGACCTTAACCAGTAGGCCAGAGTATGAGTCTAAGTCCTTAGCTATTAGGCCAGAGTAAGAGTTAAGACCTTAACGATTAGGCCAGAGTACGAGACTAAGACCTTAGCTATTAGGCCAGAGTAAGAGTTAAGACCTTAACCATTAGGCCAGAGTACGAGTCTAAGACCTTAGCTATTAGGCCAGAGTAAGAGTTAAGACCTTAGCTATTAGGCCAGAGTAAGAGTTAAGACCTTAACCATTAGGCCAGAGTACGAGTCTAAGACCATAGCTATTAGGCCAGAGTAAGAGTTAAGACCTTAGCTATTAGGCCAGAGTAAGATTTAATACCTTAGCATTTAGGCCAGAGTAAGAGTAAAGACCTTAACCAGTAGGCAAGAGTAAGAGATAAGACCTTACCAGTAGGCCAGAGTAAGAGTTAAGACCTTAACCATTGGGCTAGAGTACGAGTCTAAGACCTTAGCTATTAGGCCAGAGTAAGAGTTAAGACCTTAACCAGTGGTCCAGAGTAACAGTTAAGACATTAACCAGTAGGCCAGAGTATGAGTCTAAGACCTTAGCTATTAGGCCAGAGTACGAGTCTAAGACCTTAGCTATTAGGCCAGAGTAAGAGTTAAGACCTTAACCATTAGGCCAGAGTACGAGTCTAAGACCTTAGCTATTAATCCAGAGTAAGAGTTAAGACCTTAGCTATTAGGCCAGAGTAAGAGTTAAGACCTTAACCAGTAGGCCAGAGTACGAGTCTAAGACCGTAGCTATTAGGCCAGAGTAAGAGTTAAGACCTTAACCAGTAGGCCAGAGTAAAAGTTAAGACCTTAACCTGTAGGCCATAGTACGAGTCTAAGACGTTAGCTATTAGGCCAGAGTAAGAGTTAAGACCTTAGCTATTAGGCCAGAGTAAGAGTTAAGACCTTAACCATTAGGCCAGAGAACGAGTCTAAGACCTTAGCTATTAGGCCAGAGTAAGTGTTGAGACCTTAGCTATTAGGCCAGAGTAAAAGTTAAGACCTTAACCAGTAGGCCAGAGTAAGAGTTAGGACCTTAACCTGTAGGCCATAGTACGAGTCTAAGACCTTAGCTATTAGGCCAGAGTAAGAGTTAAGACCTTAGCTATTAGGCCAGAGTAAGAGTTAAGACCTTAACCAATAGGCCAGAGTACAAGTCTAAGACCTTAACCATTAGGCCAGAGTACGAGTTAAGACCTTAACCATTAGGCCAGAGTACGAGTCTAAGACCTTAGCTATTAGGCCAGAGTAAGAGTTAAGACCTTAGCTATTAGGCCAGAGTAAGAGTTAAGACCTTAACCAGTAGGCCAGAGTAAGAGTTAAGACCTTAACCTGTAGGCCATAGTACGAGTCTAAGACCTTAGCTATTAGGCCAGAGTAAGAGTTAAGACCTTAGCTATTAGGCCAGAGTAAGAGTTAAGACCTTAACCATTAGGCCAGAGTACGAGTCTAAGACCTTAGCTATAAGGCCAGAGTAAGAGTTAAGACCTTAGCTATTAGGCCAGAGTAAGAGTTAAGACCTTAACCAGTAGGCCAGAGTCCGAGTCTAAGACCTTAGCTATTAGGCCAGAGTAAGAGTTAAGACCTTAACCAGTAGGCCAGAGTACGAGTCTAAGACCTTAGCTATTAGGCCACAGTAAGAGTTAAGACCTTAGCTATTAGGCCAGAGTAAGAGTTAAGACCTTAACCATTAGGCCAGAGTACGAGTCTAAGACCATACCTATTAGGCCAGAGTAAGAGTTAAGACCTTAGCTATTAGGCCAGAGTAAGAGTTAAGACCTTAACCTGTAGGCCATAGTACGAGTCTAAGACCTTAGCTATTAGGCCAGAGTAAGAGTTAAGACCTTAACCATTAGGCCAGAGTACGAGTCTAAGACCTTAGCTATTAGGCCAGAGTAAGAGTTAAGACCTTAACCAGTAGGCCAGAGTATGAGTCTAAGTCCTTAGCTATTAGGCCAGAGTAAGAGTTAAGACCTTAACGATTAGGCCAGAGTACGAGACTAAGACCTTAGCTATTAGGCCAGAGTAAGAGTTAAGACCTTAACCATTAGGCCAGAGTACGAGTCTAAGACCTTAGCTATTAGGCCAGAGTAAGAGTTAAGACCGTAGCTATTAGGCCAGAGTAAGAGTTAAGACCTTAACCATTATGCCAGAGTACGAGTCTAAGACCATAGCTATTAGGCCAGAGTAAGAGTTAAGACCTTAGCTATTAGGCCAGAGTAAGAGTTAAGACCTTAACCAATAGGCCAGAGTACAAGTCTAAGACCTTAACCATTAGGCCAGAGTACGAGTTAAGACCTTAACCATTAGGCCAGAGTACGAGTCTAAGACCTTAGCTATTAGGCCAGAGTAAGAGTTAAGACCTTAGCTATTAGGCCAGAGTAAGAGTTAAGACCTTAACCAGTAGGCCAGAGTAAGAGTTAAGACCTTAACCTGTAGGCCATAGTACGAGTCTAAGACCTTAGCTATTAGGCCAGAGTAAGAGTTAAGACCTTAGCTATTAGGCCAGAGTAAGAGTTAAGACCTTAACCATTAGGCCAGAGTACGAGTCTAAGACCTTAGCTATAAGGCCAGAGTAAGAGTTAAGACCTTAGCTATTAGGCCAGAGTAAGAGTTAAGACCTTAACCAGTAGGCCAGAGTCCGAGTCTAAGACCTTAGCTATTAGGCCAAAGTAAGAGTTAAGACCTTAACCAGTAGGCCAGAGTACGAGTCTAAGACCTTAGCTATTAGGCCACAGTAAGAGTTAAGACCTTAGCTATTAGGCCAGAGTAAGAGTTAAGACCTTAACCATTAGGCCAGAGTACGAGTCTAAGACCATACCTATTAGGCCAGAGTAAGAGTTAAGACCTTAGCTATTAGGCCAGAGTAAGAGTTAAGACCTTAACCTGTAGGCCATAGTACGAGTCTAAGACCTTAGCTATTAGGCCAGAGTAAGAGTTAAGACCTTAACCATTAGGCCAGAGTACGAGTCTAAGACCTTAGCTATTAGGCCAGAGTAAGAGTTAAGACCTTAACCAGTAGGCCAGAGTATGAGTCTAAGTCCTTAGCTATTAGGCCAGAGTAAGAGTTAAGACCTTAACGATTAGGCCAGAGTACGAGACTAAGACCTTAGCTATTAGGCCAGAGTAAGAGTTAAGACCTTAACCATTAGGCCAGAGTACGAGTCTAAGACCTTAGCTATTAGGCCAGAGTAAGAGTTAAGACCGTAGCTATTAGGCCAGAGTAAGAGTTAAGACCTTAACCATTATGCCAGAGTACGAGTCTAAGACCATAGCTATTAGGCCAGAGTAAGAGTTAAGACCTTAGCTATTAGGCCAGAGTAAGATTTAATACCTTAGCATTTAGGCCAGAGTAAGAGTAAAGACCTTAACCAGTAGGCCAGAGTAAGAGTTAAGACCTTAACTAGTAGGCCAGAGTAAGAGTTAAGACCTTAACCATTAGACCAGAGTACGAGTCTAAGACCTTAGCTATAAGGCCAGAGTAAGAGTTAAGACCTTAACCAGTAGGCCAGAGTAAGAGTTAAGACATTAACCAGTAGGCCAGAATATGAGTCTAAGAACTTAGCTATTAGGCCAGAGTACGAGTCTAAGACCTTAGCTATTAGGCCAGAGTACGAGTCTAAGACCTTAGCTATTAGGCCAGAGTAAGAGTTAAGACCTTAACCATTAGGCCAGAGTACGAGTCTTAGACCTTAGCTATTAAGCCAGAGTATGAGTTAAGACCTTAGCTATTAGGCCAGAGTAAGAGTTAAGACCTTAACCAGTAGGCAAGAGTAAAAGTTAAGACCTTAACCTGTAGGCCATAGTACGAGTCTAAGACGTTAGCTATTAGGCCAGAGTAAGAGTTAAGACCTTAGCTATTAGGCCAGAGTAAGAGATAAGACCTTAACCATTAGGCCAGAGTACGAGTCTAAGACCTTAGCTATTAGGCCAGAGTAAGAGTTGAGACCTTAGCTATTAGGCCAGAGTAAGAGTTAAGACCTTAACCAGTAGGCCAGAGTAATAGTTAAAACCTAACCAGTAGGCCAGTTTATGAGTCTAAGACCTTAGCTATTTGCCATAGTAAGAGTTAAGACCTTAACCAGTAGGCCAGAGTAAGAGTTAAGACCTTAACCAGTAGGCCAGAGTAAGAGTTAAGACCTTAGCTATTAGGCCAGAGTAAGAGTTAAGACCTTAACTAGTAGGCCAGAATAAGAGTTAACACCTTAACCATTATGCTAGAGTACAAATCATAGACCTAGCTATTAGGCCAGAATAAAAGTTAAGACCTTAACCAGTAGGCCAGAGTAAGAGTTAAGACCTTAACCAGTAGGCCAGAGTACGAGTCTAAGACCTTAGCTATTAGGCCAGAGTAAGAGTTAAGACCTTAGCTATTAGGCCAGAGTAAGAGTTAAGACGTTAGCTATTAGGCCAGAGTACGAGTCTAAGACCTTAGCTATTAGGCCAGAGTAAGAGTTAATACCTTAACCAGTAGGCCAGAGTAAGAGTTAAGACCTTAGCTTTTAGGCCAGAGTAAGTAAGACCTTAGCTATTAGGCCAGAGTAAGATGTAAGACCTTAACCTGTAGGCCATAGTACGAGTCTAAGACCTTAGCTATAAGGCCAGAGTAAGAGTTAAGACCTTAACCATTAGGCCAGAGTACGAGTCTAAGACCTTAGCTATTAGGCCAGAGTAAGAGTTAAGACCTTAGCTATTAGGCCAGAGTAAGAGTTAAGACCTTAACCTGTAGGCCATAGTACGAGTCTAAGACCTTAGCTATTAGGCCAGAGTAAGAGTTAAGACCTTAGCTATTAGGCCAGAGTAAGAGTTAAGACGTTAGCTATTAGGCCAGAGTACGAGTCTAAGACCTTAGCTATTAGGCCAGAGTAAGAGTTAATACCTTAACCAGTAGGCCAGAGTAAGAGTTAAGACCTTAGCTTTTAGGCCAGAGTAAGTAAGACCTTAGCTATTAGGCCAGAGTAAGATGTAAGACCTTAACCTGTAGGCCATAGTACGAGTCTAAGACCTTAGCTATAAGGCCAGAGTAAGAGTTAAGACCTTAACCATTAGGCCAGAGTACGAGTCTAAGACCTTAGCTATTAGGCCAGAGTAAGAGTTAAGACCTTAGCTATTAGGCCAGAGTAAGAGTTAAGACCTTAACCTGTAGGCCATAGTACGAGTCTAAGACCTTAGCTATTAGGCCAGAGTAAGAGTTAAGACCTTAGCTATTAGGCCAGAGTAAGAGTTGCTACCTTAGCTATTAGGCCAGAGTAAGAGTTAAGACCTTAACCATTAGGCCAGAGTACGAGTCTAAGACCTTAGCTATTAGGCCAGAGTAAGAGTTAAGACCTTAGCTATTAGGCCAGAGTAAGAGTTAAGACCTTAACCATTAGGCCAGAGTACGAGTCTAAGACCTTAGCTATTAGGCCAGAGTAAGATTTAAGACCTTAACTATTAGGCCAGAGTAATAGTTAACCCCTTAGCTATTAGGCCAGAGTAAGAGTTAAGACCTTAACCATTAGGCCAGCGTACGGGTCTAAGACCTTAGCTATTAGGCCAGAGTAAGAGTTAAGACCTTAACCAGTAGGCCAGAGTCCGAGTCTAAGACCTTAGCTATTAGGCCAGAGTAAGAGTTAAGACCTTAACCAGTAGGCCAGAGTACGAGTCTAAGACCTTAGCTATTAGGCCACAGTAAGAGTTAAGACCTTAGCTATTAGGCCAGAGTAAGAGTTAAGACCTTAACCATTAGGCCAGAGTACGAGTCTAAGACCATACCTATTAGGCCAGAGTAAGAGTTAAGACCTTAGCTATTAGGCCAGAGTAAGAGTTAAGACCTTAACCTGTAGGCCATAGTACGAGTCTAAGACCTTAGCTATTAGGCCAGAGTAAGAGTTAAGACCTTAACCATTAGGCCAGAGTACGAGTCTAAGACCTTAGCTATTAGGCCAGAGTAAGAGTTAAGACCTTAACCAGTAGGCCAGAGTATGAGTCTAAGTCCTTAGCTATTAGGCCAGAGTAAGAGTTAAGACCTTAACGATTAGGCCAGAGTACGAGACTAAGACCTTAGCTATTAGGCCAGAGTAAGAGTTAAGACCTTAACCATTAGGCCAGAGTACGAGTCTAAGACCTTAGCTATTAGGCCAGAGTAAGAGTTAAGACCGTAGCTATTAGGCCAGAGTAAGAGTTAAGACCTTAACCATTATGCCAGAGTACGAGTCTAAGACCATAGCTATTAGGCCAGAGTAAGAGTTAAGACCTTAGCTATTAGGCCAGAGTAAGAGTTAAGACCTTAACCAATAGGCCAGAGTACAAGTCTAAGACCTTAACCATTAGGCCAGAGTACGAGTTAAGACCTTAACCATTAGGCCAGAGTACGAGTCTAAGACCTTAGCTATTAGGCCAGAGTAAGAGTTAAGACCTTAGCTATTAGGCCAGAGTAAGAGTTAAGACCTTAACCAGTAGGCCAGAGTAAGAGTTAAGACCTTAACCTGTAGGCCATAGTACGAGTCTAAGACCTTAGCTATTAGGCCAGAGTAAGAGTTAAGACCTTAGCTATTAGGCCAGAGTAAGAGTTAAGACCTTAACCATTAGGCCAGAGTACGAGTCTAAGACCTTAGCTATAAGGCCAGAGTAAGAGTTAAGACCTTAGCTATTAGGCCAGAGTAAGAGTTAAGACCTTAACCAGTAGGCCAGAGTCCGAGTCTAAGACCTTAGCTATTAGGCCAGAGTAAGAGTTAAGACCTTAACCAGTAGGCCAGAGTACGAGTCTAAGACCTTAGCTATTAGGCCACAGTAAGAGTTAAGACCTTAGCTATTAGGCCAGAGTAAGAGTTAAGACCTTAACCATTAGGCCAGAGTACGAGTCTAAGACCATACCTATTAGGCCAGAGTAAGAGTTAAGACCTTAGCTATTAGGCCAGAGTAAGAGTTAAGACCTTAACCTGTAGGCCATAGTACGAGTCTAAGACCTTAGCTATTAGGCCAGAGTAAGAGTTAAGACCTTAACCATTAGGCCAGAGTACGAGTCTAAGACCTTAGCTATTAGGCCAGAGTAAGAGTTAAGACCTTAACCAGTAGGCCAGAGTATGAGTCTAAGTCCTTAGCTATTAGGCCAGAGTAAGAGTTAAGACCTTAACGATTAGGCCAGAGTACGAGACTAAGACCTTAGCTATTAGGCCAGAGTAAGAGTTAAGACCTTAACCATTAGGCCAGAGTACGAGTCTAAGACCTTAGCTATTAGGCCAGAGTAAGAGTTAAGACCGTAGCTATTAGGCCAGAGTAAGAGTTAAGACCTTAACCATTATGCCAGAGTACGAGTCTAAGACCATAGCTATTAGGCCAGAGTAAGAGTTAAGACCTTAGCTATTAGGCCAGAGTAAGATTTAATACCTTAGCATTTAGGCCAGAGTAAGAGTAAAGACCTTAACCAGTAGGCCAGAGTAAGAGTTAAGACCTTAACTAGTAGGCCAGAGTAAGAGTTAAGACCTTAACCATTAGGCCAGAGTACGAGTCTAAGACCTTAGCTATAAGGCCAGAGTAAGAGTTAAGACCTTAACCAGTAGGCCAGAGTAAGAGTTAAGACATTAACCAGTAGGCCAGAATATGAGTCTAAGAACTTAGCTATTAGGCCAGAGTACGAGTCTAAGACCTTAGCTATTAGGCCAGAGTACGAGTCTAAGACCTTAGCTATTAGGCCAGAGTAAGAGTTAAGACCTTAACCATTAGGCCAGAGTACGAGTCTTAGACCTTAGCTATTAAGCCAGAGTATGAGTTAAGACCTTAGCTATTAGGCCAGAGTAAGAGTTAAGACCTTAACCAGTAGGCCAGAGTAAAAGTTAAGACCTTAACCTGTAGGCCATAGTACGAGTCTAAGACGTTAGCTATTAGGCCAGAGTAAGAGTTAAGACCTTAGCTATTAGGCCAGAGTAAGAGATAAGACCTTAACCATTAGGCCAGAGTACGAGTCTAAGACCTTAGCTATTAGGCCAGAGTAAGAGTTGAGACCTTAGCTATTAGGCCAGAGTAAGAGTTAAGACCTTAACCAGTAGGCCAGAGTAATAGTTAAAACCTAACCAGTAGGCCAGTTTATGAGTCTAAGACCTTAGCTATTTGCCATAGTAAGAGTTAAGACCTTAACCAGTAGGCCAGAGTAAGAGTTAAGACCTTAACCAGTAGGCCAGAGTAAGAGTTAAGACCTTAGCTATTAGGCCAGAGTAAGAGTTAAGACCTTAACTAGTAGGCCAGAATAAGAGTTAACACCTTAACCATTATGCTAGAGTACGAGTCATAGACCTAGCTATTAGGCCAGAATAAAAGTTAAGACCTTAACCAGTAGGCCAGAGTAAGAGTTAAGACCTTAACCAGTAGGCCAGAGTACGAGTCTAAGACCTTAGCTATTAGGCCAGAGTAAGAGTTAAGACCTTAGCTATTAGGCCAGAGTAAGAGTTAAGACGTTAGCTATTAGGCCAGAGTACGAGTCTAAGACCTTAGCTATTAGGCCAGAGTAAGAGTTAATACCTTAACCAGTAGGCCAGAGTAAGAGTTAAGACCTTAGCTTTTAGGCCAGAGTAAGTAAGACCTTAGCTATTAGGCCAGAGTAAGATGTAAGACCTTAACCTGTAGGCCATAGTACGAGTCTAAGACCTTAGCTATAAGGCCAGAGTAAGAGTTAAGACCTTAACCATTAGGCCAGAGTACGAGTCTAAGACCTTAGCTATTAGGCCAGAGTAAGAGTTAAGACCTTAGCTATTAGGCCAGAGTAAGAGTTAAGACCTTAACCTGTAGGCCATAGTACGAGTCTAAGACCTTAGCTATTAGGCCAGAGTAAGAGTTAAGACCTTAGCTATTAGGCCAGAGTAAGAGTTAAGACGTTAGCTATTAGGCCAGAGTACGAGTCTAAGACCTTAGCTATTAGGCCAGAGTAAGAGTTAATACCTTAACCAGTAGGCCAGAGTAAGAGTTAAGACCTTAGCTTTTAGGCCAGAGTAAGTAAGACCTTAGCTATTAGGCCAGAGTAAGATGTAAGACCTTAACCTGTAGGCCATAGTACGAGTCTAAGACCTTAGCTATAAGGCCAGAGTAAGAGTTAAGACCTTAACCATTAGGCCAGAGTACGAGTCTAAGACCTTAGCTATTAGGCCAGAGTAAGAGTTAAGACCTTAGCTATTAGGCCAGAGTAAGAGTTAAGACCTTAACCTGTAGGCCATAGTACGAGTCTAAGACCTTAGCTATTAGGCCAGAGTAAGAGTTAAGACCTTAGCTATTAGGCCAGAGTAAGAGTTGCTACCTTAGCTATTAGGCCAGAGTAAGAGTTAAGACCTTAACCATTAGGCCAGAGTACGAGTCTAAGACCTTAGCTATTAGGCCAGAGTAAGAGTTAAGACCTTAGCTATTAGGCCAGAGTAAGAGTTAAGACCTTAACCATTAGGCCAGAGTATGAGTCTAAGACCTTAGCTATTAGGCCAGAGTAAGAGTTAAGACCTTAACCAGTAGGCCAGAGTACGAGTCTAAGACCTTAGCTATTAGGCCACAGTAAGAGTTAAGACCTTAGCTATTAGGCCAGAGTAAGAGTTAAGACCTTAACCATTAGGCCAGAGTACGAGTCTAAGACCATACCTATTAGGCCAGAGTAAGAGTTAAGACCTTAGCTATTAGGCCAGAGTAAGAGTTAAGACCTTAACCTGTAGGCCATAGTACGAGTCTAAGACCTTAGCTATTAGGCCAGAGTAAGAGTTAAGACCTTAACCATTAGGCCAGAGTACGAGTCTAAGACCTTAGCTATTAGGCCAGAGTAAGAGTTAAGACCTTAACCAGTAGGCCAGAGTATGAGTCTAAGCCCTTAGCTATTAGGCCAGAGTAAGAGTTAAGACCTTAACGATAAGGCCAGAGTACGAGACTAAGACCTTAGCTATTAGGCCAGAGTAAGAGTTAAGACCTTAACCATTAGGCCAGAGTACGAGTCTAAGACCTTAGCTATTAGGCCAGAGTAAGAGTTAAGACCGTAGCTATTAGGCCAGAGTAAGAGTTAAGACCTTAACCATTATGCCAGAGTACGAGTCTAAGACCATAGCTATTAGGCCAGAGTAAGAGTTAAGACCTTAGCTATTAGGCCAGAGTAAGAGTTAAGACCTTAACCAATAGGCCAGAGTACAAGTCTAAGACCTTAACCATTAGGCCAGAGTACGAGTTAAGACCTTAACCATTAGGCCAGAGTACGAGTCTAAGACCTTAGCTATTAGGCCAGAGTAAGAGTTAAGACCTTAGCTATTAGGCCAGAGTAAGAGTTAAGACCTTAACCAGTAGGCCAGAGTAAGAGTTAAGACCTTAACCTGTAGGCCATAGTACGAGTCTAAGACCTTAGCTATTAGGCCAGAGTAAGAGTTAAGACCTTAGCTATTAGGCCAGAGTAAGAGTTAAGACCTTAACCATTAGGCCAAAGTACGAGTCTAAGACCTTAGCTATAAGGCCAGAGTAAGAGTTAAGACCTTAGCTATTAGGCCAGAGTAAGAGTTAAGACCTTAACCAGTAGGCCAGAGTCCGAGTCTAAGACCTTAGCTATTAGGCCAGAGTAAGAGTTAAGACCTTAACCAGTAGGCCAGAGTACGAGTCTAAGACCTTAGCTATTAGGCCACAGTAAGAGTTAAGACCTTAGCTATTAGGCCAGAGTAAGAGTTAAGACCTTAACCATTAGGCCAGAGTACGAGTCTAAGACCATACCTATTAGGCCAGAGTAAGAGTTAAGACCTTAGCTATTAGGCCAGAGTAAGAGTTAAGACCTTAACCTGTAGGCCATAGTACGAGTCTAAGACCTTAGCTATTAGGCCAGAGTAAGAGTTAAGACCTTAACCATTAGGCCAGAGTACGAGTCTAAGACCTTAGCTATTAGGCCAGAGTAAGAGTTAAGACCTTAACCAGTAGGCCAGAGTATGAGTCTAAGTCCTTAGCTATTAGGCCAGAGTAAGAGTTAAGACCTTAACGATTAGGCCAGAGTACGAGACTAAGACCTTAGCTATTAGGCCAGAGTAAGAGTTAAGACCTTAACCATTAGGCCAGAGTACGAGTCTAAGACCTTAGCTATTAGGCCAGAGTAAGAGTTAAGACCGTAGCTATTAGGCCAGAGTAAGAGTTAAGACCTTAACCATTATGCCAGAGTACGAGTCTAAGACCATAGCTATTAGGCCAGAGTAAGAGTTAAGACCTTAGCTATTAGGCCAGAGTAAGATTTAATACCTTAGCATTTAGGCCAGAGTAAGAGTAAAGACCTTAACCAGTAGGCCAGAGTAAGAGTTAAGACCTTAACTAGTAGGCCAGAGTAAGAGTTAAGACCTTAACCATTAGGCCAGAGTACGAGTCTAAGACCTTAGCTATAAGGCCAGAGTAAGAGTTAAGACCTTAACCAGTAGGCCAGAGTAAGAGTTAAGACATTAACCAGTAGGCCAAAATATGAGTCTAAGAACTTAGCTATTAGGCCAGAGTACGAGTCTAAGACCTTAGCTATTAGGCCAGAGTACGAGTCTAAGACCTTAGCTATTAGGCCAGAGTAAGAGTTAAGACCTTAACCATTAGGCCAGAGTACGAGTCTTAGACCTTAGCTATTAAGCCAGAGTAAGAGTTAAGACCTTAACCAGTAGGCCAGAGTAAAAGTTAAGACCTTAACCTGTAGGCCATAGTACGAGTCTAAGACGTTAGCTATTAGGCCAGAGTAAGAGTTAAGACCTTAGCTATTAGGCCAGAGTAAGAGATAAGACCTTAACCATTAGGCCAGAGTACGAGTCTAAGACCTTAGCTATTAGGCCAGAGTAAGAGTTGAGACCTTAGCTATTAGGCCAGAGTAAGAGTTAAGACCTTAACCAGTAGGCCAGAGTAATAGTTAAAACCTAACCAGTAGGCCAGTTTATGAGTCTAAGACCTTAGCTATTTGCCATAGTAAGAGTTAAGACCTTAACCAGTAGGCCAGAGTAAGAGTTAAGACCTTAACCAGTAGGCCAGAGTAAGAGTTAAGACCTTAGCTATTAGGCCAGAGTAAGAGTTAAGACCTTAACTAGTAGGCCAGAATAAGAGTTAACACCTTAACCATTATGCTAGAGTACGAGTCATAGACCTAGCTATTAGGCCAGAATAAAAGTTAAGACCTTAACCAGTAGGCCAGAGTAAGAGTTAAGACCTTAACCAGTAGGCCAGAGTACGAGTCTAAGACCTTAGCTATTAGGCCAGAGTAAGAGTTAAGACCTTAGCTATTAGGCCAGAGTAAGAGTTAAGACGTTAGCTATTAGGCCAGAGTACGAGTCTAAGACCTTAGCTATTAGGCCAGAGTAAGAGTTAATACCTTAACCAGTAGGCCAGAGTAAGAGTTAAGACCTTAGCTTTTAGGCCAGAGTAAGTAAGACCTTAGCTATTAGGCCAGAGTAAGATGTAAGACCTTAACCTGTAGGCCATAGTACGAGTCTAAGACCTTAGCTATAAGGCCAGAGTAAGAGTTAAGACCTTAACCATTAGGCCAGAGTACGAGTCTAAGACCTTAGCTATTAGGCCAGAGTAAGAGTTAAGACCTTAGCTATTAGGCCAGAGTAAGAGTTAAGACCTTAACCTGTAGGCCATAGTACGAGTCTAAGACCTTAGCTATTAGGCCAGAGTAAGAGTTAAGACCTTAGCTATTAGGCCAGAGTAAGAGTTAAGACGTTAGCTATTAGGCCAGAGTACGAGTCTAAGACCTTAGCTATTAGGCCAGAGTAAGAGTTAATACCTTAACCAGTAGGCCAGAGTAAGAGTTAAGACCTTAGCTTTTAGGCCAGAGTAAGTAAGACCTTAGCTATTAGGCCAGAGTAAGATGTAAGACCTTAACCTGTAGGCCATAGTACGAGTCTAAGACCTTAGCTATAAGGCCAGAGTAAGAGTTAAGACCTTAACCATTAGGCCAGAGTACGAGTCTAAGACCTTAGCTATTAGGCCAGAGTAAGAGTTAAGACCTTAGCTATTAGGCCAGAGTAAGAGTTAAGACCTTAACCTGTAGGCCATAGTACGAGTCTAAGACCTTAGCTATTAGGCCAGAGTAAGAGTTAAGACCTTAGCTATTAGGCCAGAGTAAGAGTTGCTACCTTAGCTATTAGGCCAGAGTAAGAGTTAAGACCTTAACCATTAGGCCAGAGTACGAGTCTAAGACCTTAGCTATTAGGCCAGAGTAAGAGTTAAGACCTTAGCTATTAGGCCAGAGTAAGAGTTAAGACCTTAACCATTAGGCCAGAGTACGAGTCTAAGACCTTAGCTATTAGGCCAGAGTAAGATTTAAGACCTTAACTATTAGGCCAGAGTAATAGTTAACCCCTTAGCTATTAGGCCAGAGTAAGAGTTAAGACCTTAACCATTAGGCCAGCGTACGGGTCTAAGACCTTAGCTATTAGGCCAGAGTAAGAGTTAAGACCTTAGCTATTAGGCCAAAGTAAGAGTTAAGACCTTAACCAGTAGGCCAGAGTATGAGTCTAAGACCTTAGCTATTAGGCCAGAGTAAGAGTTAAGACCTTAACCAGTAGGCCAGATTAAAAGTTAAGACCTTAACCTGAAGGCCATAGTATGAGTCTAAGATCTTAGTTATTAGGCCAGAGTAAGAGTTAAGACCTTAGCTATTAGGCCAGAGTAAGAGTTAAGACCTTAACCAGTAGGCCAGAGTACGAGTCTAAGACCTTAGCTATTCGGCCAGAGCAAGAGTTATGACCTTAACCATTAGGCCAGAGTACGAGTCTAAGACCTTAGCTATTAGGCCAGAGTAAGAGTTAAGACCTTAGCTATTAGACCAGAGTAAGAGTTAAGACCTTAGATATTAGGCCAGAGTAAGAGTTAAGACCTTAACCAGTAGGCCAGAGTAAGAGTTAAGACCTTAACCAGTAGGCCAGAGTACGAGTCTAAGACCTTAGCTATTAGGCCAGAGTAAGAGTTAAGACCTTAACCATTAGGCCAGAGTACGAGTCTAAGACCTTAGCTATTAGGCCAGAGTAAGAGTTAAGACCTTAACCAGTAGGCCAGAGTAAGAGTTAAGACCTTAACCATTAGGCCAGAGTACGAGTCTAAGACCTTAGCTATTAGGCCAGAGTAAGAGTTAAGACCTTAGCTATTAGGCCAGAGTAAGAGTTAAGACCTTAACCTGTAGGCCATAGTACGAGTCTAAGACCTTAGCTATTAGGCCAGAGTAAGAGTTAAGACCTTAACCATTAGGCCAGAGTACGAGTCTAAGACCTTAGCTATTAGGCCAGAGTAAGAGTTAAGACCTTAGCTATTAGGCCAGAGTAAGAGTTAAGACCTTAACCATTAGGCCAGAGTACGAGTCTAAGACCTTAGCTATTAGGCCAGAGTAAGAGTTAAGACCTTAGCTATTAGGCCAGAGTAAGAGTTAAGACCTTAACCATTAGGCCAGAGTACGAGTCTAAGACCTTAGCTATTAGGCCAGAGTAAGATTTAAGACCTTAGCTATTAGGCCAGAGTAATAGTTAACCCCTTAGCTATTAGGCCAGAGTAAGAGTTAAGACCTTAACCAGTAGGCCAGAGTAAGAGTTAAGACCGTAACCATTAGGCCAGAGTACGAGTCTAAGACCTTAGCTATTAGGCCAGAGTAAGAGTTAAGACCTTAGCTATTAGGCCAGAGTAAGAGTTAAGACCTTAACCAGTAGGCCAGAGTACGAGTCTAAGACCTTAGCTATTAGGCCAGAGAAAGAGTTGAGACCTTAACCAGTAGGCCAGAGTAAAAGTTAAGACCTTAACCTGAAGGCCATAGTATGAGTCTAAGACCTTAGTTATTAGGCCAGAGTAAGAGTTAAGACCTTAGCTATTAGGCCAGAGTAAGAGTTAAGGCCTTAACCATTAGGCCAGAGTACGAGTCTAAGACCTTAGCTATTAGGCCAGAGTAAGAGTTAAGACCTTAGCTATTAGGCCAGAGTAAGATTTAAGACCTTAGCATTTAGGCCAGAGTAAGAGTAAAGACCTTAACCAGTAGGCCAGAGTAAGAGTTAAGACCTTAACCAGTAGGCCAGAGTAAGAGTTAAGACCTTAACCATTAGGCCAGAGTACGAGTCTAAGACCTTAGCTATTAGGCCAGAGTAAGAGTTAAGACCTTAGCTATTAGGCCAGAGTAAGAGTTAAGACCTTAACCAGTAGGCCAGAGTACGAGTCTAAGACCTTAGCTATTAGGCCAGCGTAAGAGTTAAGACCTTAACCAGTAGGCCAGAGTAAGAGTTAAGACCTTAACCTGTAGGCCATAGTATGAGTCTAAGACCTTAGCTATTAGGCCAGAGTACGAGTCTAAGACCTTAGCTATTAGGCCACAGAACGAGTTAAGACCTTAGCTTTTAGGCCAGAGTAAGAGTTAAGACCTTAACCATTAGGCCAGAGTACGAGTCTAAGACCTTAGCTATTAGGCCAGAGTAAGAGTTAAGACCTTAGCTATTAGGCCAGAGTAAGAGTTAAGACCTTAACCATTAGGCCAGAGTACGAGTCTAAGACCTTAGCTATTAGGCCAGAGTAAGATTTAAGACCTTAGCTATTAGGCCAGAGTAATAGTTAACCCCTTAGCTATTAGGCCAGAGTAAGAGTTAAGACCTTAACCATTAGGCCAGCGTACGGGTCTAAGACCTTAGCTATTAGGCCAGAGTAAGAGTTAAGACCTTAGCTATTAGGCCAAAGTAAGAGTTAAGACCTTAACCAGTAGGCCAGAGTATGAGTCTAAGACCTTAGCTATTAGGCCAGAGTAAGAGTTAAGACCTTAACCAGTAGGCCAGAGTAAAAGTTAAGACCTTAACCTGAAGGCCATAGTATGAGTCTAAGATCTTAGTTATTAGGCCAGAGTAAGAGTTAAGACCTTAGCTATTAGGCCAGAGTAAGAGTTAAGACCTTAACCAGTAGGCCAGAGTACGAGTCTAAGACCTTAGCTATTCGGCCAGAGCAAGAGATATGACCTTAACCATTAGGCCAGAGTACAAGTCTAAGACCTTAGCTATTAGGCCAGAGTAAGAGTTAAGACCTTAGCTATTAGACCAGAGTAAGAGTTAAGACCTTAGATATTAGGCCAGAGTAAGAGTTAAGACCTTAACCAGTAGGCCAGAGTAAGAGTTAAGACCTTAACCAGTAGGCCAGAGTACGAGTCTAAGACCATAGCTATTAGGCCAGAGTAAGAGTTAAGACCTTAACCATTAGGCCAGAGTACGAGTCTAAGACCTTAGCTATTAGGCCAGAGTAAGAGTTAAGACCTTAACCAGTAGGCCAGAGTAAGAGTTAAGACCTTAACCATTAGGCCAGAGTACGAGTCTAAGACCTTAGCTATTAGGCCTGAGTAAGAGTTAAGACCTTAGCTATTAGGCCAGAGTAAGAGTTAAGACCTTAACCTGTAGGCCATAGTACGAGTCTAAGACCTTAGCTATTAGGCCAGAGTAAGAGTTAAGACCTTAACCATTAGGCCAGAGTACGAGTCTAAGACCTTAGCTATTAGGCCAGAGTAAGAGTTAAGACCTTAGCTATTAGGCCAGAGTAAGAGTTAAGACCTTAACCATTAGGCCAGAGTACGAGTCTAAGACCTTAGCTATTAGGCCAGAGTAAGATTTAAGACCTTAGCTATTAGGCCAGAGTAATAGTTAACCCCTTAGCTATTAGGCCAGAGTAAGAGTTAAGACCTTAACCAGTAGGCCAGAGTAAGAGTTAAGACCGTAACCATTAGGCCAGAGTACGAGTCTAAGACCTTAGCTATTAGGCCAGAGTAAGAGTTAAGACCTTAGCTATTAGGCCAGAGTAAGAGTTAAGACCTTAACCTGAAGGCCATAGTATGAGTCTAAGACCTTAGTTATTAGGCCAGAGTAAGAGTTAAGACCTTAGCTATTAAGCCAGAGTAAGAGTTAAGACCTTAACCATTAGGCCAGAGTACGAGTCTAAGACCTTAGCTATTAGGCCAGAGTAAGAGTTAAGACCTTAGCTATTAGGCCTGAGTAAGATTTAAGACCTTAGCATTTAGGCCAGAGTAAGAGTAAAGACCTTAACCAGTAGGCCAGAGTAAGAGTTAAGACCTTAACCAGTAGGCCAGAGTAAGAGTTAAGACCTTAACCATTAGGCCAGAGTACGAGTCTAAGACCTTAGCTATTAGGCCAGAGTAAGAGTTAAGACCTTAGCTATTAGGCCAGAGTAAGAGTTAAGACCTTAACCAGTAAGCCAGAGTACGAGTCTAAGACCTTAGCTATTAGGCCAGCGTAAGAGTTAAGACCTTAACCAGTAGGCCAGAGTAAGAGTTAAGACCTTAACCTGTAGGCCATAGTATGAGTCTAAGACCTTAGCTATTAGGCCAGAGTACGAGTCTAAGACCTTAGCTATTAGGCCACAGAAAGAGTTAAGACCTTAGCTTTTAGGCCAGAGTAAGAGTTAAGACCTTAACCAGTAGGCCAGAGTACGAGTCTAAGACCTTAGCTATTAGGCCAGCGTAAGAGTTAAGACCTTAACCAGTAGGCCAGATTAAAAGTTAAGACCTTAACCTGTAGGCCATAGTACGAGTCTAAGACGTTAGCTATTAGGCCAGAGTATGAGTTAAGACCTTAGCTATTAGGCCAGAGTAAGAGTTAAGACCTTAACCATTAGGCCAGAGTATGAGTCTAAGACCTTAGCTATTAGGCCAGAGTAAGAGTTGAGACCTTAGCTATTAGGCCAGAGTAAGAGTTAAGACCTTAACCAGTAGGCCAGAGTAAGAGTTAAGACCTTAACCATTAGGCCAGAGTACGAGTCTAAGACCTTAGCTATTTGCCATAGTAAGAGTTAAGACCTTAACCAGTAGGCCAGAGTAAAAGTTAAGACCTTAACCTGTAGGCCATAGTACGAGTCTAAGACCTTAGCTATTAGGCCAGAGTAAGAGTTAAGACCTTAGCTATTAGGCCAGAGTAAGAGTTAAGACCTTAACCATTAGGCAAGAGAACGAGTCTAAGACCTTAGCAATTAGGCCAGAGTAAGTGTTGAGACCTTAGCTATTAGGCCAGAGTAAAAGTTAAGACCTTAACCAGTAGGCCAGAGTAAGAGTTAAGACCTTAACCTGTAGGCCATAGTACGAGTCTAAGACCTTAGATATTAGGCCAGAGTAAGAGTTAAGACCTTAGCTATTAGGCCAGAGTAAGAGTTAAGACCTTAGCTATTAGGCCAGAGTAAGTGTTAAGACCTTAGCTATTAGGCCAGAGTAAGAGGTAAGACCTTAACCATTAGGCCAGAGTACGAGTCTAAGACCTTAGCTATTAGGCCAGAGTAAGAGTTAAGACCTTAACCAGTAGGCCAGAGTAAGAGTTAAGACCTTAACCATTAGGCCAGAGTACAAGTCTAAGACCTTAGCTATTAGGCCAGAGTAAGAGTTAAGACCTTAGCTATTAGGCCAGAGTAAGAGTTAAGACATTAACCAGTAGGCCAGAGTAAGAGTTAAGACCTTAACCTGTAGGCCATAGTACGAGTCTAAGACCTTAGCTATAAGGCCAGAGTAAGAGTTAAGAACTTAGCTATTAGGCCAGAGTAAGAGTTAAGACCTTAACCAGTAGGCCAGAGTCCGAGTCTAAGACCTTAGCTATTAGGCCAGAGTAAGAGTTAAGACCTTAACCAGTAGGCCAGAGTATGTGTCTAAGACCTTAGCTATTAGGCCAGAGTAAGAATTAAGACCTTAACCATTAGGCCAGCGTATGAGTCTAAGACCTTAGCTATTAGGCCACAGTAAGAGTTCCGACCTTAACCATTAGGACAGAGTCCGAGTCTAAGACCTTAACTATTAGGCCAGAGTAAGAGTTAAGACCTTAGCTATTAGGCCGGAGTAAGAGTTAAGACCATAACCAGTAGGCCAGAGTATGAGTCTAAGTCCTCAGCTTTTAGGCCAGAGTAAGAGTTAAGACCCTAACGATTAGGCCAGAGTACGAGTCTAAGACCTTAGCTATTAGGCCAGAGTAAGAGTTAAGACCTTAACCAGTAGGCCAGAGTACGAGTCTAAGACCTTAGCTATTAGGCCAGAGTAAGAGTTACGACCTTAACCATTAGGCCAGAGTACGAGTCTAAGACCTTAACTATTAGGCCAGAGTAAGAGTTAAGACCTTAGCTATTAGGCCAGAGTAAGAGTTAAGACCTTAACCATTAGGCCGGAGCACGAGTCTAAGACCTTAGCTATTAGGCCAGAGTAAGTGTTAAGACCTTAACCAGTAGGCCAGAGTAAGAGTTAAGACCTTAACCAGTAGGCCAGAGTACGAGTCTAAGACCTTAGCTATTAGGCCAGAGTACGAGTCTCAGACCTTAGCTATTAGGCCAGAGTAAGAGTTAAGACCTTAACTATTAGGCCAGAGTACGAATCTAAGACCTTAGCTATTAGGCCGGAGTAAAAGTTAAGACCTTAGCTATTAGGCCAGAGTAAGAGTTAAGACCTTAACCATTAGGCAAGAGAACGAGTCTAAGACCTTAGCTATTAGGCCAGAGTAAGAGTTAAGACCTTAGCTATTAGGCCAGAGTAAGAGTTAAGACGTTAGCTATTAGGCCAGAGTACGAGTCTAAGACCTTAGCTATTAGGCCAGAGTAAGAGTTAATACCTTAACCAGTAGGCCAGAGTAAGAGTTAAGACCTTAGCTTTTAGGCCAGAGTAAGTAAGACCTTAGCTATTAGGCCAGAGTAAGATGTAAGACCTTAACCTGTAGGCCATAGTACGAGTCTAAGACCTTAGCTATAAGGCCAGAGTAAGAGTTAAGACCTTAACCATTAGGCCAGAGTACGAGTCTAAGACCTTAGCTATTAGGCCAGAGTAAGAGTTAAGACCTTAGCTATTAGGCCAGAGTAAGAGTTAAGACCTTAACCTGTAGGCCATAGTACGAGTCTAAGACCTTAGCTATTAGGCCAGAGTAAGAGTTAAGACCTTAACCATTAGGCCAGAGTATGAGTCTAAGACCTTAGCTATTAGGCCAGAGTAAGAGTTACTACCTTAGCTATTAGGCCAGAGTAAGAGTTAAGACCTTAACCATTAGGCCAGAGTACGAGTCTAAGACCTTAGCTATTAGGCCAGAGTAAGAGTTAAGACCTTAGCTATTAGGTCAGAGTAAGAGTTAAGACCTTAACCATTAGGCCAGAGTACGAGTCTAAGACCTTAGCTATTAGGCCAGAGTAAGATTTAAGACCTTAGCTATTAGGCCAGAGTAATAGTTAACCCCTTAGCTATTAGGCCAGAGTAAGAGTTAAGACCTTAACCATTAGGCCAGCGTACGGGTCTAAGACCTTAGCTATTAGGCCAGAGTAAGAGTTAAGACCTTAGCTATTAGGCCAAAGTAAGAGTTAAGACCTTAACCAGTAGGCCAGAGTATGAGTCTAAGACCTTAGCTATTAGGCCAGAGTAAGAGTTAAGACCTTAACCAGTAGGCCAGAGTAAAAGTTAAGACCTTAACCTGAAGGCCATAGTATGAGTCTAAGATCTTAGTTATTAGGCCAGAGTAAGAGTTAAGACCTTAGCTGATAGGCCAGAGTAAGAGTTAAGACCTTAACCAGTAGGCCAGAGTACGAGTCTAAGACCTTAGCTATTCGGCCAGAGCAAGAGATATGACCTTAACCATTAGGCCAGAGTACGAGTCTAAGACCTTAGCTATTAGGCCAGAGTAAGAGTTAAGACCTTAGCTATTAGACCAGAGTAAGAGTTAAGACCTTAGATATTAGGCCAGAGTAAGAGTTAAGACCTTAACCAGTAGGCCAGAGTAAGAGTTAAGACCTTAAGGAGTAGGCCAGAGTACGAGTCTAAGACCTTAGCTATTAGGCCAGAGTAAGAGTTAAGACCTTAACCATTAGGCCAGAGTACGAGTCTAAGACCTTAGCTATTAGGCCAGAGTAAGAGTTAAGACCTTAACCAGTAGGCCAGAGTAAGAGTTAAGACCTTAACCATTAGGCCAGAGTACGAGTCTAAGACCTTAGCTATTAGGCCAGAGTAAGAGTTAAGACCTTAGCTATTAGGCCAGAGTAAGAGTTAAGACCTTAACCATTAGGCCAGAGTACGAGTCTAAGACCTTAGCTATTAGGCCAGAGTAAGAGTTAAGACCTTAGCTCTTAGGCCAGAGTAAGAGTTAAGACCTTAACCATTAGGCCAGAGTACGAGTCTAAGACCTTAGCTATTAGGCCAGAGTAAGAGTTAAGACCTTAGCTATTAGGCCAGAGTAAGAGTTAAGACCTTAACCATTAGGCCAGAGTACGAGTCTAAGACCTTAGCTATTAGGCCAGAGTAAGATTTAAGACCTTAGCTATTAGGCCAGAGTAATAGTTAACCCCTTAGCTATTAGGCCAGAGTAAGAGTTAAGACCTTAACCAGTAGGCCAGAGTAAGAGTTAAGACCGTAACCATTAGGCCAGAGTACGAGTCTAAGACCTTAGCTATTAGGCCAGAGTAAGAGTTAAGACCTTAGCTATTAGGCCAGAGTAAGAGTTAAGACCTTAACCAGTAGGCCAGAGTACGAGTCTAAGACCTTAGCTATTAGGCCAGAGTAAGAGTTAAGACCTTAACCAGTAGGCCAGAGTAAAAGTTAAGACCTTAACCTGAAGGCCATAGTATGAGTCTAAGACCTTAGTTATTAGGCCAGAGTAAGAGTTAAGACCTTAGCTATTAGGCCAGAGTAAGAGTTAAGACCTTAACCATTAGGCCAGAGTACGAGTCTAAGACCTTAGCTATTAGGCCAGAGTAAGAGTTAAGACCTTAGCTATTAGGCCAGAGTAAGATTTAAGACCTTAGCATTTAGGCCAGAGTAAGAGTAAAGACCTTAACCAGTAGGCCAGAGTAAGAGTTAAGACCTTAACCAGTAGGCCAGAGTAAGAGTTAAGACCTTAACCATTAGGTCAGAGTACGAGTCTAAGACCTTAGCTATTAGGCCAGCGTAAGAGTTAAGACCTTAACCAGTAGGCCAGATTAAAAGTTAAGACCTTAACCTGTAGGCCATAGTACGAGTCTAAGACGTTAGCTATTAGGCCAGAGTATGAGTTAAGACCTTAGCTATTAGGCCAGAGTAAGAGTTAAGACCTTAACCATTAGGCCAGAGTATGAGTCTAAGACCTTAGCTATTAGGCCAGAGTAAGAGTTGAGACCTTAGCTATTAGGCCAGAGTAAGAGTTAAGACCTTAACCAGTAGGCCAGAGTAAGAGTTAAGACCTTAACCATTAGGCCAGAGTACGAGTCTAAGACCTTAGCTATTTGCCATAGTAAGAGTTAAGACCTTAACCAGTAGGCCAGAGTAAAAGTTAAGACCTTAACCTGTAGGCCATAGTACGAGTCTAAGACCTTAGCTATTAGGCCAGAGTAAGAGTTAAGACCTTAGCTATTAGGCCAGAGTAAGAGTTAAGACCTTAACCATTAGGCAAGAGAACGAGTCTAAGACCTTAGCTATTAGGCCAGAGTAAGTGTTGAGACCTTAGCTATTAGGCCAGAGTAAAAGTTAAGACCTTAACCAGTAGGCCAGAGTAAGAGTTAAGACCTTAACCTGTAGGCCATAGTACGAGTCTAAGACCTTAGCTATTAGGCCAGAGTAAGAGTTAAGACCTTAGCTATTAGGCCAGAGTAAGAGTTAAGACCTTAACCAATAGGCCAGAGTACAAGTCTAAGACCATAGCTATTAGGCCAGAGTAAGAGTTAAGACCTTAGCTATTAGGCCAGAGTAAGTGTTAAGACCTTAGCTATTAGGCCAGAGTAAGAGGTAAGACCTTAACCATTAGGCCAGAGTACGAGTCTAAGACCTTAGCTATTAGGCCAGAGTAAGAGTTAAGACCTTAACCAGTAGGCCAGAGTAAGAGTTAAGACCTTAACCATTAGGCCAGAGTACAAGTCTAAGACCTTAGCTATTAGGCCAGAGTAAGAGTTAAGACCTTAGCTATTAGGCCAGAGTAAGAGTTAAGACATTAACCAGTAGGCCAGAGTAAGAGTTAAGACCTTAACCTGTAGGCCATAGTACGAGTCTAAGACCTTAGCTATAAGGCCAGAGTAAGAGTTAAGACCTTAGCTATTAGGCCAGAGTAAGAGTTAAGACCTTAACCAGTAGGCCAGAGTCCGAGTCTAAGACCTTAGCTATTAGGCCAGAGTAAGAGTTAAGACCTTAACCAGTAGGCCAGAGTATGTGTCTAAGACCTTAGCTATTAGGCCAGAGTAAGAATTAAGACCTTAACCATTAGGCCAGAGTATGAGTCTAAGACCTTAGCTATTAGGCCACAGTAAGAGTTCCGACCTTAACCATTAGGACAGAGTCCGAGTCTAAGACCTTAACTATTAGGCCAGAGTAAGAGTTAAGACCTTAGCTATTAGGCCGGAGTAAGAGTTAAGACCATAACCAGTAGGCCAGAGTATGAGTCTAAGTCCTCAGCTTTTAGGCCAGAGTAAGAGTTAAGACCCTAACGATTAGGCCAGAGTACGAGTCTAAGACCTTAGCTATTAGGCCAGAGTAAGAGTTAAGACCTTAACCAGTAGGCCAGAGTACGAGTCTAAGACCTTAGCTATTAGGCCAGAGTAAGAGTTACGACCTTAACCATTAGGCCAGAGTACGAGTGTGAGAAGTTGGCCTGGCATATGCTGTTCCTAGTTATAGGGACACCTTGCACCAGTCCAATTCGACTCTTATTGATGGTAGGTTTAAGACAACCTTTAAAGAAAGCTATCCTAGTGGTAGCTGTGGAGAGCAGCCTTCAGGCTAAGTCTTGAAGGAGTGTTAAGCTTATTGTTTTACCATAATAACCTCTTGAATAACCAAATGAAAGAGTAGCCCACACAGGTATATATATAAAATATATGTATTTATTCTAGACAGAATCCCACAGTCACTTTCTGTGGCTAGTGGCAAAGTTACAATTCAAACAAGCATTTCTAAACACAATAAATAGCACAGAAATCAATGGGCCCCAGGGGGGGACCAAACCATATACTAAAATAGTGGTATAAGAACCACGACAATTCTACAGGCAATGCCTAGGGCATTCAGGATCGCTGGCCCCTTAAGAATCCACCCACAGTTAAGAGGAAGGGGACCCACGGGAGGCGTGTGCAGTGCGAGAAGCTGCTGTCGGGATCGCAATGTTAGCCTATGGAGAATGTCGCGGTTGAATAATTAAGGTTTAAGGACACTTCTAACAACAGTACAAAGTTAAGGCTTGAGACTTAAGGCTTTGGAGAGCCCACCACCACGGGAGTACCGAAGTACCACTGTTACCTGCCCCAGGGAAGCCGGGTGCATAGGTCGATTCTGGTGTCGGGTCGCGGGCTGATTTTCTATGGAAAAGGAGTCCAAACTGCTGCTAGCTGGAAGTGTCGCTGAAGTCGTGAAGATTAAAGTTGAAGAAAAGACAAAGATGAACCTGAAAGCAGAGGGGACAGAGTCTGGGTCACAGCACAGTGACCAGGGAGCTCACAGGAAGGAGCTCGTGGATGTCGGGTGCTTCAGGTGTGGAAGGTACAGCTGGGCTCTGCAGTCACGGGCTCCGGGAGGCTTCAAGGAAGGCCAGCTTCTGGAGGGCGACTGTCCCACGTCGGCTGAGGGTCGCTGCGGTGTTAGTGTCCCGATTGGATCCACTAAGCATTGGCAACCGCAACCCACGCAAGATGAACAAAGCAGCTGCTGGTGCAGACCCACGAGGTCTGAGGGTGCTCTCCTTTGCAGGGAGCGTAGAGCAGGCCTGGAGCAACCAGGGGAACTCTTAGAAAGGAAGATTGTCCTCCGTCAGGGCCCACAAGTCGAGAGACAAGGGACCGCGGAAGGCAGCAAAATGGAGTGTGTAAAAGTGCTCCCACGGGCCACCGGAGCGGGCCAGGGAGCTGAGAGTCAGCACAAATGCTGCTTGAAGGTTGGCTCAAGAATGGGCCAAAGCACAACTTCCCCACTGGTCGGGGTCGTGTGCTGGACAAGAGGTGGCCGGTGTCTTGGGGTATGCGGGGATCTCGACACCCACGTGGTCCAGGGTGCTCAGACTTGCTGGGCACACTCACAGGACGCTGGGATGCACTGGAGACCCACCTCGAGGTTGCTGGAAGGCGTCGAAGGTCGTGAGAGCAACGAAGTTCCAACCGGGTATCTTGTAGTCTTTTAGGTGCCTGCCAAGCAGGGGGATAACTCCTTTATCCCAAGGGAGATTTCTTCAGTCAGCTGGGCAGCAGCTCGTCGAAGGTCAGTTCTGTGAAGTCCTGTACGAATCTAAGGCTCTAGGGCAAAGTTATTCCCATATATCCCCAAGATTAGGGGATGGTCCAAAATAGAGCCTACCAATCAGAGTAGAGGCGGGAAAGGGTGGCTACACCCACTCCCCTTTGTGTGTTTCCCGCCTGGGCGAGGGGCAGGATGCCCCTGAACCGGTTCCAGGCGGTGTATGCAGAATTGGGGCTCTGCAGCTGCCTACGTGCAACTCTGAATGGACTTTTGGTGCACCCACCCTGTTCCAATCCACATATCCTGTCTGGGGAGGTGCTGGCACCTCCCTGCCACAGGAGCCCTATTGTCCAGATGGCGAGGCTGGGGTTTTCCCCAGCAACAGCCAGCCAGAGTCGTGTAGGTGGCGAACAGTAGCCATTTTGTGGTACATGTGCACTTTTAAATTGGTTTCCAAATTCTACCGCTTTTCCCATATCACCCTCCTAGCAAGGGGGAATCGTGCCCCCCTGCCCATGGCTGGACTGGGGGTATGATTCCTTCATGTTTGACACCAAACACGATATGGTTCTGTGTAGCCAGTCCCAAGTTACAGCGATGACGCAATAACTTATAATGCGGTTAAGAGTATATGGTATGGCTACACTACAAACAACCCAGTAACGATTTTACGAAGGCTGCAGAGAGGTCCTACTCACGTAGGGGTCCCCCCTCACACATACCTCAGCACCCAGCCCTGCAGGATTACCAGGGCCTGCCATAGGGGTGACCTATGAGAGTATATGTGTTGTAATTGTATGGGACATAGGGTACCTACATCCCTGTAAGGGGTGCTAGCACCACCTTACCCAGGCTACAGTAGTGGCCTGGTGGTGTCAGTTTGGGTGGCTGTCCCAGGGTGGCACAATAAGTGCTGCAGCCCTGGTAGGCCTACTGGGGGACCCATGCCCTGGGTACCTAGGGTACCATCTACAAGGGACTGGATGGGCATGCCCAGCATCCAATTATGTTTGTACCTAGAGTACTCACAACAGTTTTAGGGAGAAAGCAGATAGGCTGGGGTCCTGGATAGCAGGATCCCAGCCAGACTAGTCAAAAACCACTTAAATACCAGGCAAAAAGTTGGGGGCAACCATTAGTCAGATTCCACTCTCCTACAACGAGTCTAAGACCTTAACTATTAGGCCAGAGTAAGAGTTAAGACCTTAGCTATTAGGCCAGAGTAAGAGTTAAGACCTTAACCATTAGGCCGGAGCATGAGTCTAAGACCTTAGCTATTAGGCCAGAGTAAGTGTTAAGACCTTAACCAGTAGGCCAGAGTAAGAGTTAAGACCTTAACCAGTAGGCCAGAGTACGAGTCTAAGACCTTAGCTATTAGGCCAGAGTACGAGTCTCAGACCTTAGCTATTAGGCCAGAGTAAGAGTTAAGACCTTAACTATTAGGCCAGAGTACGAATCTAAGACCTTAGCTATTAGGCCAGAGTAAAAGTTAAGACCTTAGCTATTAGGCCAGAGTAAGAGTTAAGACCTTAACCATTAGGCAAGAGAACGAGTCTAAGACCTTAGCTATTAGGCCAGAGTAAGAGTTAAGACCTTAGCTATTAGGCCAGAGTAAGAGTTAAGACGTTAGCTATTAGGCCAGAGTACGAGTCTAAGACCTTAGCTATTAGGCCAGAGTAAGAGTTAATACCTTAACCAGTAGGCCAGAGTAAGAGTTAAGACCTTAGCTTTTAGGCCAGAGTAAGTAAGACCTTAGCTATTAGGCCAGAGTAAGATGTAAGACCTTAACCTGTAGGCCATAGTACGAGTCTAAGACCTTAGCTATAAGGCCAGAGTAAGAGTTAAGACCTTAACCATTAGGCCAGAGTACGAGTCTAAGACCTTAGCTATTAGGCCAGAGTAAGAGTTAAGACCTTAGCTATTAGGCCAGAGTAAGAGTTAAGACCTTAACCTGTAGGCCATAGTACGAGTCTAAGACCTTAGCTATTAGGCCAGAGTAAGAGTTAAGACCTTAACCATTAGGCCAGAGTACGAGTCTAAGACCTTAGCTATTAGGCCAGAGTAAGAGTTACTACCTTAGCTATTAGGCCAGAGTAAGAGTTAAGACCTTAACCATTAGGCCAGAGTACGAGTCTAAGACCTTAGCTATTAGGCCAGAGTAAGAGTTAAGACCTTAGCTATTAGGTCAGAGTAAGAGTTAAGACCTTAACCATTAGGCCAGAGTACGAGTCTAAGACCTTAGCTATTAGGCCAGAGTAAGATTTAAGACCTTAGCTATTAGGCCAGAGTAATAGTTAACCCCTTAGCTATTAGGCCAGAGTAAGAGTTAAGACCTTAACCATTAGGCCAGCGTACGGGTCTAAGACCTTAGCTATTAGGCCAGAGTAAGAGTTAAGACCTTAGCTATTAGGCCAAAGTAAGAGTTAAGACCTTAACCAGTAGGCCAGAGTATGAGTCTAAGACCTTAGCTATTAGGCCAGAGTAAGAGTTAAGACCTTAACCAGTAGGCCAGAGTAAAAGTTAAGACCTTAACCTGAAGGCCATAGTATGAGTCTAAGATCTTAGTTATTAGGCCAGAGTAAGAGTTAAGACCTTAGCTATTAGGCCAGAGTAAGAGTTAAGACCTTAACCAGTAGGCCAGAGTACGAGTCTAAGACCTTAGCTATTCGGCCAGAGCAAGAGATATGACCTTAACCATTAGGCCAGAGTACGAGTCTAAGACCTTAGCTATTAGGCCAGAGTAAGAGTTAAGACCTTAGCTATTAGACCAGAGTAAGAGTTAAGACCTTAGATATTAGGCCAGAGTAAGAGTTAAGACCTTAACCAGTAGGCCAGAGTAAGAGTTAAGACCTTAACGAGTAGGCCAGAGTACGAGTCTAAGACCTTAGCTATTAGGCCAGAGTAAGAGTTAAGACCTTAACCATTAGGCCAGAGTACGAGTCTAAGACCTTAGCTATTAGGCCAGAGTAAGAGTTAAGACCTTAACCAGTAGGCCAGAGTAAGAGTTAAGACCTTAACCATTAGGCCAGAGTACGAGTCTATGACCTTAGCTATTAGGCCAGAGTAAGAGTTAAGACCTTAGCTATTAGGCCAGAGTAAGAGTTAAGACCTTAACCATTAGGCCAGAGTACGAGTCTAAGACCTTAGCTATTAGGCCAGAGTAAGAGTTAAGACCTTAGCTATTAGGCCAGAGTAAGAGTTAAGACCTTAACCATTAGGCCAGAGTACGAGTTCAGACCTTAGTTATTAGGCCAGAGTAAGAGTTAAGGCCTTAACCATTAGGCCAGAGTACGAGTCTAAGACCTTAGCAATTAGGCCAGAGTAAGAGTTAAGACCTTAGCTATTAGGCCAGAGTAAGAGTTAAGACCTTAACCATTAGGCCAGAGAAAGAGTTAAGACCTTAGCTATTAGGCCAGAGTAAGAGTTAAGACCTTAACCATTAGGCCAGAGTACGAGTCTAAGACCTTAGCTATTAGGCCAGAGTAAGAGTTAAGACCTTAGCTATTAGGCCAGAGTAAGAGTTAAGACCTTAACCATTAGGCCAGAGTACGAGTCTAAGACCTTAGCTATTAGGCCAGAGTAAGATTTAAGACCTTAGCTATTAGGCCAGAGTAATAGTTAACCCCTTAGCTATTAGGCCAGAGTAAGAGTTAAGACCTTAACCAGTAGGCCAGAGTAAGAGTTAAGACCGTAACCATTAAGCCAGAGTACGAGTCTAAGACCTTAGCTATTAGGCCAGAGTAAGAGTTAAGACCTTAGCTATTAGGCCAGAGTAAGAGTTAAGACCTTAACCAGTAGGCCAGAGTACGAGTCTAAGACCTTAGCTATTAGGCCAGAGTAAGAGTTAAGACCTTAACCAGTAGGCCAGAGTAAAAGTTAAGACCTTAACCTGAAGGCCATAGTATGAGTCTAAGACCTTAGTTATTAGGCCAGAGTAAGAGTTAAGACCTTAGCTATTAGGCCAGAGCAAGAGTTAAGACCTTAACCATTAGGCCAGAGTACGAGTCTAAGACCTTAGCTATTAGGCCAGAGTAACAGTTAAGACCTTAGCTATTAGGCCAGAGTAAGATTTAAGACCTTAGCATTTAGGTCAGAGTAAGAGTAAAGACCTTAACCAGTAGGCCAGAGTAAGAGTTAAGACCTTAACCAGTAGGCCAGAGTAAGAGTTAAGACCTTAACCATTAGGTCAGAGTACGAGTCTAAGACCTTAGCTATTAGGCCAGAGTAAGAGTTAAGACCTTAGCTATTAGGCCAGAGTAAGAGTTAAGACCTTAACCAGTAGGCCAGAGTACGAGTCTAAGACCTTAGCTATTAGGCCAGCGTAAGAGTTAAGACCTTAACCAGTAGGCCAGAGTAAGAGTTAAGACCTTAACCTGTAGGCCATAGTATGAGTCTAAGACCTTAGCTATTAGGCCAGAGTACGAGTCTAAGACCTTAGCTATTAGGCCACAGAAAGAGTTAAGACCTTAGCTTTTAGGCCAGAGTAAGAGTTAAGACCTTAACCAGTAGGCCAGAGTACGAGTCTAAGACCTTAGCTATTAGGCCAGCGTAAGAGTTAAGACCTTAACCAGTAGGCCAGATTAAAAGTTAAGACCTTAACCTGTAGGCCATAGTACGAGTCTAAGACGTTAGCTATTAGGCCAGAGTATGAGTTAAGACCTTAGCTATTCGGCCAGAGTAAGAGTTAAGACCTTAACCATTAGACCAGAGTATGAGTCTAAGACCTTAGCTATTAGGCCAGAGTAAGAGTTGAGACCTTAGCTATTAGGCCAGAGTAAGAGTTAAGACCTTAACCAGTAGGCCAGAGTAAGAGTTAAGACCTTAACCATTAGGCCAGAGTACGAGTCTAAGACCTTAGCTATTTGCCATAGTAAGAGTTAAGACCTTAACCAGTAGGCCAGAGTAAAAGTTAAGACCTTAACCTGTAGGCCATAGTACGAGTCTAAGACCTTAGCTATTAGGCCAGAGTAAGAGTTAAGACCTTAGCTATTAGGCCAGAGTAAGAGTTAAGACCTTAACCATTAGGCAAGAGAACGAGTCTAAGACCTTAGCTATTAGGCCAGAGTAAGTGTTGAGACCTTAGCTATTAGGCCAGAGTAAACGTTAAGACCTTAACCAGTAGGCCAGAGTAAGAGTTAAGACCTTAACCTGTAGGCCATAGTACGAGTCTAAGACCTTAGCTATTAGGCCAGAGTAAGAGTTAAGACCTTAGCTATTAGGCCAGAGTAAGAGTTAAGACCTTAACCAATAGGCCAGAGTACAAGTCTAAGACCATAGCTATTAGGCCAGAGTAAGAGTTAAGACCTTAGCTATTAGGCCAGAGTAAGTGTTAAGACCTTAGCTATTAGGCCAGAGTAAGAGGTAAGACCTTAACCATTAGGCCAGAGTACGAGTCTAAGACCTTAGCTATTAGGCCAGAGTAAGAGTTAAGACCTTAACCAGTAGGCCAGAGTAAGAGTTAAGACCTTAACCATTAGGCCAGAGTACAAGTCTAAGACCTTAGCTATTAGGCCAGAGAAAGAGTTAAGACCTTAGCTATTAGGCCAGAGTAAGAGTTAAGACATTAACCAGTAGGCCAGAGTAAGAGTTAAGACCTTAACCTGTAGGCCATAGTACGAGTCTAAGACCTTAGCTATTAGGCCAGAGTAAGAGTTAAGACCTTAACCATTAGGCCAGAGTACGAGTCTAAGACCTTAGCTATAAGGCCAGAGTAAGAGTTAAGACCTTAGCTATTAGGCCAGAGTAAGAGTTAAGACCTTAACCAGTAGGCCAGAGTCCGAGTCTAAGACCTTAGCTATTAGGCCAGAGTAAGAGTTAAGACCTTAACCAGTAGGCCAGAGTATGTGTCTAAGACCTTAGCTATTAGGCCAGAGTAAGAATTAAGACCTTAACCATTAGGCCAGAGTATGAGTCTAAGACCTTAGCTATTAGGCCACAGTAAGAGTTCCGACCTTAACCATTAGGACAGAGTATGTGTCTAAGACCTTAGCTATTAGGCCAGAGTAAGAATTAAGACCTTAACCATTAGGCCAGAGTATGAGTCTAAGACCTTAACTATTAGGCCAGAGTAAGAGTTAAGACCTTAGCTATTAGGCCGGAGTAAGAGTTAAGACCATAACCAGTAGGCCAGAGTATGAGTCTAAGTCCTCAGCTTTTAGGCCAGAGTAAGAGTTAAGACCCTAACGATTAGGCCAGAGTACGAGTCTAAGACCTTAGCTATTAGGCCAGAGTAAGAGTTAAGACCTTAACCAGTAGGCCAGAGTACGAGTCTAAGACCTTAGCTATTAGGCCAGAGTAAGAGTTACGACCTTAACCATTAGGCCGGAGAACGAGTCTAAGACCTTAACTATTAGGCCAGAGTAAGAGTTAAGACCTTAGCTATTAGGCCAGAGTAAGAGTTAAGACCTTAACCATTAGGCCAGAGTACGAGTCTAAGACCTTAGCTATTAGGCCAGAGTAAGTGTTAAGACCTTAACCAGTAGGCCAGAGTAAGAGTTAAGACCTTAACCAGTAGGCCAGAGTACGAGTCTAAGACCTTAGCTATTAGGCCAGAGTACGAGTCTCAGACCTTAGCTATTAGGCCAGAGTAAGAGTTAAGACCTTAACCATTAGGCCAGAGTACGAATCTAAGACCTTAGCTATTAGGCCAGAGTAAGAGTTAAGACCTTAACCAGTAGGCCAGAGTACGAGTCTAAGACCTTAGCTATTAGGCCAGAGTACGAGTCTAAGACCTTAGCTATTAGGCCAGAGTAAGTGTTAAGACCTTAACCAGTAGGCCAGAGTAAGAGTTAAGACCTTAACCAGTAGGCCAGAGTACGAGTCTAAGACCTTAGCTATTAGGCCAGAGTACGAGTCTAAGACCTTAGCTATTAGGCCAGAGTAAGAGTTAAGACCTTAACCATTAGGCCAGAGTACGAATCTAAGACCTTAGCTATTAGGCCAGAGTAAGAGTTAAGACCTTAGCTATTAGGCCAGAGTAAGAGTTAAGACCTAAACCAGTAGGCCAGAGTACGAGTCTAAGACCTTAGCTATTAGGCCAGCATAAGAGTTAAGACCTTAACCAGTAGGCCAGAGTAAGAGTTAAGACCTTAACCTGTAGGTCATAGTACGAGTCTAAGACCTTAGCTATTAGGCCACAGAAAGAGTTAAGACCTTAGCTTTTAGGCCAGAGTAAGATTTAAGGCCTTAACCAGTAGGCCAGAGTACGAGTCTAAGACCTTAGCTATTAGGCCAGCGTAAGAGTTAAGACCTTAACCACTAGGCCAGATTAAAAGTTAAGACCTTAACCTGTAGGCCATTATACGAGTCTAAGACGTTAGCTATTAGGCCAGAGTACGAGTTAAGACCTTAGCTATTAGGCCAGAGTAAGAGTTAAGACCTTAACCATTAGGCCAGAGTACGAGTCTAAGACCTTAGCTGTTAGGCCAGAGTAAGAGTTGAGACCTTAGCTATTAGGCCAGAGTAAGAGTTAAGACCTTAACCAGTAGGCCAGAGTAAGAGTTAAGACCTTAACCATTAGGCCAGAGTACGAGTCTAAGACCTTAGCTATTTGCCATAGTAAGAGTTAAGACCTTAACCAGTAGGCCAGATTAAAAGTTAAGACCTTAACCTGTAGGCCAGAGTACGAGTCTAAGACCTTAGCTATTAGGCCAGAGTAAGAGTTAAGACCTTAGCTATTAGGCCAGAGTAAGAGTTAAGACCTTAACCTGTAGGCCATAGTACGAGTCTAAGACCTTAGCTATTAGGCCAGAGTAAGAGTTAAGACCTTAACCATTAGGCCAGAGTACGAGTCTAAGACCTTAGCTATTAGGCCAGAGTAAGAGTTACGACCTTAGCTATTAGGCCAGAGTAAGAGTTAAGACCTTAACCATTAGGCCAGAGTACGAGTCTAAGACCTTAGCTATTAGGCCAGAGTAAGAGTTAAGACCTTAGCTATTAGGCCAGAGTAAGAGTTTAAACCTTAACCATTAGGCCAGAGTACGAGTCTAAGACCTTAGCTATTAGGCCAGAGTGAGATTTAAGACCTTAGCTATTAGGCCAGAGTAATAGTTAACCCCTTAGCTATTAGGCCAGAGTAGGAGTTAAGACCTTAACCAGTAGGCCAGAGTAACAGTTAAGACCTTAACCATTAGGCCAGAGTACGGGTCTAAGACCTTAGCTATTAGGCCAGAGTAAGAGTTAAGACCTTAGCTATTAGGCCAGAGTAAGAGTTAAGACCTTAACCAGTAGGCCAGAGTATGAGTCTAAGACCTTAGCTATTAGGCCAGAGTAAGAGTTAAGACCTTAACCAGTAGGCCAGAGTAAAAGTTAAGACCTTAACCTGAAGGCCATAGTATGAGTCTAAGACCTTAGTTATTAGGCCAGAGTAAGAGTTAAGACCTTAGCTATTAGGCCAGAGTAAGAGTTAAGACCTTAACCAGTAGGCCAGTGTACGAGTCTAAGACATTAGCTATTCGGCCAGAGCAAGAGTTATGACCTTAACCATTAGGCCAGAGTACGAGTCTAAGACCTTAGCTATTAGGCCAGAGTAAGAGTTAAGACCTTAGCTATTAGACCAGAGTAAGAGTTAAGACCTTAGATATAAGGCCAGAGTAAGAGTTAAGACCTTAACCAGTAGGCCAGAGTAAGAGTTAAGACCTTAACCAGTAGGCCAGAGTACGAGTCTAAGACCTTAGCTATTAGGCCAGAGTAAGAGTTAAGACCTTAACCATTAGGCCAGAGTACGAGTCAAAGACCTTAGCTATTAGGCCAGAGTAAGAGTTAAGACCTTAACCAGTAGGCCAGAGTAAGAGTTAAGACCTTAACCATTAGGCCAGAGTACAAGTCTAAGACCTTAGCTATTAGGCCAGAGTAAGAGTTAAGACCTTAGCTAGTAGGCCAGAGTAAGAGTTAAGACCTTAACCTGTAGGCCATAGTACGAGTCTAAGACCTTAGCTATTAGGCCAGAGTAAGAGTTAAGACCTTAACCATTAGGCCAGAGTACGAGTCTAAGACCTTAACTATTAGGCCAGAGTAAGAGTTAAGACCTTAGCTATTAGGCCAGAGTAATAGTTAACCCCTTAGCTATTAGGCCAGAGTAAGAGTTAAGACCTTAACCAGTAGGCCAGAGTAAGAGTTAAGACCTTAACCAATAGGCCAGAGTACGAGTCTAAGACCTTAGCTATTAGGCCAGAGTAAGAGTTAAGACCTTAGCTATTAGGCTAGAGTAAGAGTTAAGACCTTAACCAGTAGGCCAGAGTACGAGTATAAGACCTTAGCTATTAGGCCAGAGTAAGAGTTAAGACCTTAACCAGTAGGCCAGAGTAAAAGTTAAGACCTTAACCTGAAGGCCATAGTATGAGTCTAAGACCTTAGTTATTAGGCCGGAGTAAGAGTTAAGACCTTAGCTATTATGCCAGAGTAAGAGTTAAGACCTTAACCATTAGGCCAGAGCACGAGTCTAAGACCTTAGCTATTAGGCCAGAGTAAGAGTTAAGACCTTAGCTATTAGGCCAGAGTAAGATTTAAGACCTTAGCATTTAGGCCAGAGTAAGAGTTAAGACCTTAACCAGTAGGCCAGAGTAAGAGTTAAGACCTTAACCATTAGGCCAGAGTACGAGTCTAAGACCTTAGCTATTAGGCAAGAGTAAGAGTTAAGACCTTAGCTATTAGGCCAGAGTAAGAGTTAAGACCTCAACCATTAGGCCAGAGTACGAGTCTAAGACCTTAGCTATTAGGCCAGAGTAAGAGTTAAGACCTTAACTATTAGGCCAGATTAAGAGTTAAGACCTTAACCATTAGGCCAGAGTAAGAGTTAAGACCTTAGCTATTAGGCCAGAGTAAGAGTTAAGACCTTAACCATTAGGCCAGAGTAAGAGTTAAGACCTTAACCAGTAGGCCAGAGTAAGAGTTAAGACCTTAACCAGTAGGCCAGAGTAAAATTTAAGACGTTAACCATTAGGCCAGAGTACGAGTCTAAGACCTTAGCTATTAGGCCAGAGTAAGAGTTAAGACCTTAGCTATTAGACCAGAGTAAGAGTTAATACCTTAGCTATTAGGCCAGAGTAAGAGTTAAGACATTAACCATTAGGGCAGAGTAAGAGTTAAGACCTTAACCATTTGGCCAGAGTACGAGTCTAAGACCTTAGCTATTAGGCCAGAGTAAGAGTTAAGACCTTAGCTATTAGGCCAGAGTAAGAGTTAAGACCTTAACCAGTAGGCCAGAGTAAGATTTAAGACCTTAACCATTAGGCCAGAGTACGAGTCTAAGATATTAGCTATTAGGCCAGAGTAAGAGTTAAGACCTTAACCAGTAGGCCAGAGTAAGAGTTAAGACCTTAACCATTAGGCCAGAGTACGAGTCTAAGACCTTAGCTATTAGGCCAGAGTAAGAGTTAAGACCTTAGCTGTTAGGTCAGAGTAAGAGTTAAGACCTTAAACAGTAGGCCAGAGTACGAGTCTAGGACCTTAGCTATTAGGCCAGAGTAAGAGTTAAGACCTTAGCTATTAGGCCAGAGTAAGTGTTAAGAACTTACCCAGTAGGCCAGAGTAAGAGTTAAGACCTTAACCAGTTGGCCAGAGTAAGATTTAAGACCTTAACCATTAGGCCAGAGTACGAGTCTAAGAACTTAGCTATTAGGCCAGAGTAAGAGTTAAGACCTTAACCATTAGGCCAGAGTAAGAGTTAAGACCTTAACCATTTGGCCAGAGTACGAGTCTAAGACCTTAGCTATTAGGCCAGAGTAAGAGTTAAGACCTTAGCTATTAGGCCAGAGTAAGAGTTAAGACCTTAACCACTAGGCCAAAGTCGGAGTTAAGACCTTAACCAGTAGGCCAGAGTAAGATTTAAGACCTTA